>NC_137454.1:158049103-158450023 GCF_964235325.1 Thermobia domestica
AACAATAAATTAACCTATCAGAGTACCGACTTTGGCAGGTTGTCAAGTTATAACTATTCGAAGAATAACAACAAAAAGATCCAAATTAATTAATTTGTTGCCGAGCTATTGGCAAAAGAAAATTTGTCAACTGTCAAATACTTTCTTTTCCGTGTGTACTATATACAGACGACTTTACCTCATTCTTTTCCTTAATAATATCCTCTTCCAAAATGCAGAAGTTGTTACCACAAGAGGCGTGAATAGGATTTTCCAGAAATAACTTCTCTGAACATTTTAATTAACAGATAAGTTATTTTTTAAATGAAGCTATAATTAAAAACATGGTGTCAGCTGAAAACGTTTTCCCTCACAAGATGATTCCTAAACAGTACTCCCCATTAAAAATGCAACTTCAAGGAGACAGGGTAGCTACGCCAAAGTTCCCAAGCCGATATCTAATAGTAAGTGTCGAATATGCTTAACCCTTAACATACCAAGCGGGGTACTCTAGGGACCCCAGAGAGTGATATTTGGTGATACTGCCGCAATTATAAGAATCAATTTATTCTCGATTTTTATATGTATCCTGCAACCCTTTGAGATATCAATTACATGATTAGATCAACGATGCGTTTCTTTAAAAAATACAAAAAATAAAAACACACTTCAAAATGTAAAAACTTCATTGTTAAACCTGTGTTTCAGATTTACGAACACACAAGTATGAAATTGTATGAAGAACTGAATAGTGTTCAAATATACATAATATTTGACGTCAACAATGTTCATTTAACTTAAGTATGCTTCTAGACATCCAAAAAATAATAGTTGGAGTAACCCTCTGCAATACTATGTTGAGAAATTAAAATAATACTTGGGGTCCCCAGAAGACTCCAGCTTGGTAAACAACTTTGACGACTTAGGCTTGCTACGTTAAGGGTTAAACTTACCGCTGTATTCGCTGTGTGACAACGTGGTGATAGCAGAGCAGAACTGACCCAACATTGAACACCAGAACGACTGTAACACAGCGAGACATCGAGAGGATGTTCTCTTCTGGTATGGTAAGCCATGCGTCTTACGATCCAATGCCACAGCTCATCAACTGTAGCTGGCGGAGTTCACAGGTATGAGAAGCTGTGCAGCCATCGACCAAACATATTTATCCTTCCCTGCTCTACACATTCTGCAAATTTGGACTTTCCTGGATGTATCCTTCTTAGTTCAACATTTTAAGTAACGAGCAGTGTAATAGTCTCATACATTATTTAAAGAAAGAGCGATGATTCTCAGAATTACTCGGAAGTTTCTAGTTTACAATTATATACATATATAGATATAGATATAGCTATATAGATAGATAGATGTACAATAATTTAAAACGGTTATATCAAAGTTTGCATTCAGAGCACAAAAAGAAGTATAGCTCTCGGAACATTGATTTTAGCCAGATAATACCACTAGTAAACTCAACCACACTCAGTACCGTTAGTTGCTTGGTATTGTCTATGAGGCAGAGATCATCGTATCTCATTGCGTGTAGATTTTTGTATTTGTTTAACACTAAAAATTGTTTGTCGCTAACCGAACCCAGTAACATATATATACCGACAGGACGTACGTTAGTCACAAGGTTACATGAGTGAAACACTAAATTATTCGATTGACACTTGCGGCCTTGTCAACACTAGAGAAAGGTACAAAGTGATTAAATAAATACGAAACATAGTACATACAAAATATAGCGATGTATGAAGTCTCCTTTTCATACGATTTGGAGAAAGGATACATCTGTAGAGAGCAACATAAATGATTTCTCTGGATAATTTGGATTAGTCCAGAATTCGAACAAAAATAATTTTGAAATTCGTTAAGTCCAACATTTTTTCTTTCTTTCTTCGGATTCTCAATAAAGTTGACTACTGAAAAGCTGAGTTACAGATTTTATGTTAAAACATATTCACTATACCATTGCCTTATTCACAGAACAATACATTAGTTATTAATGTATGACTGAAATAATAGTGCTTCGTGCAGATTTACTTTATCCAATCGGAATTGCACAATGATAAAAAAAATGTTGCAAGGTATAATGTTCTTATTTACAGAGAAAAAGAGTTGAAAAGACCTTTAACTAACAAACATTTTCTTTAAACAGACATACATTTATTCTAATTTATGGAAGAAAGAAATAATTTGCGGAGCAGTATATTTATTAAGGTTACATATTTGTACAAAAGAATGTAAATACAATCGGGTCTGTCTTCAGAAAGGACGTGCTTTTAGCCACAAATTACACTGCTTCTTTTCGCTGTCTTTCATGCAGAATCCTGGTTTTGTTTTGATACATGAAATACCTGAAACAAAAATCCAAAAATATTTAAAATGTTACATTTTAAAATATTTAACATTTTTTAGATTAAATGGACAAAATCTGTTCGGTCAGGTATGGACTTTTGGGTTTCTGGTAGAAAAATGATGAATTAAAAAAAAGTGTTTGTTGATGCTGAACAACTCGAAATGTATTACTATGCAAAAGTAAGTGGGTACCCACTGGCGTTCGAGGTACCATGGGGTACCTAATATGTCTGCATTTTTAGATATGTGGAAATATATGTCTCTAAAAT
Organism: Thermobia domestica; assembly: GCF_964235325.1. NCBI lineage: Eukaryota > Metazoa > Arthropoda > Insecta > Zygentoma > Lepismatidae > Thermobia > Thermobia domestica. Next base: position 158,051,713 of record NC_137454.1, read on the forward strand.
GTAAAGAACTGATATCTGTTTAGTACAGAAAACCGCAACTCGGTAAGCCTTATGGATACCGAGGTATGGGAAAATAAAGGACAACACCATAGAAGTGTGAGTTTTGCGTACTAGATTGTGCAGTTTCGAAAACGTAATTACTGAGGGCTATCAACAACCTCAAAAGTAGTTTCAATTCAATACACTACACACACGTCCTTATGGGGGTTTTCGGGTACTATGGCATTCGCAGACCTCCCATTTCTAAACATTCTAAAATATATCTTAATAAACTTATAAAGAACGTTACAGGTGTGTGTTTACCGAAACCGCAAGTCGGTATGTTTAACAGTTACCGAAATATGGTGAAATAAATAGGAACACCATAGGTATGTGGGGCTTCCATACTTGACAGTAGTTTAGAAAATTAATGAAAATATGACTAATGGCTATCAAGATATTGTCAAATAAAGGGAGGACCCACACAGTTATGGGGTTTTCGTGTTAGGTGGTGAAATTTCCGAAATCGATCATGAAATCTGAATAAGCACCAGTAGCAATTTCATCCTAAAGTAACTGGGTATTTCCATGGGGTTTTAGAACATCATGGGTCTAAAAAGATTAAGTTTTAAAAGCTTTGGAAAATATAATTTGACATTTGTAAAGAGTATTAGAAAAGAGAATAGAGTTACCCAAAACTTCCAGCCAGTACATCTTACAGCTAGAGAGACACCGTGAAATAAAAGAGTATTAGATCTTGAAATTTCATAAAACAACTTTTGATCTTAATAAAAGTTAAATAAGATGGTACTTATATGGGTTAAGTGAGTACCTCACACTTCTCAGGGCAATTCCGATCGAAAGATTAATTCAGCTCGAAGTTTTCTTCGGGTAAATCCAAGCGTGATAATTCCTAGCGTACAAAAAGAATGAAAATTCTTTGTCAATATCTAATATAGCAACCGAGATATAAGTAATTATGTATTTTACGAGGTCGTAAAAATGGAGACCCACATGGATTTGTACTGTTGAGTCTTTGCTGTAAGAAGAAGAAATTTCAGAAAACTACCGTATACACCTTAATAGACAATTAAATGGGTGGAGGCACGGTGGCTTAGTGGTAGAGTGCGTACCTTTGGTGTATTGGGTCCCTGGTTTGATCCGTGTCCAAGTCAGTTTGTAGTCGACATTGTATTCGTGGGTATTCTCGGTGTACTCCTTTCCTCCCACCTTTACACTCCATCAATTCTATCATCAACATTCACTTGCCTTAATTTCATTTTAAAATTAAATGGGCAGTTAAGTGTGATCGTATCTCTGTGGATTAAGAGAATACTCCAGTGTAGTTTCTGCAAAACATACTAGGTACACACCCCACCACTAAGTTACTGTGTCCTCACTGATTTAATTGCATATTAAGGTATATACAGTAGGTTTTTGAATTTCTTTCTTATAGCAAAGACCCAGAAGTACAAATCCTTAAAGATCTCTATTTTTACGTCATAAAATAAATGACTCGTTATATTTTGGTTACTATATTAGATATTCACAGGGAATTTTCACTCTTTTACACAGCTCGATGAACCTTTGGAACTGCCTGAAGAAAACCTAGAACTAATCTTTCCATCGAAATTGTACTGAGGTACTTACTTAACCCATAGAAATACCATCTTATTTAATTTTGTTGGGACCAATAATTTTTCCGAAGTTTCAACATCTCATACTCTTTTATTTCACGGTGTTTCTCTATATGTTAGATGTACTAGCTGCAAGTTTTAGGTAAATACATATTTCTAATACTCTTTACAAATGTCAAGTTATATTTTCAAAAGCTTTTAAAATTTAATCTTGGTAGACTGTAAGATGTTCTAACACCCCATGGAAATATCTAATTACTTGAAGATGGAATTGCTACTGGTGTTTATTAACTTTCCATGACCGGTTTCGGAAATTTTATCATCTAATACGAAAATCCCATACCTGTATTGGTCCTCTCTTTATTTGACAATATCTTGATAGCCGTTAGTCATATTTGAATTCATTTTCCAAATTGTACCTTCAAGTATGCAAGCCCCACATACATATCGTGTCGCTCTTTATTTTCCCATGTCTCGGTATCCGTAAGGCTTACCGAGTTGCAGTTTTCGGTAAACAAATATCAGTTCTTTACATTTTAGACACATGTATTTCCATATATCTAAAATGCAGAAATTAGGTACCGCATAGTACCCCTCTACCCCATTGGGGTACCCACTTACTTTTGCATACCAGGGTAAAAACACCAGTGGTCGTTACTTTAAGGTTGAAAACATACTCTTTTGTCTCTTCTGTGAGCACCGTGAATCGGTCGGAGCTGTACCATAGTTGGAAAGAGACACTGATCCTTCCTATATATGACCATGTAGTCAGAATTCAAAATCGAATAGCCGTTGAAGGAAAAACAATATTTTAAAATCCCTTGTATTGCACCGGTAGTAGTCATCTCAAAATCGAAATGTTCCAGTGGTAGTTAGGGTTTTGTACCAGTGTTCGTCACTCAAATAACTTGACATAATTTATTCAGAAACGCACTGTTTATCAGTTTAAAATTAAGAATAGAGTATAAAGTACTAATCTTAATAACTGTGCATCACTTTTGGCACTCAAGAAAGAAAATAAAAAAGTTTTTACATACTTTTTAAAGCAATTTCAGTAAGAAAAATGTTAACTGAATTCAAAAGTTAACTGTATATTATTTTAACGTTAAGAGTACAATATTAATTACTATGTTTAATAACTATAGTGACTTTAAGCACTCAAGAATGAAAATAAACATGTTTGTACATACATTTTTAATACAATTTGAGAAACAAAATAAGTTAACCGAATTCAAAACTTAATTATATATCACCTTAAGATTAAGAATGGACAATAAAATACTGAGGTTAATAATAATGCATTAGTGAAGAATGAAAACAAAAATGTTTTTAACTACCTATATTGTATTTACATGTTGTTATTTCTCATTAACATGCTTTTTGATAACGCACGATATGGGCTAGGGGTACGCACGAGAAATGATTTGAGACTGTCACCTCTCGCAAAGGTGTCGCGAAAGTTGTCTCGTCTCGAAAACTGTATCTGTTTCTATTGGAAGAGCTATGTCTCGTCTCGAATTTCGTAACAAAAATTCGTTACACATGCAGTTTTGTGTAAAAAGTGAAATGTATAAATACAGGAGAGAAAACATTGCAGACAAACATTATGTTAGTATATTGAACATACTTTTTTGTATGTGGTGCAAAATATCTTCATCTATGGGGTTACTTTGCACCAAAGTTTATATGAAATGAAATCTTTGAGTTTTACGTTCCACGATTTTGCCGGGTATGCTAAAGGAGACTATAATCATGAGAATGAATGAAATAGTAGAATGAAAACTGTGAGAGAAAACGGGAAAACCCCGAGAAAACCACTCACAGTGTTTGTCCAACACAAAGCCCATTTGGCACGTGCTGGGATCGATCCAGGAACTCCACGCAGGAGAGGTGAACGCTCCATCACTGAGCTACCACGTCCCCAAAAACACAACCTCAGAATATACTTCATATAGAGTAGAAATGAAATGAAATCTTTGAGTTTTACGTCCCACGATTATGCCGGTTAGGCTAAAGGAGACGGTGATGATGAGTAATGAATGAAATGGTGGAATCAAGAAAGTGGGAGGAAACGGGACAACCCCGAGAAAACCCACGCACACGGTGTTTGTCCACCACAAAGTTCACTTGGCGGGGATTGGGATCGAACCCAGGACCCCAAGCACCAGAGGTGAACGCTCCACCACTGAGCTACCGCGACCCCTCATATAGAGTAGAAGTAACAAGATGTAAAAAAAAAAAAAAAAAATGGCCCGTCTGGAGGACATGTAAGCTAAACACCAATACAATTGTTACAGATTTATTTACTTGCACTGTTTAGGCTGAACATCGCAACACCAATATCATTATGTCACATCCTTTCAAAAGTATGCTAACTGCAACGTAAACCTGCTTTGCTTCGTAATGTCCAAATAGTTGATTACTGTGCTCGAAAGCAGGCAAGTAGCATACAAATTTATGATGTTGAAGGCGTTATTTTTCACAGCTATGGAGAAAAGACATGAAAACGAAAAATAAAAATAAATCTTTGTTTTACTTCCTACGGTTATGCTATGTATGCTGACAGTCACAAATGAGTATTGAAAATTGATGATCTTGGAATACGATTTGGTGGAATAATGAGGGGGGGGGGAAATAGACATTGATTAAATATAAAATTGAAAAGAAATAAGGGCCTGACGCTCAAATATTTATCTATCTGGCAGCCATCTTGATCCCTCTAAAATATCATGAAGTACTTGATTGATTCTAAACCCAATAATAGTAATAGTAATTATAACAATAAACAGAATATACCTAGATATACTTTACGCACCTTGAAGTGTAGAAATTAATGATTGCAATCCTCAGCATTCCAATAGTTCTTTGGTTTCTCCAAATGAAGATTCGGACATCGGTTTTCTTCTCAAGCAATAATGGGGTACAATAATCAGTTGCAGTCCAAAGCCAAGTCACTAAGTTAAGCATGAATATAAAAGATTTTGTGTTAAATATTTCAATGTAAATTTCATGAAATAGAATTTATTAGTTAGTTACATACAAACTCTTACGCATGTAAGTCAGAATCTACTTGTAATAACTTGTAAATTTAAACAAACTAAATTATATCTACAGTTATAGGGACATCAAACATATATTCCATAAGATATATAGGGTGTCTCAAAAGTCCCCTGACATTAAGTAACTCGATTATTATCAGAGTTACAACAAAATGTAATTGGGAAACCGTCTCCAAATATGATGTTTCCAATGTAAGTTGAAGGAATTTTCAAAATCGGATGAGCCGTTTGGCTGTACACTCTTTATGCGTCCAATGTTAAATGAAAATGCAACGTTGCCATTTACCTGGACCCACAACATAAGTGAATGAAGTTACTGATTTTTACGCTAACATGTCGATGGCTAGCCCCCATTTCAAACAGTAACTTCATTCACATATGTTGTGGGTCCAGGTAAATGGTAACATTGCATTTTCATTCCACATTGGGCGCATAAAGAGTACAGCCCAAACGGCTCCTCCGATTTAAAAAGTGTTCACTTTAGAATGAAAACAACATATTTAGAAATGGTTTTTCCTCTTACGTTTTGTTGTAACGTCAGAGGACTTTCGAAACACCCTGTATACATCATACGAAGTTCCTTTCTAAATTCTACACGGGTGTAGTTTAATTGAATGTGAGATGGGTGATACACATTAGGCCGTTTGGAAATACTCTCACAGACGGCCGCCATTTTGGATTAAATTTGTTTGTTATAAACTGGTGGGTAATGTGATATATATATGGCCACAGGCTAGAATTTTCTCAGTATGTCAAATATGCAATCAGATTCCATGGAGCTTAATTTGGTGAAAAGTTATTGCCAATTGAACGTTGTATTTACCTCTTTCTTCTAGATGTAGAACCATACCGTTAGCACGTGAGGAATGCATCGAAATATTCAAACTGTGGAGCGGGAGGAGTGCCTGTACAGTGGTTACCGATTGCAAACAGAATCATCCACAATGTGACTGTGTTACATGTTGCAGTGTCACAGTAATTAACTAAATTTGAGGAGACGGGCACATTCGTGAACATACGTCGTAGCGGACGATCGTAGAGAGCTACAGATGAAGCAACGCCTACGGCAGTGCTGACTTCTTTCTCGATGTGGCCCCAGAGGAGCACACGTCATTTATTAATGCAATGTGGGTTGAGTCATAGGGTCTGCGCGTGTATAAGTGCATCCGTACAAGGTGCAAATGAAGCAACATCTCCACGAGAACGATGTTGATCGCCAAGTGCAGTGAGTAATTATGGTTAACATTTTTATGCAAATACTCTTTTCAGATGAAGCTGACCTCTACGTAAATGGGAAGGTTAATAGGCAGAACATGCACAATTGGTCACCTGACAACCCCGCGTGCAAGACCCCTCCAACATGACCAGCGCAAAGAAAATTAATTATGTTGTTGGCAGACAAATGAGGAATACGTCTAATCAGTCACTTTTTCATTCCATAAAATTAACTGCGGAATAATACCTCACGCTCGTTCGTACAGGGATAGATATTGCGAGCTGCGATGCCCGAGGATGGCACATTCTCGCAGTTTTTTCAACACCATGGCGCTTTCTTCATTATGGATTCGTATTGCGTCACTACTTGAACAATTTTCTAGAACATGGGTTGATCGACGAGAGGCAGTTGAATGGCTGCTCGATCACCGGACCTAACGCTGTTCAATTTCTAGCTAAGTGGAAAAGTTAAGGCTATGGTTTGTGCAGTAAATATTCATAATTTTTATCATCTAGAACAAAGTATCGCCATCGTCTGTGCACAAATTTGACCCTATATCCTACTTTGTGTCCACAGCAATTGGAAGAAGCTTCTGCAAATGTTTATTGCTCAGTAGGAACATGTAGAACATATACTATAACCAGGGGTAAAAGTGGACCTGAAAAGGTGGGGGGACGGTAGGTAGCGGCATCACTCCACGCCGTTCCTCCTGCCTATCTCTGCCCATTGTACCATTTTAGGATCTGGGGGACGTCCTACATATTTTTCGAGGTGGGGAACTGCGTCCCCCGCGTTCCCCCTAGCTTTTACCCCTGACTATAACAGGGAAATGTGTTCGAAGTGGGAAAAATCAGAGGCGGTGTGTTTTATTACGATTTTGACTCGACATATCGGCTATCTAAATGTTCAAATGCAGTGAGGTGTGAAGCCTACAAGATTGCATTTCTATTTACATAATGTCTGAAAACCACTGGAAAGCTTCTTTTAGTTACGGAGAAAAAACGGAGACTGATCCATCCATCGTGAACAACTTTCTGGAAAAAAATAAATAAAAATAGCCCTTACCTTGTATCAGAGAATTATACACGAAAGTGCTCAAAAACCGACTTTCAATATTAACAATTTCCAGCGGGAAAACTCCTGGACCACACACTCGAATGAGGGGTATTTCAAACTCCCGTAAGATCTGCCCCCACAGCAATCCCCTAAATCCGCCCATGCTCAAAATACGACGCTTATAAGAATTCAGACAAGACGACACATACATACATACGAAAGAAACAATTCAATACGGCACATCAAAATATAAACTAGATGAACTTCTTTGAAAACACCTCATTTTACAAACAAAAGGTAGAAAAAGGTAAAAATGTCAGTATTGTCAACTTAGAATCTACATAAGAAATAAAATCTTTTTATGTGCAAAGCTATTCGTCAATACGTATAAAAAAAGGATTTATTAATGGTATTTAGCATTTATTCTTCCGTGAAGGTTTATCTTGATCACTAAAAAACCAGAAACGGTATGTCTCTATCACTGGAAAAAAAAAGAAAAAAAAAGAAGGGTATGACATTACCACTACATATAGTCTCACTTGGTTCACTGCCAATAACATTTCACCAGAATAAGTTACATGATATCTGATTGCATATTTGACATCCTCAGAACATTTTAGTGCATGGCCATGTATCACACTACCCACTTATCGTCCGTATTACAATTTCGAATCTAAGATGGCGACCGTCCGCGTGATGTAATCCGAAAGTATCCCTCTGGGCCTAATGTGTATCTCTTATCTCGCAATCAATGTAACTACATCCCTGTAGTTTTCAGAAAGGATGACAAGGGACTTCTGATGCATCCTGTATATAATAGTTGTATCAATAATGACGGGTATACCGGCTAGGCTAAAGGAGACGCTGATGATGATATAATGAATGAAATGGTGGAATGAAGAAAGTGGGAGGAAACGGGAGAACCCCGAGAAAACCCACTCACACGGTGTTTGTCCACCACAAAGTGTACTTGGCGCGAGCTGGGATCAAACCAAAGACCCCAAACACCAGAGGTGAACGCTCTACCACTGAGCCATCGAGGCCCGACAGGAATATTTGTTGAAGTCTACTGTCTTCTTCAGTACCAAGGTTACACAAAAATGAGCCTATGGTTTTGATGGAATTCGAACCAACATTATATGTATACTCTCTCAGCGAGAATCAAAGCTGGCACCAAGTTTACATATGCGCGCGCATTGTATTTTACTTATATAGCTCACAGAGCTATGGGCGAGCAAGCAAGGCACGTGCCCCGGGCGTGTGGTTGGAGGGGCTACTAAAAGAGAGGTTATATATTAGTACTTTTCCATTTTGGTGTTTAATACTTTTCATCAGAGTGCGAAATCATGAAATCAAAGTGAGGGAGACTGAAGGACTGAAGAGAGCGAGAGAGAGGGGAAAAAAAAGCTGCGCAGTCTTACACTTCAAAGAATTGTAGTGAAATGAGGTCAGAATTCAAGATGACATTCGGATGCTTGGCACGAAGAAAAACATTGCAAGCAATTTTGAAAAAAAAAAAAAAAAAAAAGAAAGAAAAAAACTTAAATAATGTGATATATTTTGTAGGCTTTGGATATGTATGTTTTAGTTGGCATCAACAATTATTGGTGTGTTTTGTCACAATTGACAGTTTAGCGAGAGACTAGGCTAACTGACAATTTTAACTTTCTGAAAGAAAAGGAAACAAATGAAAACAGCACGTTTCAAAGGATACGACTGATATTCATAGTTTGGTTTAGTATACAACAGGGGTGGATCCAGGATGGACTACTGGGGGGCGGTGGGTTGTAATGCCACTACTTACAAGATAGAGCTACTTTTAAGAGATTCAACTCTGGGTGGGTTTTATTTTATATTAAAATACACAAAGTTTCCTCTTCTTGGGGGAGATAGACCCTCCCTGGATCCGCCCCTGTCTCAGGACAAGCCACACAGACAAGTGGTAGAGGCAAAGGTCAATTAATGACATTAGTATGCTGTTCCGTCAAAATCTCAATCTTGACCTGGATGTAAGTTAGCCTGGTCTCTCACTGAACCCCTCAATTGAATGTTTAATATGTAAATTAGGCACTTCTACATCACAAACAGTAAATATAACCTACCTTATTCTACGTTTTTAAATGCATTTCTACAACTGATTGTAACTTTAAAGGTTCTCGTGAAGATTAGCTGGCGGAGGTTACCTAACATAGCCATGAGTTATCAAATTAACAGTTGTGCTTCGTGGGTGATGATAATGATCCTGAGGTTAGATGTTAAATTGGACTCGAGAGCGGAACAAGGGCTGATCTTATTCGTGTCTCAGACGGGGGGCATGGAATGGAACGAATATGAAAATAAGGTTGCTGTAATAGTTTTTCATAGGGTTTGTAAGATTTTCGAAACACTTGGCATTTTTTTTATCAAGACTTGACATTTTTTAAAGATAAAAATCAAGACTTGGCAATTTCAAGTTTCATCCCCCTCCCAATCTTGTAATGCTCGCTACGCCGCTGTAAGCAATGCATATTTTCGACAATATTCGTTGTTCATCTGTTTCCGCTGGGTTCCAACGTGGTGAGCTGCATATGGGACTTTTAATAGTGTTATTATAATGAGAAAGAATTGTAAATTATGTTGATGTTCCTAAAAGAGGGAAATTGAAAGAGAAATTAAATTAAAAATAAATAAGGGAGAGAAAAGTAATTACTTGAAAATAAAAATAAAGTCTTTGAGTTTAATGTCCCACTATTATGCTGTTAGGCTAAGGGAGTCGGTGATTAAAGCAAGTTAATGATTATGGAATATTTGGTGAAATGAGAAAGTGGGAGGAAACCAAGTCCCCGAGAAAACCTACGAGCACGTATATGAAAATGAAGTAAAACATACACTGGACTATGCTTTCTTTGTCTAGCAGAGTCATAGTTTGGAATCGAAAATGTGTTTTGAATCCTTGTATTTAGAGATTAAGAGTGTAAGTAACGAAATCACTTAATACATCCATTAAGATTTCGGAAAGCGAAATCTAAATTTAGGTAAGCTAACTCCATGTACTAACTGCTTGCATCCGCTTCGTACATTGTTCGAAGGGTCACGAAGCAAATCACCTCATTTAGTCTACACATACCTAGTACTAGCGTTAATTACCTGCTTCGTTGGGTGAAAATAAGAAAACCAGTAATACATGTATGTTACGTTAGTCAGTCACTTTTTTTACTATTACGAAACGCTCTCTCATATCGGTTATTTTCGATCATTTGTAAGATCCGTCTCCCCTCTTTCCCTCCCCAAGTTGCTTGGCTGAATTTTGATTTAAATAGTATCGGAAGTGTCACTGTCCATTTCTGCGCCCCCGAAAACAATGGATTTAGATTAGGATCAGTTCACTTAACTTAGTAAGCCTACAGCTTTGGCGCGGCTCGACTTGTTGGAAAGCAATCCAAAATCTAAACAAATATATCGATGTCATTGGGTTTACTAAAGTGTGTCGTAAGTCAAGAAGATTGAGAATCACTGCCTCGATTATTCACTTCAATTAATCATCAAACTCCTGTAACCTGAAGTATATAATCGTGGAATGTTCAATTAAAATTATAATTTTATGGCATCTAGAAAATGCACATATCGTACATTACGTTACATTACCATTCAATCGCAATAGGTTATTACAGACATGTGGTTGGCTTGAAGCTTAGCGTCCTATTCAGCGCCAAGACTGTGTACTACCTACACCTACAGCATAATATGGAATCCTACTCGCATGATCTTCGATCAAGATTTGAATCAACGTGAGGATGAAGATTTTCCCTCTCGTCAAGTAATTTCCCCAACTCGCCAAAGAATTTCTCCCTTGCCGGGAAAATATGTTCCCTCATTTCATATTTTACATATTATATACTATATATTATATCTTGCATCACTGAGAAATAAAAGGCTTGGATTGTATATCTGAAAAGTCGCCCCCTCCCCGCAGGCACGTAGCCACGATTTCGCAATACGGGAGGTCTGTGACGAAATACTGTGGTTATCACACCAGGGGTTCGATCAATCTAAACTATTTTACTGACAACATATCCATATTGATTTGTTAGGACAATAAAATGAGGATATGTTAGTAAGTATTTTAATTAAAGAATTATGAAGAAATCTTGCGTAAAAGAATAGAAAAAAGTATTGACAAAGACATAGTCTTCCAAGGTCATTCGAACTCGGTTCTTCTCGTCTTCTTTCTATTTCTCTTATCTTAGTTCAATGCCGTCAAGGATAGCAACGAGATCTCTTTCTGGAGTAAAGACATCCTATAAAATGGATTAGTGTTGCCGCGAAATTCAAAATGGTTCATATTATTGGTAATTCTGGGCATTGCTTAAGTTCTGACAGGCTATCTGAAAGAACCGGTTTATCGATCGTCATTTGTAGTCCATAGGGTTACTGGCGCAAGTCCCGGGGGGATGAGGACATGTCCCCTCCAATCTTAGAACTGGGGGGGGGGACTTTCCCCTCAATAATCCGATTTGAAATGCGTTTTTTGGAGAGAAATGTGATGATTTGTGTCCGATTGCCACAAAGGAAAGTAAGATGAAATTGATGTCCCCACCCCAGAATAAGCCTTAAATCTGCCCACCTCAGAATTTTGAAGACAACTCTGCTCCCCTGATCCTCCGCAGCATTGTTTTTCAACTTCATACAGTAAACCCTCGTTAACACGAATATCAAGGGACTGAAAAATCAGGAGTTCGTGTTAAAAGAATTCGTGTTAACCGGGGACACAAATTTTATTATTCGAATACATTTTCTCCATACATACACACTACAGTATACAGACTATACATACCACTACAGTATATTATGTATGTCATAGAACACACTAGAGATGGTATCGAGACGAGACTGAGTAGTCTCGGTCTCGTCTCGGTTCCAAATTCGTGACGAGACCAAGACTATTCTCTGTCTTGATACCATCTACAGAATTGTATCGAGACGAGACTGAGAGCTTCGGTCTCGTCTCGATTTCGGAAAGCACTCCTCGGTCTCAAATTCGAGTTAAAATCGAGATCGAGACTAGTGTAGGTCTCGGTACCATCCTCTGAAAAGTGAAAACACTACAGTAAGTTTATTAGCCTATCTTCGAAGATTTAAAAAAAAAAAAAAGCTTCCACGCAGAAAATCCAGGTCAAGTTATAAAATTGATAACTTCGCTAGCAGGGTGAGTACCGCTTGTAACGGAAAGGTATTTATGATTGCTGTCACCAGTTTGGAGTTACAGGGGAGAGAAGATGTTTTGTCTCGAGCTGTCGCCAGCTCGTCTGCCAAGCACCTGCATGTTCAGCGCTTGACAGAGGACAGAATCAACACCTCATAAGAGGAAAGATATCTGTTTCTGGTTTTTCTCTTATTTACAAGGCAATTTTCGTCTGTATAAATACTGTATGACAAAAACTGATCTGGAGTGAAATCTGAAATAAGAAAAATGATGTTTAAAAAAATCAAAGGATTGGAAGTTCGTGTTAAATCAAAACCTTTACTGACTCAAGGGACTAAAAATTAGTTCGTAATTCGTGCTAACCGAAATTCGTGTTAACCGATAAAACTTCCTATAAGATAACGTACAGCGATGCCGGGACCGAAATTTTGTTCGTCCTAACCGAGTGTTCGGCTTAAGCGAGTTCGTGTTAACGAGGTTATACTGTAATTTGAACATCCTTAAAAAAATTATGAGAACTGTCTTACCCGTCCCTCCCAATGTTGAAGACAGATTTGCGCCGCTGCATACGGTTAACATGGAGCTAGATGGAATTCGGAATGTTCCGTTATAATAATATCCAATTTCAACTTGATCCGCCCCCCCCCTCCCGTTTCCTCCACACAAAGCTCCTCGTAAGAAAGAGTAACCAAAACGCTTATTGTAGCTTTATATTTTTGAGGCTGATTCATCTGTTTCTTTCTGTTTCATCTTTCCTTAATATTTTTCATTTCTGGATCCGAAGGGGGGGGGGTCCGGACCCACCCCTTGGCTACGTGCCTGCTTCCCGTAAAAAGCTTCATTCGAACCCTGAATCAAACAACTCCATCTGTAAAGCAGTGCTGAGTTGATTTTAATATCCTTTTCTGCAACGAGGCTGTATGAGACGTGGACTTACTGATTAACATGGACTCCGAACCACTCCCGCCGGGAATCGAACGCGGGTTTCCCACACCAAAGGCGCGTACGCTAACCGCTTAGCCATGAAGGAGCTCATATCTATAGCAGTGTAAGCAACAACAACAACAACAAAAAGAAACACACATACATACTAGAACAACAACAACAACAAAAAGAAACACACATACATATTAGAAGTTTGCGCAATTGGGGATCAAAACATTCTCAATGAAGTATGAGAAATAGTAAACGTCAAAGTGGGCTTCTGCTTATTCTTTACTTCGTTAATACTTAATTCCTTCTAGAAATAGTGAAACAATACTATGAAGACACAGTACTTAAACATAATCGAAAGAATAAGACAAGGAAACAGAGTAATTTCCGACTAATTAAACTAGTCATATATACTATACCTAACTGTTACATTGTATTTCTTACCATATTACGAAAGCGATATAACTTTTTTACCAGCCATAGAAGCTGGACGCAATCCAATACTGCAATTTAGACGCTGTAACGAAAGCTGCAAGTCAAACGTCTGACACTCAACTGTGTAATAGCTGTTTCAAGCGGCCTACAACTTATGACCTTGAAACTATGTGCTAGTAACCAAATTAATGCCAAGGTACGATACAAACACCCCAACTTGCCACAATGACGTCAACACAAGGAAAAAAAGAAAAACATCTAATTTTTGGTTCGAAAATTATGAAACAATAATAATAATAATGTAATTCTCAGGAACTCAAACATTAGTTAACTAGAGAACATAACAAGCAAAACAAAACAAAACAAAACAAAACAAAAAGAATCTTAAACGTGAGCTCTCCCTGACTGCTGTTTTTAAATTTCAGTGAGGCTGTAAAATATGTTTTGTTTTATTGTTAAAAAACAAAAAGAAAAAGAAAAATAAAGAAAGAAAGGAAATAAATTTTGTTGCAAATATCCTAGTAAAAATAGGTTTCCTAGACACAAGTGGCTCCGCGTAGCGTAGTTGCTAACGCTCTCGCCTTCGGTACGAGCGGACCCAGGTTCGATTCCGGTAGGGGCACTCGGTCGAAAAAGTATCAAAAGCTTTTAAGTCCAGACATCCTGAATGAGGCTTTCTTGGGTTTTCCTCATTTCATACCAGGCAAATGCCGGGTAGTACCCAACATATAGGTCCCAGGCCGTTTGCTTCCTTCCCTTTCCCCGGATAGTGTGCTCACCGAGGGACGTCATAACTCACATGTGACGGGCTAACAAGGTCATTGATGCCGAAAGCCCAGAAATCTAAATCCTAAATCTTCACTACACAAGAAAATGTTCGCGCTGAAAACGGTTTCTTAGCAATTATGTTAAGCAGTCCTGTAGTAAATCTCCATCAAGTAATAAACCATCACATATAAAAAGGAAAGAATAAACACATAACATTCATTTTGCGTACCTTGAAATGTAAAAAGTTACAAAACATTAATATTCAAAGATTTCTCAAAATTCAGATTAACCCATTTCTTTCTCCTCAACCATTAACGAGTTACAATAGTAAGAATTGTGGTCATAAATCACATTACTTGTTTAGTACTATATTAAAGCAAGTTATACTAAAGGAATATATAATTAATGGAATATTTAACTAAACTGATAATTTACTATTGCACTTACCCAGGCTTCTTTCCTTCCGCTCTTCTTTTCCGTTTGTAAACAACCTCGTTTATAAACCAGCTCGCAAGCATACGACAGTTGTTTCATGACGTCATCTATGGTGCAAGAAAGAGGTGTCTATAGGCGGTCAGGACCTCACACACAGATGGACGTATATAACATATAGCTGAAGTATTTAACATACGTATACGTATATAAAATACGGAAGATTGTTAGATATCAGACATCCTGCAGCGACATGATATAACATCCAAGCGCGTTAAAGGCAGTAGCTGTGTAGCATATGGATAAAGTACGCTCCGTACAGATTTCCTTAGTAAACATAACGAATCCTTGTATTTGTACAATATACCGCTGTCCGGATAATGGATTTTTCTCAGTGTATTTTAGGGGCTCCAAAGGGGCTCTAAATCGACCGCAAGAAACGACTTCTCAATATTTGTTACTGTTTTCCTCTGACACCTCTCGACAGACAAACGGACAAAGCCATTCTCAAGACTTTCGACACTTATGCATAGCTTAAGCTGCAAGTGTAATAAGGGCGAACATTGAATATATTCTTGGGACACTGAATTGGTTCTGGTAAATCGCGTCCTTCTATATGTTACCGTTTCTGTTCTGTGTTGATCAACAATGTAGCAGAAAGCGATAGATCTCTACCACTTCTGGATTATTAAATAAAAGTTAAATGCATTAGATGAATCTATTCGTGTTGCAAACCTACATGTATGCTTCTCGCTATTTCTTGCCGCTCTTGCTCTGATACCAGCTGACAGACGAACGGATGGATAGGCAGACAGTTGAACATAGCCCTTCTATAAGACTTCCTATACGTATACATAGTATACTATAGTTTGGAAGTACTAACAAATGAAATAAACTCAGTTTGTTTTACAAAAATTATCCGTTTTCCGTTTCTCGGTAGTTTTCGTTTTCCGGTTTTCGGAAAAATTTCGTTTTTCGTTTTTTCGAAAAAATTCGTTTTTCGTTTCTCGAAAAATTTTTCGTATTTTCGAAAAAATTTTCGTTTTTGAAAAATTCATTTTTCGAAAAAGTATTTTTCGAAAAAATGTGGCCATCCCTAGTATTCATAGCCGAAAGCTGAACTAAAAAGAGGAATGATAAGCAAGCTACAAGAAGGATGTTGAAACAACGCTTCCACTGGCTAATAGAAAAAGGAAAACAAAAGTAGCTACAGGTTTTTGCCTTTTGAGTACTCATATCTTTTTGGGAATATATACTTGACAAAGCATGCCTTTTAAATGTACGCCAGACGTGACCTGTACACATGAAGGTGAAAAATATTCGTGAAAAGTAAACAGAAGAGACTAGTCATATGCTTCTGTTTTCTAACAGTCAACTTCGTGTTCAACTGCAGGAACTGACTTTGATATCTACTACTTGACTCAACGCCTTGTAACAAGAGGGCAACTATAATTACCCATAGGTTTCTTGCAGCTACACAGCGAGCTGTGTGTGTTCTGTGTGTGTCTCTCTCTCTTTGTCCCTGGCTGTGTTTGCTTTTCATGCTTTGGGGGAAGGGGTAAGACACCCTTGCACACCTTCGAACATAAAATGATCGAAAGACGACCTATGTTAATGTAGAGTTCACAGTTTCAAACAGAGGCGTATACTGGTTTGAAGACATGGGCTACCACTGACCTTGCATATTATTATTAATAAAAATGGTAATAATAATAAAAGTAATATAATAATAATAATAATAATAATAATAATAATAATAATAATAATAATAATCACAATATGCATAACAATGAACAAAAAGTGATTGATGTGTTTTGTTTAGTGATGAGCAAATGCAAGGTCTTGATCTTGGTCTTGCACATCGAGCCTTGGTCTTGGTCTTGCACATCGAGTCTTGGTCTTGGTCTTGCACTGGAACCCTTGGTCTTGGTCTTGGTCTTGGTCTTGCATGCAAGAGTCTTGCAAGTCTTGCATTTAAGAAATTTCAAGCTTTCCATAGGTAAATTTTACTATGGATATAAGGGATAATAAACTCTACAAAGCACCAGTAGTAACGGAAATACAATGTATGTTTCTAAATGTAATATAATTTAACGTCGTGTAAGTATGATAGCGTACAACATAGGTTATGACCTTTATTTTTTTTAATGGGTGCCCATGCTTCACTACTTATAAGATTTGCCTAAATCACAAAGTTTCGTAATCTGTTTATATACATTTTTTTAACAGATCCAACATTCCACTCGTTCTCAAACTGAGGAGTCTACCCCTGTTTCGCATGAAAGAAAATCAGACGGCACAGATTATTGAAATACCATCAATTGCAAAATTATTTTTACACTCTAAAGGCGTCAGATTTTTCTTTCCAACCACGATTAGCTAATTCTTGTATTAAACAAACTTCCAATTAAATATTGAATCTTTGTTTTACTGATTCCAATATGTACTCTATGGGGCAGAGAAATTCACATTACGCAAAAGCGATGAAAAAATTGCAGACTTTCGAAACATGGGCATGGAGAAAAAAGGAAAGAATTAGCCGTGTTGAACGAAAACGAATGAGGTGTTAGAAATATTAGCAGTAGGAGAAAAAAAGAATTTTAGATATTGTAAAGAGGGGGAAAGGGAACTGTTTAGGATATTGGCTGACGAGGAACTGTATTACAAGGGACGTGCTAGAGAGTATTGTGGAAGGAAAAAGAGGGAGGGAGCGAAGCAGACTAGTTGAAGGAAGGTATTCAAACAGAAAATTGCCACGTCAAGACGAAGAGACTAGCTGAAGACCACCAAACGTCAAACCTTGTCTGTTGAAGCAAATAACCTGCCAATAATAGCAGAATAGCTATTATGATGATGATATGTTTAGCAATATTGACCAAAAAAAAAGAGGGAAAAAATTAAAATAATAATTATTATAATCAAACCTCTTAATATTTTAGAATAATTTGAGGGAAAACTGAAAAGACTCAACTGTGTATGTCTTTTGTGTAAACTCAATTTATATAAATACTGTTGACCTGTATTAGAAATACAAAATAACGGCATCAAACTCCAAGTTATTTGAAGTCTCACTTGTGAATATGGATTACTAGCATCAAGTATCTACTTTGTTGGGTTAAACTAAAATAATAATAATAATAATAATAATAATAATAATAATAATAATATATTTCCTTAGTGAATCGCTTTTTTACTATTAGTAAAGCGCTCTCTAATATCGGTCATCTTCGATTATTTTTATGTTTCCCTCTCTTCCTCCTCCCCAAGTTGCCGGGCTGAATTTTGATTTAAACGGCATCACAAGTGTCACTGTTCGTGTCAGAGACCACGAAACTATGGATTCGGCACTAATACTCGCCATTTTCGATCATTTTTATATATCTCCCCTCCCCTCCGCCAAGCTACGGGGCTGAATTTTGATTTAAACAGCACCGGAAGTATCATTGTTTACCTTAGCGGTCCCCAAAACTATAGATTCCATTTCAATGTCGGTCATTTTCGATCATTTTAAAATAACTTTCCTCTACCCCTCCCCTAAACTTCAAGATCAAAGTGATATGACAGAAACCATATCAGGGCCGATCCTCATCTATCTTAAAATAAGATCGAGTTCGGTCAGGTGGTTCAAGAGTTATATATATATATATATATATATATATATATATATATATATATATATATATATATATATATATATATATATATCCCCTTTCGCTCTTCTCCCCCTAGGTTCTACCATCAAAGTGAACTGACATATAACATTCCAGGCTTGAACCTCATCTATGTTAAAAATTTGATCGAGATTACTCGTTTGGTTGAAGTTATTATGTTTTATTTATTATTATATAACTCCCCCTTCTCCCCTCTCCTAGGCTTACCGTCAAAGTGAAATGATGAAAACACTCCCAGGCTCAAACTCCAACTATGTTGAAAATTTGATCGAGATCGGTTGGGTGGTTCAAGAGATGGAGTCACAAAAATAGTCACTTTCAATTTTATAACATAGATTTATTGTTGTAGGATAATGTTATATCGCTCAACCCTCGATGTGTCGTATACCTAAGGATGCTAAAAGTTATATTGATAAATAATTATTCAACGTATAAGCATCCGCCCATGAAATCAAACTTGCGGTCACAGGTATTAAGTTTTTTCAATGTCATGAAAATGTTATTTCGATATTAATTTTATGAGCACACATTAAAAATTCCCAACGGATGCTTGAGTCTGGGAGCCAAGGCCATACCCATGTAGTCGACACCTATGGTGCACGGTATTACCAATGTTCAATACTACATTTCACTTTAGTTTTGGAAGAAAAACACCACTAATATGTTTTGAAACGAAACGAAATATCTAGTTTAACGTCCCACGATTATGCATCGGGGCTAAGAGAGACGGTATTCATGAGAAATGAATGAAATAGTGGATTGAAGAAAGTAGGAGGGAACATCAAAACACCGAGAAATAGAGACCTGCAAGGGCCGAAGTTTTCGGCCCGAGCCCAAACCAGCCCGAATATACATAGGCCCGGCCCAGCCCGGACCCGAAACGTTTTGGAGATTTTCGGCCCGAGCCCGGCCCGGTCCTATAAGTTTTTTTTTAAATTCTTGGCCCGGGCCCGATAAATTTTCGAAGTTTCATTTTGTAACATTTTTCACGGGCACACTTCTTCAACGTTTGCCTTTATTCTAATTATCGTTTAACGAATGTCAATAATTATTAAAGAATTGCAATTAATCGACCCCAGCCCGGCCCGATCTGAAAAGAAATCAGTGTCGGACCGCCAAGCCCGGCCCAACCCAAAGAAATAATAGAATCGGCCCGCCAAGCCCGGCCCGCGGGCAGGGCCGGGCTTCGGATCTCGGGCAAGGCCCGGCCCATGCAGGTCTCTACCAAGAAAAACCACGCACACGGTGTTTGCCCACTAAAAAGTTTCCATGTCGCATGCTAGAATCCAACCAGGGACCCGTATAACCACATGTGACTGCTCTACCACCGAACCGGTACTTGTGCAAGACTCTTGCGCAAGAGTCTTGGTCTTGGTCTTGGTCTTGCAGGTGTGGTCTTGGTCTTGGTCTTGCACCCCTTGGCCTTGGTCTTGGTCTTGCATCGGGATTCCTGGTCTTGGTCTTGCATGCAAGACTCTTGCAAAAACTGCAAGACCAAGACTCTTGCGCTCATCACTAGTTTTGTTTGATCCTTTGTTTTGAGACCGTTAATGTTTTCCACCGTAAATGAAATTCCATCATACATTTGTGCAGTTAACTTCTTGTAGATTGCGTTCGTAAAATGTTAATTTTTACCAAAGTCACTTCCCTCAAGAGTCGCCTCTGTTACTGACGTTGGTTGTCATTCCGTACCAGTCTACACAAAAATTCTGCAGACATCATTATAATTGTTATGTTTATTATCCCTACCTAAATCTCAAATTTTTGCGTTGTGTTAACAAACGATTCTCGGGCCCTTTTGTTGCGGAGACATCCCGACGCGGGCCCTTTTGATGAGGGTCGTTTTGATTTGGGCCCGTTTGTTGAGGAAATATTTCGACCCGGGCCCTTTCGACGCGGGCCCGTTTGACTCCCGCTTTATTTGACTCGGGTCCGTTTGACGCAGGGCCTTTTGACTCGGGTCCCTTTGTCGTGGAACACTTTTGACTTGGGTTTTTTTTATGAGGGGCGTTTTGATTCGGCCCCTTTTGACTCCAGCCCTTTAAACCAGCACCCTTTTGACGCACGGCCGTTTGACTCGGGCACTTTAGTAGGGGAACCCCTTTGGACTCGGCTCCTTTTTATGAGGGGCGTTATGATTCGGGCCCTTTTGTTGTGGAGACCATTTGACCCAGGCCCATTTGATGTGGGGTCGTTTTCACTCGGACTCTTTTGTAGCAGAGCCCCATTTGACCCGGGCTCATTTGACGCAGGGCCTTTTGACTCGAATCCTTTTCTCGTGGGCTCCTTTTGACTAGGGCTCTTTTTATGAGGGGCGTTTTGATTCGGCCACTTTTGACTCTGTCCTTTTTGACGCAGGGTCGTTTGACTCTGGCTCTTTTGTAGCGGAGTCCCTTTTGACTCGGGCTTTTTTATGAGGGTCGTTTTGATTCGGGGCCTTTTGACTCGGGCTCTTTTGTTGCGGAGACCTTTCGACGCGGGTCCTTTTTATGAGGGGCGTTTTGATTCGGGCCCTTTTGACCCGAGCCCGTTTGACGCAGGGCCTTTTGACTCGGGCCCTTTTGTTGCGGAGATCTTTTGACTCGGGCCCTTTTGTAGCGTGGACCCTCTCGACCCGGGCCCATTTGACGCAGGGCCCTTTTGACTCGGGTCTTTCTGTTTTTGCCCTTTTGTTTGGCCCTTCTGACATGGCCAAACAAACGCAGCAGCTGAAATACCTGTGGCAGGGGCCTGGGGGAGTATGAGTAAATCGATGATCGATCGATCCAGGGCGCAGTAAAATTAGTTACACCACTGTTCATATCTATTTCTTTCTATTTTCTCGACATCATGTCTGGAGATGAATGTCCTGACTAATAGGCTACAATGGCGAAAGACGATATACGCTATCAATGATAAATGTTTTAACTGTTAATATATATAGGGAATAAAACGAAAAATTCTATATCGGACTTCTCCTCCACCCGCTGGAAAAAATCCTGCGGGCGTTAGTGATTATGATGTTGCTTAGTTACTGTATTATATTGTTCTATACACGGAATAAATACTTATTTGTTTTATATAATAATGAGAACCAAATTTACATCAATTACGGCCCTTGCTTTACGAGAAACATTTTCACGTTCAGCGTAATCAGTTTCCGTTCTAAAATAATTACAGTGAGGCGAATGAAATAATTCACGCACAGATTTAGGACTTAGAATAATGTCTTGCGAACATGTAGTAAATCCCTGAAGATTAAAAAGCGCTAGTAGCAGTAATTAGCTTAGTCGTTTCCTACAGTCCCTTAGTAAATTACATAAATCTTACAGATGTTGTATCTCTTTCTTTCTCCTCTCTATACATCATGTCTGGAGATTAATGTATGGACAAATAGGCTACAGAGGCAATTTTAAAAAGTAAGATGATCTACGCTATCAGTGACAGATGTTGTGGTGTTTAACTTAACATATAAGGCAATAATACGAATCTTTTCAGAGATGACAGTACACTGATGCTTCAAATCTGTGCCTTTACTCCCTATACCTACGTTATTTTCCTAGTCAAAATAAAAACTCTTCAAAATTAATCACAAATTCTTATGCAACCATCCCTTCTTTAGAGTACTGCGCTGTCACATACATGTCACGGCGATGTAAAGGCACTTTTGGCGACGAGGATACAAATATACTGTATCCTCTTGCTTACTATAGAAATCAATACGAAACATACGTTATCCGTATACTACATAGGCACTGCCATTAGATGTTACATCATGCCTTTGCAGGATGTCTGATATCTAACAGTTTTCCGTATATCACATGCATATATTTATGTTACATTCCTCAGCTATATGTTATATACGTCCATTTGTATGTGAGATCCTGACCGCCTACATTGTTTGATACAGAAAGTACGTATAGATGGAACACTTACACAGAAAGTATTATAAAAGGTGCGTTTTCAGTTATACGTCTGCTGTACGTTAAGTCCAAAAACTACAGGAATTACATATGCAACCTATCTTTCTAAGTACGCCACCTACAATTTTTTTTCTCAGTGTATGGTGCGAGTAGCCTCGGACGAGATTGGCTCTTTGTTTATATATATATATATATATATATATATATATATATATATATATATATATATATATATATATATATATATATATATATATATATATATATAACATTTGTGTTCCGAATAAACAGTAGTTCTTATCTTCGTTTGGATGAATTATAATAAAGTTCAGTTTAAAATTTATCTTATATCTTAATTTGAATGTCTGGTCCTAATTTGATTGGCCTACTTCCATAGCGAATACAGAGGAACAATTAGGAGAAAGTAAAGTTGCTACTCTCAAACAGTAGTTGGATTCAGCGTTCTCAAATTAACATAACAGTTCAGTAAGAATTGTATCCAAGCGTAGATACTTTTTAATACTGGCATGAGCGTTAGTTGTTTGAAGATTGACTATCATATTGGAGTTTGCTAATTATCAGATATAAGAAGATATAGCTTTGATTGCAAAGTAATGATTTGTAAGACTGGTTCTCGTGTTTATTTTGCTTAAGGAATGAATGAACACGATTAATATTAACATCCAGCGATCCAGAACAGGCGCGCACTCAGAAATTTTGTTGGCAGGGTCCAAAATTTAGGGCGAAGGGGGTCCAATAATACAAGACAATATGTCAATGTAGTAGATCAATAATTTCTCTGCTAAAGAAGTATAGTTTTTTTTCTTTTTTTTTTAAAGTACAAATGTATGTCGAATTACTATTTTGGAGTCCGAACCCAGTGAGCCCCACGTGGGTGTGAAGCCGATTCAGAATAATTTGTCTACTGCAAAATAATGGTAATAACAATAATAATAATAATAATAATAATAATAATAATAATAATAATAATAATAATAATAATAATAATAATAATAAACAATTAGGGATGCGCACGAGACGAGTCGAGACAGGTTTTACCTGACAAAATTCGAGTCGAGACATAGCTCTTCCAATAGAGAAATATACATTTTTCGAGTCGAGACATCACTTTTACAGCACATTTTCGAGACGAGACAGCCACAAATCTTGTCTCGTGCGCATCCCTATAAACAACTTAGTGAAGAAATATTAACAAGCTTATCTTAAATTTGGCATGAAAGGAATATCTATTTGGCATGCAAGGAAGATGAATTCACATAATCAAACTTGATTTTCAAAAAGTTAAGTAGAACATACAATGAAATAGCATAATTTTATCTAAAGATTTTAATGAAATCTCTGTCTTTGAATAGCGAACCTTAGTTCCTTCATAAATACTTTTTTCATTCATTTCATGATTTGTAAGTATTTGTTTAAACACATTTCCATTATTTACTTTAAAGCGGTAAAGGTGTTCGAGCAGTTATATTTGCAACATGGTAACTGTATTACCCTGGTGCCTGTCGAAGAAACAACTTCTCTGGGGAGAGAATTTGGTTATTCTATCAGACTAGCGCATCAATACGATCCTGAACTGGGAAACTCAAGCTCGAGTCAATTCCACATTTATATTCACGACAAAAGAGAGCATCATTTTGGTAAGTGATTATTATAAATTTAAATTATTTTACACTTACGCATGTACAGTACTTCTTTATGCTAAATCATTGACTAACGTAATATTTTCACAGTATATATACAGGATGTATCAAAAAGAACTTTACAACTTTGAAAACGTGTTGATTTATTTATTTAGCTTATTTATTTATTTATTTATTTAAAGTTTTGGTGCCATTTTGTAGCAAAATACATTGATTTTTTTTTTAACTTTATACCTAAAGAGATTCCTTGTAGCTTCCATTGGTGATGTGGAACACGTCTTATCTGAAGGCGATTTCTTGCCATGTCAGGTGTGACTTGTTCAATTGCGAGGTAGATCCTAGCTCTGAGCTCTGGTAGAGAAGCCGGTAAGGGTGGAACAAGCACGGTATCCTTGATGAATTCCCGAAAAGAAGAAATCAAGAGGTGTCAGGTCCGGTGAGCGTGAGGGTCATGCAATTGGCCCACCTAGGCCGATCCATTTACCTGGACCAGTAAAGGCAGCCGCTAGCGCTTTGCTTTAACTGCCGCTAGCGCTTGTGGTGGTTTGTTTCTTAACTAGTGTACTACGTGGGTCAAAACTTGATATATTTTGCTACAAAATGACACCAAAACCATGTCTGAAAAATAAATGAATAAATCAGTATGAGATTTCAAAGTTGTAAAATCTTTTTTGATACACCCTGTATTTTTGATGGGGTTGAATACTTACTCTATTTTGGTCTTTTACAGCATTGATTTGTGTAGAGTATATAATATTTGTTTGTGTTTACTTTGAAATTAATTATTCGTGAAGATTAAATTTTGAAATTTTAATATTTAAGAATCACATTTAAGTAATGTTTAATTTTATATATAATGCAAATTTATTTTACAAAAGGAACCAGTATTTAAATTAGACTTGAAGGGGCAACCAATGAAGTCCCTTCATTAAAATACTAGTTTATTTCAAAGAGAACATAAAAATAATTTTCCACTAAATCAATTTGCATTGGCCACAGGAGTAAAAGTAAAGAGAACGACGTTCACCCACTTCCAAAAAATATCTTTGGCATCCCTCCACTTTCTAAAAAAAAAATACAATGGGCAAAGATAGGCACAGGAGAGGGGTGACTCATGCCTTCCCCTAACTTTTCAGATCCACTTTTACCCTTGATTGGCCTTTAAAAAAATAAAGGTGACGTACATATTTCATATCGTTAAATTCTACTTTTTAAATTGCATAAGTCAAAATAATACTACTCCAAATTTTATTTCTCCGAACATTGAATATTGTGCACCTTTATAGGACATGGCAGTATCTGCTCATCTATCTCGCATTGATTCTGTATTAAACTTCTTTCTTGCCGTTGTTAGATTTAGAATTCCCGAGTTACGTAATTACTCGAAACAAGAACTAATGTCTTTAATGAACTTATGTTCCCCTGACAAAAAAGACGTGACGCAGTGGAGCAGATTTACTTTACCTGTATAAGATCATCAATGGCAAAATTGATTTCGAATTTTTACTATCACAGATTAACTTTCGTGTTCCTCGGCGGCAAACTCCCTCTCTCAATTTGCTAACTTATGAGTGCCTATGGCGTGGGAGACTCGAGTTCTATTCCCGGCGGGAGCTCATGTGGTTCGGATTCCATGTTAATCAGTAGGTCCCGTCCCATATAGACTCGCTGCTGAAAGGGACGTTAAACTCAAAATCAACTCAACTCAACTAATTTATGAGCCACCTAGGTTATCGATTGTAAAGAGCTCCTTGTTTACAGAATAGCGCACGATTACAATACAGTGTCAACAAGATATACATCTTTTTACCTCTAAGAGAACTCTATTGATGAAAACTTTGTATATTAAGAAATACACTTTTTTCTTTTTTTTCTTTCCTTTTTTTTTTTTTTTTTTTTTTTTTTTAGGGGAAGCGCGGGCTAGTTGCAACAGGAGTATGTTGCAACACTGTTAATATCTTGTCAACGCGAACAGTTACGAAAACGAAACTGCCCTGCATGCATGCACGTTTTGTAGAGTAACAAACGTGATTGAGTATTGGTGACCGCGAGCTTGTAATTGTTGACAAAGGGAAGAATTGTTATTTTCAGACTAGATGAGTAAAATTAGAAAAAAAAAATGTTCAAGTATCTATCAAGTAGTACAAGTAATTTGAATTAATTATAATGTTATTAATGAAATATATGTTCTTTCATTTGTAAAATAATAACAGAAATGTTTACAATGAGGGATATGTAGAAGACATTTTCTTCATTTTCTGAAGTAAAGTGGATAAGCGGTAAATTGCAACAGATTTCACAACGTGCCCTGGTACAGGCACGTAGCCAAGGGGGGGGTCCGGGGGGTCCGGACCCCCCCTTCGAGACCAGAAATGAGAAAAAATAAGGAAGGATAAAATGAAATGAAATGAGAAAAAGAAGAATCGGCGTTAAAAATTAAAAAAGAGTACAGAAAGCTTTTCGTTACTCTTTCTTATGAGAAGATTTGAATTACTTGTAATACATGGTGGTGAGATGAGTGGGATATTCTGAAAGAGTCAGGGAGATTTTAAGCTTCTGAAAGCATAATGCCGGTTGTGTAACAGCGTGCACATTTTTGATCATAATTTCTCGTCATCGCATCCTTGCAGTATCAAACGTGTTATTTCAGAAACATTTTTCTACTGCTTCTTTAACCTGGCATTTGGAACAGACAGTGAGTGGTTGAAGGAATAACAAAAACAAAAAAAAAAAAAAAAAAAATATGTGAAAAGAAAGTTCTGTTAATATTTGATTCAACAAAGAAAGGAACGCAGATATTGTAAAATATTTTACAAGACATTATTGAGTTTGTGCACTCATGTCCAAAATTATAGTCGCATGTCCATAAATATGTTGTTGTAAGAGTATAATTTGATAACGAATTTGCCCGGTATTTCTTATTAGGGATGCGCACGAGACGAGTAGAGACACTGCTCTTCTAATAGAAAAATATACATTTTTCGAGTCGAGACATGACTTTTACAGCATATTTTCGAGACGAGACAGCCGCAAATCTTGTCTTGTGCGCATTCCTATTTCTTATAATGATGTGTATAATCAGCAAAGACATGTAAGTGGCAAATTTTGTCAAAAGAGCAGTAAAT
Organism: Thermobia domestica; assembly: GCF_964235325.1. NCBI lineage: Eukaryota > Metazoa > Arthropoda > Insecta > Zygentoma > Lepismatidae > Thermobia > Thermobia domestica. Next base: position 158,078,769 of record NC_137454.1, read on the forward strand.
AAGAACAATAAAACAAAAATAAAACTTTCTTGTCCATTTAGCAACATTTCGTTTTAGTCACTTTAATTTTCGCACTTATAATTCTTTTCCTATGAAATTTTCCACAAATAAGGTCTATACATTTCCCGATTATACACATGGTATCAGTATTAAAAGTGCCCTGCAAAATCATTATCAAATTATATTCTTACAAGAAGACAGTCATAGGTATGAGACAAACATTTTGGACATGAGTGTACTTTTTATAACAGTGAATATGTACTTTTTTTTAATATAATAGTTGAGGTCGTAATGAAAGGAAAATTGTCATATATTTGAATGAACAGAGGAAGACCGTAAATATTGTAAAATCATTTTCAACACTTTTTTTTTTTTCATTTTACTCGAGATTTCTTCGTAGTTTGTTATTAAAATACTTACCAACATATCTTCATTTTAACAAACCAATATATGTTGATAGTAAAGTAATTTAGGTTGATTGGGCCTTCAGTGTTTCATGTCCCCCCCCCCCCGTTACGAAATCCTGGCCAAACGAACCAGTATATGTTCCAGTAAAATAGGTTAGAATGATCGAGCCCCGGGTGTGATGACCACAGTATTTCATGTCACGGACCCCCCCCCCCTTCACGAAATCCTGGCTACGTGCCTGCCTGGTACAGTGCGACAAAAATTAAATAGAAGAATTGTGAAGAAATCATAGGACGTGGTGGACAAACACCGTGTGTGTCAGTTTCCTTGGGGTTCTCCCGTTTCCTTCCACTTTCTCCATTCCGCCATTTCATTTATTTCTCTCATCATCACCGTCTCCTTTAGCCTAGCCGGCATAATCATGAAACGTAAAACTTAAAGATTTCTTTTCATTTCATTTCAAACTCAGCAAGGCAGTGCTGACAGTGCTTAGAGTGTGACGGATGGGTTCACTTTAAGAAATTTGCGAAAAAGAATCAGTTTTGTATGTGTCATCATTGTTTCTGAGATTATTCGAAGTGTTTCTTTTGTTACTCTATTAGTTTTTTTTCTAGCCTACGAATACATTTGTAACCTTTAAATACAGTAGCTTACGAAACTTTTAGGCCTAGGTTTACTTAAACTTCAAAATATTATGTAGTCTATTTGGTAGGCCTATGTGTAAGATGATAGCACTTTCAGTGCGGATTAACCTAATAATATTACAGTTTCTTTTTCTTTAAGAATATAAACATTTTAGTTAGTTGTGTTGTGCTAAGAAAATTTGCGCTGTAGGCATTATCAACAATGTCAGCATATGCTGAACAGTGTCTAATATTTACGAGGGTCATTCGGAAAGTAAAGAACTTCTTGCGCTAGCGAGTGCGCGCGTTCCCCCACCCCCGCTGCCGCTGGGTTATTGACCTGGGCATGCTTTAGCCTCAGTCTGGCACCAGCTGCGATCCGCTACGGTCCGTTATTGCTTCGCTGTGCGACTGTAAAATGTGCGATACAATTACTGATCCCGCCAAGTGTAAGGTTCGTAGTGTGATAAGATTTTTGAATGCAAGAAAAGTGCGTCCGATAGAAATTTATAGACAAATCACTGAGGTGTATGGAAATGTAATGAATGAAGCATCAGTTCGTAACTGTAATTTCATCCTTAAGTTTCCTTTCCGATGCCCTCCTACATTTTACTAGTTTGGAATGCATTGAATTATGTAAAAATTAAGAATCAGTGACTTCGCTAATGTGAGCAAGAAGGTATTGTTTTGTTTTGAAACAACACACACACACACACACACACATATATATATATATAGATAGATAGATAGATAGATAGATAGATAGATAGATAGATAGATATATATAGATGGTGATCAGAAAAATTGAAACACATGAACGAAATTGCAACTTACCAGATTAATATGGTGTCGGGCCACCTTTCGCCTTCAGAACAGCCTTGATGCGACGTGGGATGGAGGCATAGAGGTCGTGAAAGGTAGCAAGTGGAATTTTACATCATTCCTCGTGCAGGGCATCGGCCAGTTCTGTGAGAGAGGATGGAGGTGGAAATCGTCGCCGGAGTCGTGTTTCCAAGACGGACCACAGATATTCAATTATATTGAGATCTGGGGATTGGACGGGCCAGGGGAGGTGTTGAACTTCATCCCGGTGTTCCTCAAATCACGCTGCAACAACGCCATCTGTGTGAATGGGTGCATTATCATCCTGGAAGATGGCGTCATTGTCCGGGAACAACATCCGGACCATAGAATGCAAGTGGTCTCCTAAAATTGGGACATAATCGTTGGCAGTGATTCGTCTGCTAAGTGTGATCACAGGACCCAATGAAAACCATGATGTGGCGACTCACAGCATCACCGAGCCGCCGCCATGTTTCACAGTTGGGCGGAGACACTGCAGATCATAAGCTTCTTTGGGCGTTCTCCACACATAAACACGGCCCGGGGTTGGGAATAGGGTGAAGGGACTCATCCGACCATATCCCACGCTTCCAGTCCTCAACGGTCCAAGTTGCATGGTCGCGGCACCATTTGCGGCGTGCGAAAGCGTTATGGTCCCTGATGAGCGGTTTGACCCGTGCAACACGACCCCATAAGTACATGTCATGTAATTCGCGGCGGACTGTGATTGTCGAAACAGGGTGGGGGAGGTGCCGATTGAGTTCCTCCGTCACTTGCTCCGCAGTGGCACGACGGTTCTGCGTGACAATGCGCTTTAATACCCGGCGTGACCTGTCACTCATGATTTTCTTCCGCTCACTGTTCCACTTCCCCGATGTGGTTTTCCCGTGTGTTGTGTAGGCCGTCATCACCTTCGACACTGTCCCACGCGACACACCTAACACAGTAGCCACTGCCGTCACACTCACTCCACATAACCGCGCGCCAACAATTTGCCCTCTTTGAAAATCTGAGAGGTCTCCCATTTTATACTACCTCCGTCTGCTGCAGCCACTGGACACTGCTGTTCCACTGCGCCTGACGTAGTATGGAGACCGATCTAACACACCACCATCAGCGGTCTGGCTCTGCGGGCGCCACTACACCACTGCCAACCCATACATCTGACGTGTTGCCAACTACAGGTGTTTCCATTTTTCTGGTCACCATCTGTATATATATATATATTGTTTATTCTCTGAAAACATATGTTGTTTTATTGGATGTATTCCCATAAATTAAATTAATTGAAATCTTTGAGGTTTAAGTCCCATGATTATGCCGGTTAGGCTAAAGGAGACGGTGATTATGAGAAATGAATGAAATGGTGGAATGAAGAAAGTGGGAGGAAACGGGAGAACCCCGAGAAAACCCACGCACACGGTGTTTGTCCACCGAAAAGTTCACTTGGCGGGGGCTGGGATCGAGCCCGGGACCTCAAGCAGCGGAGGTGAACGCTCTACCACTGAGCCACAGCGGCCCCCCTTAAATTAAATGTTACACTAAAAATCTTGTATATTTAATGTTCTTTTTTCTTAGTTTATACACAAAAGTAAGGGAAACGAGATGGAAGATAATAATACAGCCTCCGACCAAAGTGGGAGGATTCGGGAGAACCCTTATGAAGAACCACGCACACGGTATTTGTCCATTACAAACTCTACTTGACGCAGGCTACGATCGAACCATGGACCCCACACGCCATAGGTGAGAGCTCTGTCACTGAGTCACCGCGGCCCTCATCTTCAATGGTAAAACAATATTAGGCATACAATCCTTTGCATACTTTTTATCCTCTGAAGTTGTATTACTCAATTTTAAATTATTCTTATTGCTGTATTTCTTTAATTTTACCTTAAACTTCAAGTAACATATGTATGTAACTGGTAGTATTGTAAATAAAGAAATAATAGTAACTTCTTAGGCTGACTGTAATACAAGTAGTTGACCATACTCAGTAATAAATGGTTGCTACATGCCATTGTAGGTGACTTTTTGTAGGGGATCTCTTTACTCTACTATTGTTCATAATAATTTTAAAATTATCACATTAAATTATATTTAATTTCTCTTCAGGCGACGATAAAATTGGACATGAAGAGAAGATTGCCGTCTATTTGCAAGAGGATCTTGAAATTAAGCTTAGTCTTCATTATTACGGCCTTGTTAATAGTCCATCATTTCCTTGTGAACCTAAGAAAAAATATAGTTTGAATGAGGTAAGTATTCATCAATTGATACATATAGTATTTATTGTTAATACGTTTATTTAAAATAAAAAGAGAGAGTAGTAAACCTTAGCCACAACGTGATATCAAAACACTCTCGTGGTTATATTGTTAGCATATTGACCGGCGCAGTAGATCAGCATTCGATTCCCTACGAGACTTCAAGCGGTTGGGGTCTCTTTAGCAGTAGGTTGCCTCATAATTAGCTTCATGGACATGAAATGTCCCCCCAAGATGCGTCATTTACACAGGCCCAGAACAAAAATGAAAACCACAATATCTAGTTAATGGAAACAATCTACGTTTGTAATCGCTCAGCCGATCTTATTCCCTGAAATCTTGAGCTGTATGTTGCACCGCCTGATCAGCAGGGAATATCTTTCTCCCCGTGAGGAGGAAATCGAGATGCTGGAAGAGATGGTAGTCAGTGGGAGAGATATCCCGTGGATGAGGAAGAATTTCATACTTTAACTACTGCAAAGAGCCTGTCTTTTTTTTTTTTTTTTTTTTTTTTTGCGAGACATGTGAATACTCATATTTTCCTCCAACATGAGAATACCATGTCTATTGACTGTTTCTTACAGTGACGGTTGCTTACGGCTGAATGCTTACGGTATATTTCATGGAGTTCAGCAATGTATTGATGGTTTTGGTTGACCTGAGAAAGACCTGATGGATCACTTCCGCATATCAGAAACAACCTTCCTTGGGTGTAAAGTTGGTTTAGGAAACCATCCTGCACATTGATCACGATCCAATCACAATCCTGATTATTTATGATTGTCGTAGCAGAGCCATTTTTCATCTGAATGACAATTCGATTCAGGAAACTTACACATAAAATCTGCACTTATCCAGACAGTGATCCTTGTTAGGTAGTTACGACTCATGTGACACCCAATGAGTCTAACTTTTTTATCTTACCGATGCATGGCGCTGCAGAATGACAAGGGTACAGTGTATGATTAACTCGTCTTCAATGGGACGAACACTCTTCCCGAGTGTCTGGTTTCACAAGTCACTGGCATGTCACTGGGTCACCGTAGCGCTTAGTTGCTGATAGTGATTTGTTATGGCAACCTTTGTACTACGTAAGGAGGAGCAGAACGGCAGTGAGCAGTGAACTGAGGAGATGGTGATGGTGTTAAATGGGCAATCACTCTGATTTCCAAAATTGGCACATTTCGGTATTTGCACTCACTTTTATGGTGTAAGCATGACTTAATTGACAAGTGTGTTGGGTGTGTAGCGAAGACGACCTACAAAACTCACAGCAAAACCATCGGAGAAGAGAAATAGTAGTCGAAAGAAAATAATCAGTGGCAGGTCCCGCTGAGGATTGAAGTAGATTGTCTCGAAAAAATGTCTTACGACTGCGGTGCAAATGAGGGTTGAACTCAAACAGCAGCTCCGACAAAATGTGTCAACAATCGCAGACCGCAGCGAGTTACATTGCTTCAGATGCGAGGTCAAGTTGTACGGGCAAAACCATTGATAAGGAACAATAACGCTTTAGTACGATGTCTATGATGAAGCGAACACACAACATTGACCACTGACGACTGGAAACATGTGATATGGTCGGACGAGTCACTGTTCGCCTTATTTCAAACCACGATCAAAGCTTATATGTAGTGGACACCCAAAATAGTGTATCATCCGTAATGTCTTGGACCAAAATTGACATACAGTATAGCGTAGGTACAGTGATGCTATGGAACCAGTATGCTAATTTTCAGAGGGTTCGTGTTGATACTTATCAGTCGCGTCATTGTCCGTCGTCGTTTATATCGTATGGTCCAGGTGTTTCCGGACAATGACTGTGTTCCAGGATGATAATGTGCTCATTCATAGAGCTGGAGCTGTTGCAGCGTAGTTTGAGGAACATTGGGATGGAGTTGAACACATTGCCTGGCTTATCCAATTCTCGAATGGGAACATAATTGAAGACTGTTTTGGATACAACACGAATCTGACGCAGATTTCCGTCCATCCTCTCATAAAAATGAATGCTTCACTGCATGCAGAATGGTTCTATGAGCTACTATTCACGACCTCTACGTCGTATCAGAACTGGTTTGAAGACGAAAGTTGGTCCAATGTAATGCTAATCTGGAGGAAAGTTACCCCCATTTTTAGGTGTTTCTATAAAATGTATAAGAATCTGTATGTAGTTGCTTGTACTCCTTTACTCGATTTTCACGACCCCTCCCCCTTAGATTAGAAACCCACTGGTGTGGATTATAATAATTGAAGAAATAAAATACGAGAAAAGATATGAGAAGAAAATACATAATTTATTTGGGCAGGTTAAAGTTATAGTGATGCAAATCACATTTTATTTAGTTTTCAGCAAGTAACGCAAAATATACTGTTTCGAGTTGGGAAACAAAGCAGCTGTTTCCTTTATAACTAGAGTTTTAACTGCCCTCTATTGGGAGTTCAATGAGAACTTATTTTTGTGTCTAGTTCTTCGTTATAAAAAAATAACTTACAACTCTCTAACTTTAACCGATAGTGCTTTTAATTGTAGAAACTGTATTGTATGTGAGTATTCGTCGCATGAGAACCAGAGGAACGTAACTTCATTTTCGTAGGTTTCCAGGCGAGAGGACAAAAATATTATTTTCTTAGAAAAGTGTGTTTATCGTAAGATGGTAATTGAGCTACATTACAACAGATGATCCACAAGGAGAATAGATGGCGTTACGTTCCATTTACACCAAGTGGAGCTTTCAAAATTATGTTCAAACATGAAGGAAACGAAAACAGCATTTTTAGAGTTACGTTTCTCTGGTTCTCATGCGACGTATTGTCCTATTAGGTTAAGAGATTACCTTATTTTCTTAAGTTGGTCTATTTATTTGATTACTTAGAAAAGAGTGGATCGTTTATTCTGTGCAAAAATTTAATTCACATTACAGTAAAATTTATTAAGTTAATCAGTAAACAAATTCACGTTATATACAGGGTAGACAATTTATCTTGATCATCTGCTATAACGGACAAATCAAAAGAGAGAGAAAAGCGAAACTTTGCACGTAGCAACTATAAGGCGGAAGACATCTTTGTATGTATTAAATAGAAAGACCCAACAAACAGTGTTGCCAATCCACTTTTTTCAAATGTCACTACATCAGGTTATTATATAGTTCAAATCAACGTGTCAAAAGTAAAATTAAATTGCCTTTTTTATTATTCAGTATTGCAAACTAAAGATGTTACAGTATCACAAACATCTAAAGTTCGGAAGACTCTATCGCACATATAGCACAACGGAGATGCACAGGATAATGCACATCGAAGGTAATTTAGTGTTGGATACCATGGTCATGGATTGACTTGTTTCGAATGAATAGCAACACTGCTTAAATCGTGTAATTGAAAGAACTTGTAATAACAGCTACTAAAACCTATTGCTGTAATCATATAGAAGAGAAGGGAAACAACAACCATTGTAAATATTTTCCATAAATACGCCATTTCCAGCAGTGTTGCGAACCTTGTCAATGTTCATCATATCTCCGAAACGGTTAGGGATATCGAAGTACTGTAAACGGCAAAATAATCTACACATTCATTATAAACCATTCAAGTAACTACATGTTATAATTATCTCGGCATTTTTTTCGAAATAAATGCTTTCAAAAATGAAAATTTACAACTCCTGGTAACTTCGTTCTTATTCATTCGAAACAAAGTCATATCATGACCATGGTATCCAACACTAAAGTACTTTCGATATGCATTATCCTGTGCATCTCCGTTTGTGCTGCATGTGCGATAGAGGCTTCCGAACTTCAGATGTTTGTGATACTGTAACATCTTTAGTTTGCAATACTGAATAATAAAAGTGGCAAGTTTACCTTTGACATGTTGATTTGAAATATGTAATAACCTGGCTGACGTAGTGATATTTGAAATATATATATATAACTTCATATTGGGTTAGAAACACTGTTTGTTGTGTCTTTCTATTGAATACGCACAAAGATGTCCTCTTCCTATAGTTGTTTCGTGCGAAGTTTCGCTTTTCTCTCTCTTTTGGTTTGTCCGTTACAGCGGATGATGAAGATAAATTGCCCACCCTGTTTGTTTTCGAATTAATTAGTGAACAAATTCACGTTATAATTGCTTCCCATCAACAGAAACCTGAGAAACAAATTCGTTTACGATACGACCATGAAAAATTAAACTTACTTAAAACTAGTTGTCGTGTCCACTTTAGTCCCTCTGTACACTATAGGTTAAAATTGTATTTAATTAAAAGCTCTAATTCTTAATTTGTTATCATAATAAACAGTAAACCGTATTAGTGTTCAGTATGACCATTGTCCATTTTGAAATAAATAAATCGAATACAGTACTTTGAACTGAAATTAAATCAGCACAATATTTTACTATAGAAGAATACACAAATGTTAATACTCAAATTTAAATACGATTATGACCTTTGTTCTATAATTAAATTGAAACAATATAGCTTTTAAGTTCCAACTAAATCGTCATGACAATAATTTTAAATTTGGAAATTTACTGCACAGCAGCGACATGTGTTGGCTATCAGGAAGACAGGTAGTGTAGCTGGCGACATCTATCACATTGATTGTGTACTAATAGAAATTAATGCTACACACAGGCTCACATGCTTTTGTATTACACACAGAATATTGTATCAAAAATTATTTTTATTTATTTTCCACAGTGCCTAAACACCTGCCGATGGAAGAGAATTGCCAAAAAGATCAACTGTAAAGCTCCTTGGATGACAGGACTGAACCTCCCAGATTGCAATACTTACGACCAGATTTCAGGCGCCATCAGTGCAACACTCAACTATGAAAATTACATAGAAAATTGTAACTGTAAAGGACCTTGCTCCAATTACCATTACAAGATGTTTATGCTTCAAAGAGAATCAAACACTGCCTCTCAGCAGTTAAAATTAAATGAGAGCAAGGTTAAAATTTATTACAACTCACCGCTCGTGCAGAAACAAATAGAATATTGGTCATACGATTTCTCGCAGTTTGTTGCTGATGCTGGCGGTTCCATGGGTTTTTTACTAGGAGTATCAGTTATTGGGCTTGTTGGAATCGTTGAAAATATATTACAGGATATATCAAAGAACAAGAAGTGAACAAAAGTCAAAGAATTTCTTTTTATTATAATAAGCAATTGTGGATATGGTTGCAATAGTGGTCTAACCAACATCCACACCTCTAGGTACACAACATAAATAACAACCAAATTACCAAATAGACTACATTTTAACTTGTAGTACAAATCTGGAGTGCATCATACATTGAGAGTTTCATTCTACTAAGATACTAAATGGCCTATAAGCTCTGTGAAATAATTTTAAGATGAGAATGAACAACTCAAGCTTGTGCTTCTCTCTCCTTTTCTTGGGGGTGGGGGTGGGGGGTGAAGGGTTAGAGTGCTACTGCATCCAGGTTCACATTTACTAAGTTATTTTAGTTGATTTCAATGTGTAATAATCAATTTGAAGGACATTTTGTTGATATTTTTTAATCATATGTGTCTAGGGTAGATTATTTAGTACCTCTCGTCTGTGATTCAAAAAGATGTATACGGAATAACTGAATTTAACAAACTGGAGTAAAGGGATGGATTGAGAACTAAGATATATTATATCACGCATACAAACACCCAGTATTCATGGCTTAACTACGTGGAATACAACACAAATCAATTAATATTCCGCCAATATAAATCACTTTGACTTGTTACAATGTCAAAAAGTCGCGTTCTTGAAGGAAATTATACATGTTAATGCTATAATTTTTCACTCTGTGTATTTTAAACAAACAAAAAAAAAATGTTTTGGACTGGCAGCTCTTTAGTAAATAAGGAACAGATCGGCTTTATCCTTTTATAGAATAAAAATTAATTAGAAATAAACTATTTTCAGTTCCAAGAAAACAATATATGATTTCACTTCATTAATTTTATTGTTGTATGTATGCAATCACGTTAGGAATATTGCCATTTCCATTTCACTTTTATCCTAGCTTAGTAATGTGTCGCTCGCAAAAGAGTCAGATCTTCTGAAAGACTGTTTTTAGATGAGCGAATGAATCTTGGCTCATCTCTACCGATTCATGGTTCATTGAGATTTCACATTTCCTTGGGAAACATGGTTCTTTGGGAGCCATGGTTCTTCAGAAGTCTTGATTATTCGGGAACAGAAATGTTTGAGAAACGTTGATCTTGTATCTCGCTGACTTGCAAACCGCTCTTTTGCTTCTCGATCTTGTTTCAGTCAGTTGCTGTTGTGGAGCCTTGGTATCGGTGGTTCTCATTCAATGGCTCTTTATTTCAAGGCACTAAGTGTGTCTTGCCATAACGTATGTATTGTATCTTCTCGACGTGAATTAAAAAATAAATAATACCAACAAAGCAGGGGCGGATCTTGGGGGGCGATCGCTCCCCCCAGCAGAGGAAACTTTCTTATTTTATATATAAATAAAAGCCCATCCCAGAGTTTGGAGCTCTTAGAAGCAGCTCTAAGTAGCAGTATTACAACCTCCCCCCTCCCAGAAGTCTGTCCTGGATCCGCCCCTGCAACAAAGTATATGTTTGAGACATTTGATATGGCAGGTGGACCCATATTAATACTTAATATACAAACCGGAAACTAAATACGTAAACTTTTCCAGAACAATTGGAAATGGAACTGCTAAAGTCCAGTAAGTAAAAGTCCGTAAAAGCCCTGCATCATCTATTTTAGACAATTCATTTGAGAAATGAAACAATGAAACCGCACATGTGCATCACTAAAGAAAACTGATTAGTCATAGTGCTTATTCATGCATTCATTGTGCATTTTTTTTTTTTAAATAAAAGTATGTATTATACAGTTCTTAAAGGAAGATGATATTATAAAAAAAGCATATAATTAAAACAAATTCTTAATAATTGCAATTAATTTTTAGTTATACTAGTATTTTGTAACAAGAGAGAATCGACTACAACTTAATTCATTTTCTGTATGAAAGGTAATTCCAACCTAAATAATGAACGTCTAGCTAAGGGTAACGTCTGTAATACATACAAAAAATTCATACGATTGTAATGTATTGAAAATGCAATTCTTGTAAGTTGTACCTACAAACATAGATTGGATTTTATGGAAGCACAGACCGTTGAGATGGTTGGTCAATGCCCGTGTAAGACTTTGTGTACTTATCTATTCTTCAATGTTTAATTGTCAACTTGGAATTAAACCTAAAAAATAAACATTTACACGAACAATGAATATTCTTTGTATTTACCTCTAGTTTGAATATAAGTCCCTTATTTTATACCAATCAATGTCCCGGGAAAAAAATTCCACCGGAGTCAAGTATTCGTTCATACTTAATGTGGGTTACCAGTAGATGTATATACATAACTATTTCCATCACCATCCCTCTGTATGGAAAATCTCAGGGGTAAAACTAAAATTACACTGAGAAAAAAAGGACTAGGATTTCCGTGTGGATACATCGTATTTACGCGGGTGCGCTCCTTAAGTAATGTAATTTCATGTATAAAAGTACAGCAGGTGGGAACACCATGCCAAGTCTGGAGTTCGGCGTCGAACTAGACTCGCTGTGATTGGATAATTTTATTCACATGATTGATTTCGTGTTAAAAACTGTTACTCTCGTAATGTAGGGAGTCACAGATTTAGAAAGAACCAGGAGGGGACACTCGTAGGAAGGTAGTAACAACATTATATACCTAAGTTACCACCGTCGGAATGGTATGGCGTTAATTCTAGATTTGAAATGGTGGTCCCACAATACAAAATTTCCGCTGGACGGTGGTGTAGATCGTACTACTGATGAAACAATATTACTTAATGTGGTGACGCGCGTAACCTGGTAAAAACAACATTTACATGCCGACTGGATTATGCATTTTTCTCCGTGTAGCCCTTAGCCTAATGGCTCTCGAATTGAGACTCGAAAAGCCATCAAGATGCGGATTCTACCAAAATAAATTAAATCATGCAGGCGAAGGAGAGCTAGTATTCTCAACTCTCAGAGGAGGTTCCTTGCTTGAATGTGCTTACCATCTGCCTGACTGAATTTTCCAGGCATTTTTTTTTTTTTCAGTTTTCTCAAGAGAATATATATTAGGAAGATAGGTTTGGAGAATATTGTATCAGAAAACATAAGAAGAAATAAATCTGCCATTAGAGGGTTTCGCTTTCTTTTGTAGCATGGGATATGCTTTCATCAAATATATATATCTTTATTGCATTTATAGTTGGTCTTTGAGCTGTGAAGAAACATGCTGGTGATTAAAAATTAACAAGTATCAAAGAAAGTAATACATTTAAACAACATAAATACTGATAAATTAATACAAGAGTGGATTGGAAAGTTCTTGGACTGACCTACAAAATTAGAAAATATTTGGATAAATTATGTTTTATTTTTCCACGTAATCCCCCTCGACCGAGATACATTTATTTACGCCACCTCTCCGGTAACGCTTCTACAACACTTTTTAAAAATGATTCCTTGAGCCCTGCAAAATATTCCAATTATAGCACTTTTCACCTCTGCATCCGAAGAAAATTGCCGACCCCTTAAAAACTTTTTTCAAGTTTCTAAACAAGTGAAAGTTTGAGAGGGCCATGTCAGGCGAATAGAGCGGGTGCGGCAACAGTTCGAACTCTCAGGAATGAATTTCTTCCACGGACGCAAGAGATGTGTGAACGTGCACATTATCTCTTTCATCGGAGCATTCCTGGCCTTTTAATTCTGATTTCCTGACGCAAACGTCGAAGAAGGGTGCAGTAATATTCAAAATTGATAGTCTTTCCCTTTTACAAGAAATCAATCAGGAAATTACCTCTAGCACCCCAAAATTTGATGCCATTACCTTGTTCCCCGACGAAACTTCTTTGGGACAGGAAATCCAGGTCGTTTCCATTGCTTCGATTGTTGTTTTGATTCCGGTGTATGATGGTATACCTATGCCTCGTCCATAGTCACAAATCTGCCAATAAACTCCTCCGAATCACTTTCAAACAGTTCCAAACAATCACGGGGAAAGGTGAGTCGATTGCGTTTGTATTTAACTGAAAGCAACTTGTTTACCCATCTCGCGGACATGTTAGAAAACCCTAATTCGTTTACGACAGTGTTTTGTGTTCACTCATAGGAAATAACCAGTCTCAACTATCTCACGGATTTCTGAAGTTATTCAAAAACTTAGGTTACAAAATTTTATTGACATTTTCTGTAGCGGTCGACGTTGAAGGCCTGCCACTGCAGGAGTAATCTTCAATGCCTTTTCTGTGACACTTAAATGCAGTTACCCACTTTTTCACCATGGAATACGAGAGCGCGGAGACTCCTAGTGTCTCTACCATGTTCATATGAATTTCCTGTGGTATTAAGCCCATTTTATGCAGGTACTTAATGGCAGCTCTATGCTCGATTTTCTCCATACCACAAATTTCTGTCATTTAGCGACTTATAAACTCCTCACCTGAAATAATAGAAAAGTGATATTTTACACAGTGACTACCAACGGATCTAGCTACGCAGCTTATGTATACAAAAATAAAATAATTGCTTCTTTCCCAATCAGGCCACGAACTTTCCAATCCCTTTTTGTATAAACGAAAATATAGAGATAACTAACATGTGAAAAAAATAAATATAGCTAAACTAATATATAAGTAGTGTAGAATAAAGTACAGTGATATAAATATAACAATGAAAGGTGCTGAGGAAGCAACGAAATAAACTTGCAGAAATAAGCAATAGTGTGGTTCAAATGAAGTTGAATTTGAATGGAAGACTGTAGACTAATGGTAATGAATGCAATGCACTTCACATCACAACACAAAACAGTAACATTTGTAAGTAAAGCGAATGCAGGTTAATCTTCTGTCTTGGGGTGTTTCAAGACTGATCAAAAACATTGGGAAAATTTTATTAGTGGTGTGATAAATAAACAGTAGTATAATGGAAATACATGAGGAATATCATGATAATAATGAGTTGTTGTCGGGAAAATTTGGCATGAGGATGATCGTTTAGTAGATTCCGAGCATAAATGGATAGTAGTATGCCGAGAGGCGTATAACAATATCTGAACTGTAATTCCCGTTTCAAATCTGATATAAAACTAAACCAAACCAAACCATTTGGCGCAACAGCTCATCTTGAGGGCCTGAGCCGCTCCAACGCCATCTGTTAGAGACCGGCTGAACTACGTCCAGCCTAGCGACGAGCATGTGGTCAGCACGCTGCGTCGCTCTGTCACAACTGCCATATCAGGAGCTTTCTACACCTATAGTGCTGCCAAAATGTCTTGAGCCATGGCAAAAATGTGAACTAAAGCTCACACCCGCTACACACCCAAGCGTTGAGCCAATAAGGGTTCAGCTGTTGCTAAGCAAGAGAGCCTTAGCGAAAGGGAGTGGAATTCCTTCAGCCGATAGCAGCACTTAAAATGGAAGACTAGGTGTCAAGTCAATGCCTTCACGTCTTTCATTCACATGAGTCGCCAGTTTGCTTCATGCCGAAAATTTGGAAGCACCGGCAGGGAATCGAACCCGGGACCATGCGGACATGAGTCTAACGCTCTAACCACTAGACTATGGTGTCCCATAAATATATCGTGAAAGATATTCTTGTACTAGTGAAGACTATATCTACATCTTCCACGTAAGTGTGCAATGTACTGTACAAGTTGATCTTGTCATAGAGATCTTAAATATGGTATATGGGAAGGAAGTTTGATTCAAAATGAAAAAGTCAAAATTGCCGCCAAAAAAGTCACTATTTCTTTTGAATACTTACTACTTGTAATTACTTATTGCTAGGTCCCGGAAGTTGAGGAAAAATCCTTTTTTACGAGTGCCCAAAGACGAGGCTTAACATAATACATGTTCATTTTGGGTCATTGTACGCCAGAAAATGGTGGATTTTATTTGTCCTTTTTTTTTTTGTCTTTTTCGGCTTTTTTTTTTTTTTTTTTTTTTTGTTTGTTTATTGTTTTTTTAAAGCTTTTCATAGGTCTTCAACTTCCAAGCCCTAGTTATTACAGAAATTCTAGTTCATGTATTTAATCCGCCAATAAAGTAAATTGAAAGAAAAGAATAAGAAACGCTCCACAAAGGAGAAAAGTCAAAGCCTATGTAGTAATCCCGAGCCAAATGCTGTCTTCTAGTTTATGATTTCAGAGAAAGAAAAAAATGCATGCAGAAATATTGTTAGCAGCATATTCCGTAAAGCTAGTAGTAACAATATTGGAAACTTTGAGCACTGAAGCTTGGAAACAATTGCTAATTAACACTTAATGAAAGTGAACAAGGTAGTAATTAAGGGAAAATTTACTCTTTGATGAGAAATCGATTTTTCTTAATAGACACATTTCTCCTTCTCTTGTATTTCCCTTCCAATTTCTCTTGAATACAGAACTATTTAAAACTATTTCATCTACTGAAATGTTAATATACGAGGCGCATCCAGAAAGTAACTTTCCCACGCTTTCCATAGCTAGGAAACCTTATGTTGCGATAAGCGACTGCACATACTTGAGAGAGTAAGGTCCTAGCATAGTGCATGCACCAGCAGAACTTTTCAAGTGCTTACAGTAGCGTCGTGTGGCAGTAGTTGAAGATGGAAGTTCCCATTCTAGCTCCTGCCATGTGTAAAGTGCGAGCAGTGATAAAGTTTTTGAATGCAAAGTGCATAGCGCCGATTGAAATCCATCGTCAGCTGTGTTTGATCCATGGACCTAATGTCATGAGCAAGCAGATGTGCATTGTTGGTGTAGACAATTTGGAGCAGGACGCTAAAATGTGCATGATGAAGAGCGCAGTGTGAGGCCAACCGTCATCACAGGCGACCTCGTGGAATTTGTTCGGGAACGCAACGCATCATGCAGAATAGTCACTTCACAATAATGGAACTCAGCGGTCAGTTCCTGCAGATACCCTGCTCCTTATTGCACACTATTGTCACAGAGCGCCTGCAGTTGAAGAAGTTGTGTGCCAAATGGGTGCCGAATCAACTGACTCCAAAACACAAAGCAACGCCCATGGGGTCAGCATTTACATTTTATGCAGCGATATAACTGACGATGGATTTCAATCGGTGCTATGCCCTGTGCATTCAAAAACTTTATCATTGCTCGCACTTCACACGCGGCAGAAGCTGGAATAGGAATGTATATCTTCAACAACTGCCACGACGCTACTGAGAGCACTAGGGAAGTTCCGCTGGCGCTTTTGCAATGCTAGTATCTTAATGTCTTACGTGCACGCAGTCGCTTCGCGCAACATACGGTTTCCTAGCTATGGGATACGTGGAAAAGTTATTTTCTGGGTACGCCTCGTACTTGTATAAAACAAACTAATCACTTAATTGAAAGTTTTTCCATGTGGTATATTGCAGTTTCCTTATATCCAAATTCATTTTTGAATACAAACATACAAAATTAGGAAATATGATATCCGTTTAAATTTCAAAGAAGCAATGAGAAACTATGCAAAATTATACTTCGGTTTCTCATTTGTCACATATCATGTGGATAAAATACTGTATAAATACTCACACATATAATATGAAATTTTAAAATATTGATGAAAAAGAGTTGAAAGAACTTGGTAGTGTTAGATCGTTAGAAGTAAAATACCGAGAAATTGAAAGGATCAGTAATGATAAACATAATATTTTACTCTAGGGTTGTCATCTTTCCAAAGCAAGATATAAGGACTTCATATAGCTATTCGCGGGGTATGAGGGAGAAGAGGGAAGGGGAGATGTATAAACGTTTGTTTTTCCGAAATAATGTAAATGTAGAATGTTTTTCTAAAGTGAAGAGTGAATCGTATGTAATTGATAAAAGAATAGTGAGACAATTTAAATCATATAGGCCTTATCAAATGTGTAATAATTGAGTCGTCCAGTTCTAAAACGGTTCTTGTCCATTTACTGCAAATCCCAGAAAACCGAGAAAAACTGTAGGATCGATGTGTTCTGTAGAACTGGAAATATTTGAGTTTTTCACATGAATACATTGAAGTACTCCCAGTTCTAAAATGTATGCAAATCCTACATTTTTTCTGTTTTCTGGGATTTGCTGTAAATGGACCAGAGCAATTTTGGAACTGGACGACTCATATAATAAAAATATGTCTAATTGGTATTGTAGCTTATGAATAAGCCTATATATTACGCACCTAAATACATACAAAGTAAAAAAAAAATAGAAATAGTTCACTATCGTAATATTTTAATATAATATTCTAGTTGCAGAAGTAGTTCTGTATGTTGCTTTATTTTCTAGCTGCTGCCACTCTGAGGCAAGTTCGTAGGTTTCCTAAAGAAAATTTCCCTCCACTAATACAATTTTTTTCCTTTTCTTATCTAATTTTCTCTAGTTTGTTGAATGTCAATTCTTAAGATAGAAGTTATGTCATAAAATTAATTTAGCTATATTAAAAGAAATGCCAGTCACATTTGTCTTGTTTAGTTGTTTCTTGTTTTTATTTCTTTTATTTTTTCTTCACTTTAAAAAAAAATAAAAAAGCGAATGCACCCAACCAACAATGGTAAAAATTATGCGATTTTCAACACACGCACTACTGAAATTGTATTGGATCATTTATGAAGAACAAAGAAAAATTTAAGTATCTTTATGTTTTCAACCTGTCTGCGCGAAAATTTCTCTAGATTTTCACGTTTTATCGAAAATCATCCCTTCTTCCCTTTTTGCTATTTACTTACGAAATTTTCCTAGATTAGAGAAATTTCCCTCAAACTACGAACACTGCTCTCAGGTCTGCTGCTATTGCTGCTACCCTCATTTAAATGTATATTATTCTGGTTATTTGCAGTAGCGTCATTTCAGACTTGGCTGGGGGAGGGGGGGGGGCATAAGTAAAATTTCGCGTTTTTTACTGACTTACTACTATTCTATTTATAAAACCTATATAAATCTCAAACTTAGGGGGATAAATGCCCCTCTCTGCCCCCACTAAATGACGCCCTTGGTTATTTGTTGCTGCATTGAGAAGTCGATCTTCACAAAGAACAAAGTGAGCTTACACTTTCTGTTGCCAAGCACACTGCTACCAGCCTGCTGCTGTTGTGAGGTTTCCTCTTATTTTGAAGGCTCTGTATAACAATGTGGAAACTAAGTTCCAATAATAATAGTAATGTGAACGTAGAGATATTTTACAGTCCCAATAGCCACGGACACAGGACACGGGACATTTTGACCAAGATCGTGTGTAACCCGACAAAATCGAGATGAGTGGCAATCCTATTTTACTAGTATTTTGTAGTGGAAACCAAACTATTATTACTTTAAAATACTTTTATTTATATTTCGTAAAATATTTCACATCACTCGTTAAAACTTCAGCTAAGGAAGTTAAGGAGATTATACAACGAAATGGAATGAAATATTGTGCAAAATACTACAGTTTTGACGTAAGTCTCTGTGTATGTTCGTATGTGAAATCGAGTATGTGAATGACGGAACCATAACCGTATTAACGGACCCCATGTGCAAAACGTAGTCAGACCGACCGCGAACCGCGGCGGCCTGCCGTCGAAAATTTGGCGGGCAAATGACCGCTTAACGCGGCGGTACCATTATGAAATACACGAATGTTGCAATTTTGTCTCCATGGAGGTAGTAAGGCGGCATCCGCCGTTTCTCCTCGTCTGAACCACTATAGTACTCGCGCCGAGTCGTGAAGCTTGACCTAGATCTACCGATTTCACCACCCAATAGAACGCGAGGGTGTGTTCCAGTCGTCAACCCCCACCCATCACATTTTGTCAGTGTCTTCTCTCGCACTGCACGGAAAACATCTTCCGAGAGTACAGTGTTGTCGGATTGGCGTCAAGTTCCGTTTTGTTAATTCTTGTTTGTTGCGTTATGTTTTCGTTGGTTACTATTTGTGCTATTGTTACCATTTTAGAGCAGTTGTTACAGTAGTTATTGTTGTGCAGTGTTATTATTGGTAATTTTTAAATGCTTTTTTTATATACTCGTTTACTGTGTCTTCAAAGTTTGGCAACATTGTTGGTGAATTTCAGCTGTTTGACTTTTTCCCAAGTGTGTGCTCGGGAAGCGGCTCCACGAATTGTGCCGAAGTTTTCCGATGTGTTGGAGCTCAAGCAAAATATTTCTATGATTGGTTTAGAGCCCAAGCTTCACGACTCGGCGCGAGTACTATAGTGCCGCACAGTGGGAAAAATTGTAATTCTAGCTGAAAAAAATTCGTTGCTCTGTAGTAAAGCATTTTTTTTAGATATATTTTTGCACTTTTTGTATTCTTATAAGATGTTAGCGAATTAAATAATAAAACACCCATATTGTTACCAGTATGTATATTTATGTGAGAGAAATAGGCTAGTAGCAAAGTTTGCAGCAATATGTACCTGTAGTATGAACCTTCTAACGAAGAAATCCATACTATTACATGTATATCCACTGATTTTACTACAGCAAAAACTAACATTAGCTGGTAACACACATATAAAGTAGTAAAATGAACATGATATGAAATTAACGAAGAAAGCAAATTATTACATATCTAATTCTTTTAGAGAAAGAGTTAACATTATAGTTGTGTATACAGATGTATCTCTCTATAGTATCATGAACATTTGTTATGAAATAACTAAACACATATAATATATATATTATTGCACGTGTACCCATGTTTAGTAGGGTCAAAAGTAAGCAAATAGTGGTATTTGTAGTAGTATGAACCTTTAATGATTTTTACGGAGAAAACACAAATGTTGGTACATGCGTATTCACATTGTTTTAGAGAAGGACGTAACATAGTAATTTGGTATACGTATGTTCTCTTGTAGTAGTATAAACCTTTTTATGAACGAAGAATTTTTCTACATATATATCCACTTACTTCAGAAAAACAGAAAACAGAATGTTTGGTTTTTGTAATATAATGAATCTTGCATAAGGTTAACGAGGAGTACGTAACTCTTGAGATCCATGCATAGCGACTTTTTCAGAGAGGGAAGTAACGTAATAGTGTGGTATGCGTATGTACTTTTTCTAGTAGTATATAAATCCTTTTATGAAATTAATGAATTAACATGTAGTATGGCATGAAGATAGATTGCCACTCAACAAGAACTACACCTATATATATACACACACAAGAATTCTATCCAATATGTTACAGCCATGTCATACGTATCTATATATTACATACGTATAAGATAGTACATATTACCACTCGTACCTATTCGCTCTCTCAGCTTGAATCCTGAGTTACCGCATCAGGCTCAGATAGCAAGGGATCTAACAATAATTTTCTATCATCTGGTGAAAGAGGCACTGTATGACTGCGATAGATAACAATAGTTTGTGAGATTGAAGAAATTACGGAATCTGAAGAATACAACAATGTATGCAACAGGTCCCTTCGAGTTTGTTCTCGAGACATTTTGCGGTATTTCGTTCCGAAACTTCGTCTGCATTACGCCAAATATCTCCCGACGTTTCATCGCCATATTTGTTTCAAAAAATCATGTAAAATTAATAGACAGATCTTGGCAGCTAGTTTTCTCACTCTTAAATCTTTACAGTATGTAAATCAAAATAAAATAAGAATGAAGACGCCATCTTGCTACATTAGTTACTAAACTTTTTCACACATTACGCACAATAAATAAAAGCACATTTTTGAGCTTTGTTTAGTTAAAGACGTATTTCAAACAGTCATAACTAACATAACTATAAAACAATACGACTACCAATATGCAAAGAACTACTTAAGTACCAAGTGGTTGATACATCCAAGAAATACATTCAAAATCTCAACCGAACTGGCAAAGAGATGTTTTCGCAAGCAAGGAAATTTATAGCTTCATTTGGACACAAACAGGTCAACATTTAATGACTCATACACTCCTCATTAGCTTACGTATCACATTGTTTTCAACGATATTGCGTGGACTCAATATCTCCAACTCATTACGTATTGCCATTTTAGGCATAGGTGTTGGTCGGTTTTTCGAATTTTCAGCCACTAACATGGCACTTTTTCCCACTGTGTGTCGGTTTGAAACCATCAGTACCGCCATTAACCCGCTACATGGCCGTTTCGTAACTACCAGTACCACCATTAACCTGCCACTTGGGCTCCTCTCATCCGCCTTTAATCCTCTATTCTCAATTTTGCCAACAATGCATTGCATTGGTATTCATATTCTGAAAGTTCTATACCAATACATGGTTAAAACACAAAATTACTACCGCTTTAGCGTATTTGTATGTTAATTTAACACCAACGGTCACGGTAATGTCACTGTTACGGTAGTGTTGGAGTTTTGTGTAGAGTATCTGGTCGAAGCCCCTGACTCCATGAATAGGATGATATAAAAGATATATATAAGATGTGCAGGTGTTTTATTGGATAGTACTATTGTTTTGTTAGATATGATAGGCTACATCGGCAACTGTCGTAGAGTAGCTGATGATGACATCCATACAAACAGTGGGAAGGGATTAAATGCGTGGCGTGTGATGGGCGTTCCGTAGAGCGCATTCGATGCCGGTGTTAGCTATTGCTGGGTTAATATGTCTGGGTAAAGTACACCAGAACTTATTGTGGAGAGTCCTAGAAGTTGTCTAGCAGTGGCGAGCCGTAAATCTTCCAGAATTTGACTGTTTCTTGTATATCTGTCGTGACCAGTGATTATACGACCAGTTTTAGCTTGCACACTTTCGAGTGTTCGAATGTGACTGTTTGAAGCATGTTGCTAGACAAGACATGCATAAAAAAAGTGTGGATAGGACTATCATCTTGAGTATGTGAACTCGAACCTCATGAGAGAGTGAACTGCAGCAAAAGATGGGGTATAACACTGAGATTTTTCGTAAAGCTCCTTGCTTTATGTCTCTGATGTGTGCGATGAACATTAACCCATGGTCTAAAGCCACACTCGGATGTTTGGCGTACGGGGCGTGAGGAATGTGCGTTCTCGTAGGTTAGATGTCGATGGGCGCGGATGCGTCTTCGACTGTGTATAACAGCACAACTTTTGTCTGCATTAACTTTAATCCTCCAATTCGTGCTCATTCCTGAAAAGCTATTAGTTGCATATAGATGTGACGTTGTAGAAATATTTGCCATCCTTTGAAGTTGGCGGAGTGGTTTTAGCATTCTTCTTTGCACAGTAACGAGTTAAATGAGGATGTGGGCATTTGACGCATCGGGGTGTGTTCAAGGCATTAGTAACATTGTATGAAGACACCGCTGTGGTAGTGTTGCAGCACTATGCGATAATAAATTAAACTCTTCAGTTATAGATGCTGGAGGTGTCCTCCTGGATTGAATTTTCGTAACGTGATTAGGAACAGTGAGATCGGAATTTTGCTATTGGTCGGGTCCTTGTTTGTGCCTTTCATTTGTTGTACGGAGAAGACAAGGAATCCCTTGGCATCCGAATGCTGCTTAATGTCATCCATGAAGAAGTCAAGGAGTTGTTTCTTCATTACAACTTTCAAGGCATTTGGTTTCTTCCTCATCTCACTGGCGAATTCGATAACTTGTTCCTTCAGAAATACTTCACCTGTGCCAGATGCCTGATTATGACTTCGGATTTTCATATTGTGCAAACTGACGCTAAACTCAGGTTTAGTTTGACAGTTTAGGACAATGGATCCTGTGAATGTATTGATTCTATCCTCAATAATGCCGTAAATGAGCAAATTCTTGACAGTAAGTTCGGGCTGGTCACTTTGATTAGGGAAGAGATGTGAGGGAAGATCATCATTCTCGGCAAGAACTTGGTAAGTACTGGTGATTAGTTCATCTGTGGCTAAATGATTAATGTCTGTGCTTTCTGTGTGCTTTGGTCTCGGAGGGGGTACTCAACCTCGGAAACAAAATCAAGTTCGGTTTTTACTTAAGCATTAGGTTCGGTCTCATATAACCGTGATAGGTGATACTGAAAAGGAATGTTGAACTCAAATCGAACAATCAATATTTTGGCGTTCCTCATAAACTGTTTATGTTTATTATTATTTATGTGAGCCATGCATATCTCGGTTCCACTGAAAAAGTAAAATTATAGTTCTTCAAATATTATTATTATTTCGTTACTGTATGGAGAATTTCTAATGTGTGTAATGTAGAAAACTGACACCACTATGGGAATTTTTATATCATTAATCAAACCATCGAAAGTTGAATACAGTTGTTTGTTGCCTATTGAAAATTCAAAATAATCTAGCCGCAGCTCAGTGGTAAAAATGCTCACCTCAGGTGCATGGGGTCACTGCGTCGATCCCAGCTCTCGTCAAGTAGACTTTGTGATAGACAAACAGCGTGTGCATGGGATTTCTCGGAGTTATCCGAATTCCTTTCACTTTCTTCATTCCGCCTATTTGTTCATTACCATCATCACAATCTACTTTAGCCTAGGAGCATGATTGTGGGACGTCACGCTAATATAGTAGTAATAATAATTTTGATTTTAGTTGTATCTGGTTCAAGTGTATTGTTCCAAACGGTATATTCGAGCTCATTGCATTGGTCGAATTCTATCGCTTGGATGTAGAATACATGCATACATTTTATTTATTTATTTATTTTATCTTAAAATTCTTTTACCATGCAAGTTGTAAGCCCATTTTTTTGGAAACCTAAAACTAGCTTGAGTCTGGAACATTGAAGTAAATTACTTTTTTGTTGTACTTCTCTATAAAACAATTTGTTTCAGAGGATCTTCTCACCTTCTACACCACCTTAATTTTTTATAATTATTTTCATGACAGGAACATATCAACGGTTAGGTTTCCCAATTCCTCTTCACAGATCTACTTATTCTTTTAAGTCTTTCATAATTTTTACGGGTCACATTTGGAATGCTTTGCCACCCTTGACACGGAAGTCACACTCACTATCAGTAGCATCATTCATAATAGTTTTTTTGTTGTAGAAGCAGGAATGAACGTACGAATACAAGGAGACAGAAAAGTCAAAGAGCAATTGTTTATTAACTTGTAATAGCGTATTAGTAGAATACGTAATATAATATGCGTATATATGTGATCCTATATTTATCATAATATAATACAGTGAAACCTGTCTTTAGCGGAATCAAGCGGGACCTGCAAAAATTTCCGTTAAAGTCAGGTTTCCGCTTAGTGGAGGTAGACCTTTCCTTTCTTTTTTTAAAAAAAATTACATGCTTATAAAGGGGCATACTGAGAAAATATATTGCTGTACGTACATTGTTCGATTACAGTACTTCTTTCTTCTACGAATAAGTACACAAAAAAATTAAAATGAATACAAAATATGCTATGCACACGTTTTCTTTATTTTTCTAATAGCCAAGAGGGTTTTCTGTGTACATTGCTGCTTGACTGCTTGACTTTCCGCATACATTTTAGCCTGAAAAATTATACTAAGTGAATCAGAATCATTTTTTCGTAAAGCAAATTTTTGCAGTTCCTTTAAACTTCTGAGAGAATCTTGATATGTATTTATTCTACACTCGGTATCGTATTCCTCTTCTTCCTCTATCTTGTTTTCTTCTTTCCGACATTCCATATGATTCTTGATTAAGTTGCGGGGATTAAGGACAATTTGTGGGGGTGAATATGAGTAGTGGTTGGGGAAGTTCAACACTGTCCAGAAATATTTAACAAAAGAACGAACATTTTATCGCAGACAGTGTAATGTATATGTCTCACAGAATGTCTAAACATCTTCTAAACGCTGTAGTCCGGAATTCAGAATTTTCCGTTAAATGTTTATTTTTCTTTCCGTTGTCCGCATAACACAGTTTTCGCTTAATGAAGGGAGTTTTACACGTTTTGTTCTCCAAAATTCATGGGACCGTGAAATATTTCCGTTTAAGACAGTTTTCCGTTTAATAAAGGGTCCGTTGAAGACAGGTTTTACTGTACTATAATACAGTTGCATCACAGTGTCCTGAGTACGCATTTAACAAATGATTTAAGTTTTACAACGTATACCATAATTTTCTGTATTTATTTTCGGATTTCTTTCTTATTTCAAAACTACTGCATATTGTTTTTAAAATTTTGGGTCATTTTAAATGGTAGATAGAATGTTCTTAATAGCATTAACCTATTCATAGAAATGCAAAGTAAGTCGTAATAAATAAAATAATAAATAAAAAAAATCAGTTTCAACTTTTTCTTCTCACCTTCCCTTCAGATTTTCGCGTCTTTTGTACAACATGACAAAAGGGTGGATGCAATATTTTCCCAAAATAGAGTGAAACACAAACAACAAAAATTTCACAATCGAAGAGACACCATAACCGTCTGCTGAAGAAAGGAAGAGTTCTTCCTACAGGAGAGCAGATTAAAGCAAGATGACCAGACGTCCTGTTTTTAACGGGATTGGTCTTTGTTTCAGAAAATAATCCCGTGTCCCCAGAAAAAAACTCAATGGAACGCAAAATGTCCCGCTTTAAAACAAAAAAATATCACCCCACTTTGGCTTTATTTGTATACTATACTAGTGGGTAATTTCTTGCATGAGCTTCAACAGTCTTTTCAAGGAAAGAATAACCAATTCTACAAGATAATCAGTCATCAAAAAATATATATTCAAGAGAATCGATCTAGTTTGAGAATTAAAGTACGAAAGGTACAGAAACGTCGTTGGCTTCCAGCGAAAAGTTGTAGTGACGTTTATGAGGAGTGGCCAGCATGGTTACACGTGGCTGGCTGAGCGCAGTAGAAGATTGGTGGTGATTGGCTACCCTCTTACCACACCTCCAGTGACGAGCAGAGCCAAGCGCGGGAAGCCAACGATGTTATACCTTCTGGACTATAAGAGATAATTTAAAAAAAATTGTAATCAGGGTAAGATTAAATAAATAAAAAGTGGTTATTTTAAAAAAGCTAGAGACTTCTTCTTCATTGGCATAAATAATGACATAACATCAGATGCGCACAAAGAAATTTTTGTTTGGGGGGGGGGTCTAAGCTTTGTGGAGCTCCATTACTACAAGCTACTACGTCTATTTGGTATCGAACGGGGATTATTCTGCGCCTGAAAAGACGGTAAGTAATTGTAAAATACGTCCACCTATATTTTCAGAACAAAATATTACAAAACTAGATTTTTTTGTAGGAGAAAGAGTTCAGATGAAGTGTAAGATCAAATTTTCATGCTACATCAGTCATTTCTCTGTTAACCCTTTATTAGGCAGTGTTGTTCTCAAGCAGCATCGCATTCTATTGCGTTATCCGCACGAATTATAACTTCAGTGATCATTTAATTGGCATTATTGCTTTCGTACAATATTCATATACATGATTTGCGGGTCGCTTCTTTAGAAACTTTTAATCTTCATCAACAGGGGACAGTCAAATTTACTATTGTGGAGGCTTTATCTCCTACGTTCCGCGAAAGTTCTTTTTTTTATTATTATTATTTCTTTTATTTGTGGTTTCTTGCTCTGTTGGAAAATATTTCAACGAAACTTGATAATTACTGAAAGTATTCTTATGATATTTTACCATAATAGGGCAATGCTGCTGAGTAGCTACACATAAGACCTATTTTATGGCAATGTTGCTTTGAAATAAACATCCTGTATTTTGTAACCAAAGTACAAAAATACTCGTACTTTAAACATAACGAAATTATTGTCAGGAAGACATGGTTCAACCATAAAAGCAAACTAAATATTTTAATGGTAATGCTATCAATGATTGCCAATTAAAGGGTTAAACAATTAGTTTTTATTGGGAAAGTGTAATGTACGTTGGATTAGGAAGTTTTGGGGAGTCCGGATCCTGAGAATCCCCCGTGGGTGGGCCTTTGCATAACAGTGACTAGATTATTTAGGTAGACTGTCAAATTGTGCCAGTTTTACCAAATATCCCGTTTTTTTATTTTTACTTTTTAAAAATCTGATCGCCCTAGGCTAACGACATTTTATCCGATATGAATAATCATTTTTGTTAACGTCTGGAAGAAAATCTATTCTTATCTAAAGAGTATATGATCTGAATAATGTCTCACTTCTTCAATTTTGACATTTATGCCATTTCATGAGAAAATCTGCCTTACAGATACATGTCTTTAATAATAAATCATTGACATAATGAAAAATATTGATAAATGCAACCTCAGTTTCTTCAAAAGGTAAAGAGAAATCAATCAATAGTGTTCACCATAGACATTATTTGTGTACCTAGGTATATTATATATAAATTTTATACTTTTCATTTAATGTAAAGTGATTGTCTACTTCAAATTATTCAGAGTTGAAGCTGTTTCCAAATGATGTGTTACGCTGTAAATAATGGGAAGAAGAATGGGCTAGCTGTTCATGAAATTTGCAATAGAAGCATTCTTATTAAATCTTTGAACCATCTTGGTATGTCAGTTAGGTGTGATGAGATTTAGGGACAGCATAAGGATTTAGCTAACTTCATCGTCGATAGCAGCAATGATAATGTTCCTCTGCCTAGTCAATTCGACCCGAAAAAAGTACACTGTTGGTGCCATCGATAACTTTGATCATGATGAAGCGACTTTGGTATAGGAGGAAGTCATGAAACAGTATCCATATTATATCAAGATAAACCAGATCATCACCACCATGCAAAACAAAATTTGTCTGAAACAAATATAAAGCATGGAACTAACCTCCTGAAAACAGACTTGTCATGATAGAAAGTGCAAGATTTTGTAAAACCTGAAAAAAAAAAAGTCTACAGGAAGATTATATAGTATCTAAAGTGTTGAAAAAATGAAGTCTTAGAGTATGAAAAGATCAGAAACTAAGATTTGACATTGTTTGCCAGCAAGTTGGATTTGTCTAAGTTAGCTGTCTACCAGCTAGGCAAACGATGCCATCCTGATCTTAGTTCAACTCTGTCATAGCAGAAGATTGTCTATCATCGTCAAGCAGATCGTTGATGCATCCCTTTAATTCCATACCCTATAACGGAATATTCCACAACATCACAGCTCTGTCAAATTTTGTGAACGTCCTCGGTCAGTTAGAACAGAAACAACTTGTTGTGGCGTGTGACGAAGGAGTATACCGTATTGCAAGAGAAATTTAACTAATCAAAGCAGATGAATTTAAGGACATTGGTTTAATCATGGGGTCTTTCCATGTGACAAAGATAGTTCTTCACTGCCTTGGCAAATACCTGAGAAGAAGTGGGGCAGAAAACATTTTCGTACAGAATTCGGTATTTGGAGTGTATGTAGCAGAGTTGGTCTTGAATAAATCGAATTATGCGCGATCATTGAAAGTTATACTTATGTTAGGTGAAGCATTGATTAGGATGCAGTTCACTGAGTTTTTCAAACCATACGGAATTGAAAAGTATATTGATGCACTAGAAACACTGTAACAACTGAAGCTGCTGCTACTAAGTGTAATCCAGTGTGTTTCTTGTCAACAATCGAGTATAATACATGCAACCTTGAGAAGCAATTTTCTCTTGCTGAATCGTATTTAGTCCAGATATTGAAGAAAGGCAGTTCGACCAAGGTATGGATGGATTGCGATGTTGAATTTATCATCATGGAAAAAAGAAAGCCATTGATGAACTATCACGAGCTGGTAAGGTATTACGAGGACATTTGCTGAATCTTTTTATTACACTGTGTTTCAAATTACTTGTCTTGACAATATAACACCAGAACCAGATCCCACAGAGTTCTGATTCGAATATAACATTCTTCGCGACTGCGTTGTACCTACACCATATATAATATTCACACCTGATGATTTGGTGCTATCATGTAACTGTGAAGTGTGCTAAAAGATGCTGTATGTGTAAAAAAAAAAAAAAAAAAAAAAAAAAAGCGAGAATCACATACTGCATATACTGTAAGTGCAACAGTGTACAACAGCAGAAGTGCGAGAACGATTTTTAGAAATTACTTATTTGTTAAATATGAGTATATGTTTATCATACTTCAATAGCACAAAAAGACTAGTTTTTTTTTTTAAATAATCCTATGCTTATAACTTTGGGAAATAATATGATTCCATTTTTGAAATAATTTACCTTCATTTATTGCACATATATTTGGTTGATATTGATAATGATACTGTTGCCATTTTGAAAACATCAGACTTTTTCTTTTTAAATGCTATTTTTTATTCCGTTTTATTTATTTTTTTGTTTAAAAACATATACTTCGAGGCCATACAAGACTACATTATGCTTCAAAAATCAAATCATTTACCTGAACGCTACATTGGCCGCCATTTTAAAATGAGGCCTATTACAAAAAAAAAAAAAAAAAAAAAAATGCCACAGTGACAAGTGAACACCCTGTTTTTTTTATCATCGTTTCACCTACTAGAATCGTTTCACTGTGAGTGTTGCCGTACACATCGAAATGCATACAGCTTCATAGCCAGTTAATCAACTATGTGTAGTGTCCCATAATTCGATTTTGGTACAGTTTTACACAGCACTTTTACTGCTGATTTATCTTATCTCATTATTGTGAAAATTGACACATAATCGATGCAGCAGCTAAGTGTTGCCAGATGACTATATTTCTTCAATCGTATCCATTATAGATATTTATTATAAACAGAAAAGATATAGTTTGTGGCAAAAACGGTATCGGATAACTGCATTGTTCTACAGTTAGCGCCATAATAATAATAATAATAATAATAATAATAATAATAATAATAATAATAATAATAATAATAATAATAATAATAATAATAATAATAATAATTATTATTATTATTATTATTATTATTATTATTATTATTATTATTATTATTATTATTATTATTATTATTATTATGTTTGTTCAAGTTGAGTTCAAGCGCTCGAGGTAACAATTTGTGTGCTTCGAAGCTCGCTGAAATGCGTTTTCAATGATATGGCGTATTGTTTCTTGAGTGTATATCCAACGTTGGATCTCCGTACCGCCTATGACTTTTCTTGCTGACTATGGTTCCGTCAATTGGAAGCCAAGATTTGTTTACTTCAAACCAATTCAGTCCAACAAAGAATGCTAATCATGGGTGGGAGATCAAAAATAGGGATGCTTGATAACCCTCAGGTGCTGCATTAGATAGGGCCGCGGTGTCTCAGTGGTAGAGCATTCACCTCTGGTGCATGGAGTCCTTGGTTCGATACCAGCTCGCACCAAGTGAACTTTGGGGTGGAAAACACCGTGTGCGTGGATTTTCTCTGAGTTCTCCTGTTTCCTCCCACTTTCTTCAATCCATTATTTCCTTCGTTTTTCATTGATAATGAGATTTGATAAATCCGTAATAAAATACTGTGTCAAATAGCACCAAGATCAAGTTGTGGCAAACTTCACTCTATCCTTCCCAGATCCTCTTTCCCCTTACATCCCCTTCCCAATCATATAAATAAATTCATGTGTGCACTTAGTTCAGAGGGAAAGGTTAATATTATATAACTATTTATTTTTTAAAGATTGTTTAATTTACATTTGTAGACATGTATTGTATCTTCTAGTCTTCAGTAGCTATCGTTAGTAAAGCTACCTCCCATCTTACTTTAAAAAGAATCATTTACCAACTCCTCCATAAACCTGTGAATGAGAATATGCATCAGAAAACTGATTTTAAAAAAAATAAACTCAGGATTTCTGTGTTTAAAAATTAAATGTATTTCTTAAGATATTTTCCTGTATTTGAGTATACAAAATAACATCATTATTTACATCACAGTAGTTATATGACAAGTGATAGAAAACAAATATGTGAGATTTTGGAAAAGTCAGAATAACAACAAGAAACATCTGCTTTTATGAAACTGATTTAAAAGACCACAGATTTATTTTTCGAAGAGTAAAACGTCAAATTTAGTTTTTATCAAGCTATCATTGTCCAGTCTCTTTCTTATCAATTTCGAAAACAAGGAGATACTTGTAAATTAAAATGAAAAATAAATAAAATTAACAATCTTTAAGGTCCAAACGAAAGGGTGCACCTTAAGATAAGGAAAATAAAGATGATTTAGGACTGATCTTATCCTGTTTCTGTTAATGTAACAGACAAGATAACAGTCCGTGCCGAAGGTATCATATCCTCTCTCTGTTGTCAACATTTGGCGAGGATGACCTGTAGACAACTTTACACTCAGAAAGGTGATCTGCATGACTATAACTTCTTGGCCTGTTTTATCCAGCGAATTCGAAGGAATATCCAGGCCCGAAGCTATGAGGTGCGTTGGGGTCCTCTTCGTAATCTTGTGTTTGACCTCCTTGTTTTCCTGAGAGAGGATATGAGGGGGCAAAGTACTTTGTGGGTGCCGGTCGTGGTTGGACTGCGGTACTCACTTGACCTCCTTGAGAAGTCTGTTGGTATCCTCCAGTTGGAAGTGGTGGAAACTGAGCAGGTCCTCGGGTGTACTGAACTGGGTTCTGGTAATAGGTACCTGCTGTTGGAGTGGCTTGGTATCTTGGTTGGTATGTCTGTTGTTGTGGTACGGTATATTGTTGAGCGGCGGATCCTCCGTATTGAGATTTACCAGCGTTGGAGTCGAAGGGGAAAATTCCATCCTTGTATTGGTTAATGTTATAAGGTACGGGGCTTCCAGCTACTGGTGCTGCACCTGGTGCTGATGGCTGTTGGAAAGGACTCTCCAAGATTCTGAAACCATCTTTTCCAGCAGCGTATTTGACAGTGATCTTCTTACCACTAGGGTCCACGTAAGAGTAAGAACCCTTTCTGGTACCATCAGGGTCGATGCTCTCTCCATGTTGAAGACCATTGTCTGCAGCAAAGTTGAAGTTGAATGATCCGTCAGCTCCTAATGCCTGTTTATGGTTTAGGATGGCAATAAAGGGAACTTTTCTTTGATCATTGGATGCAGAGTATTGATTAGCATTGTATTGGACATCATTGTACCGAGCTGCTCCTTGTCCACCACTTTGGGCTGTGGGATAAACTGTACCGCCTCCAGTGCCAGTTCCTGGTTGGTATTGGGCCAGTGTCACGGCCAGGGTTGCCGGGATGATCACTACAAGCTAAAAGACAAGAAAGTACAATTAAATAGTGAAATATGACAACATCACAATAGTATATTGCCTGATTATTCATTTTAATTAATTATTGTTTATACAGACTTTTAATATTATGAATATATATGATTAATTTTTGATTCAATAATGAGAAAGGTATATGATATTTCACTATAGGAAAACGACGGATACTTGAACACATTGCATTCATGCAACGCAGATTTAAATTTTGTGTTTCTAGAGTTTTAACGGAGGACCCATGTTTGGAAATGACTTAACCACAATTTCAGTCAAACTACTGATAGGAAGCACTGGCGATATAGCATAAATCATTCCAGTTAGGCCTCTCGCTCTATCAACTTTCAGGCATTCCCACTTGGTTCTGGAGCTGTTAGGAACCAACAAAAATTAAATCAAGGTTTAGGGTTCAAATATTGCCTTGATAGCAAAATGATAGAGAGTGGAACAAAGAGGCGGGCATCCCCGATGACATTGTCTGCTCCCAGACATGTATTGTAGTGTAGGTCAATTAATATAAAACTATTATTTTCAGTGGCCCCAACAATATGTCTGCCCCTTCGTTAGAGCCCACACCCAAGCAACTAAAGCTGGCGTCGTCACTGGAAGGAAATAGAAACGTCGACTAGGATTCTACGTACTTTATTATGCGTTATTTTTCCGTTACATTTTCCCCTTTCTTCCCCGCTTGTTGTATTCATTCTTTAGGTAAAAGATAGAGTAACGTGATAAAGTTAGATGTATTGAAGTTTATAAAACCACATACCACCTGATCGCTAAGGGAATAGAAAATCGAAACTTAGATTTCAACTTCGTGGATTCAAGTCCAAAAATGAATTCAATTTTCTGCCAATTCAACGATATATTGGTAATTTGAAAACATATCTATGTGAAGTCTTTCTGATTACTGAAAAATTGTGGCATATAGACTAACAGAGATTGTGAATAATAATTATTTAATATATGTACCTCTGTTTGAAAGCTAACGCAAGTTCACATACCAAAGGCATCACGTATGGTACTAGATAAAGTGGGAAGGAAGGCATGGATTTGCAAAGTTTTACAGAAGGGACACAGACTTAAAAAGAAGAAGAAGAAGAAGAAGAAGAAGGCTGTGGTTTACAATGACGAAAGACCAGTTGTTAACAAACTTTTCTATCTCATAGAGTCGCAGCTTTCTGATTTTTTTTTTTTTTTTTAATCTCGGACTCATATAATGAATGATTAAAAGAATAATTATGCAAAGTGATATCACTATGGTAATTATAGTGGTTGTAAGTGATTTAAGAAGCAATAAAATTTATCGTTTTCTTCTGTAGAGGATTTTAATGACCTAATTGCAAGAGAAAAGGAAGTAAATGCTTACTTTCAGGAATTTAATTAAGTAACTAAAGAAACTAAAAATTCGTCGAGAAGCTAGTGGACACCGATGTTTTCCATTGTTCGAAGATCATCCAGTCATATGAGCTTCTGATGAAGAACATCGTTTCCCACATGTCTTCTCAAGGTTCGTTGTTATCTTCCTTTCTGTTTAATTCACTTTAATTCACCAATTATTCCATAATCATGTCCTTGAATTTTATCATTCGTTTCTTTCAGCTTTTAGATTCAAAAATATGAAACGTTAAATTAAATATTTCGTTTCTTAAAGATATGAGAACCCTGCTTTAAGAAGAACTGAAGAGATTATTTACTATAGTGTATATTCGACTTGTTGCTAAGTCTATTTTTAACCGATTTCAGGAAAAAAAAAAGAGATTGTCATTTCGACCTGTTTGTAATATGTTGTGTCACGCATAACTTCGACACAAGTGCACTGATTTTGACAGTTTTTTCTTGTTTGATTGTTTCAAAGAGCATACTTTCCCAGTGATCTCACATAAATTTCGTCAGGATATAATGATAGTCTTTGAAGCTAAACCATGAAACGTGTTAACGGGTGTAGCGTGCAAAGCGTAATTAATCGATTTTAATATGCGTATGTCCACCATAACTTGGACATAGATTCAACGATTTTGAGTAAAAGAGTATTCTTTTCTTGTGATTTTGATGTATTTATTAGGATTTAACAATAGTCTTCGGACCTAGACCCTGAAATTCCTCAATGGCTGACAGTACTCTTTCCTTGTGGTTGCATGTAAACACCTTTAAGGATCTAACAATAGTCTTCGAAGCTACAGGATGTCCGTAAAATCGCGCAACCAGAACTTTGGAGCATCAGAACTTTTGAACCAGGAGTGCCAATGAAGTGAACCCCCCACCGATTGAAGAACTATATTAGTAGGTATTTTTGAGATACAAACCGTGGAGTGGGAGTTAGACGTTCGTCTTCACGTATACCACAATTATATGAAGGTGAAGAACGAAATGTGAAAAATCAGTAATTAAAGGCAGTTGTGGCTTTTTGTGGGCAAATGGGAATGTTAATGGGTAGGCTTGGTAGGAATATATCGTTCTGAAACAAGAACGATACATTGACACCAAGTGTAGACATCCCACGGCAATAGTAATTGCATGTTGTAAAAAATATTTGTTTTTCGTCTCTGGCAACACTGACTACCAGACGGCGGCAACACATGTGAATGCCTACCAAGTATCTTAGAGATGGACTGTTACAAACAAGAAACTTGCAAATTGTTGAGGAAACGTAATAATGTATCTACACACGGCCATGACTTCCTGAATGATTTGCAAGTTTCTGGTTTGTTTGTAACCGTCTATCTGTAGGATAAGGTAACATTTTCTTCTGCATTGCAAACTGCAACCAAATTTCTCTCTGTAACATGCTATTAATAATATAGCATTTCCTATCAATCCAACGTTGTTGAAGCGAAGAAATTCTAAAAATACAACACTCCTTTCCGCTTCTTGTCTTTTGTATAAAAGAAGAAAGTGAAGATCCTGCAGGTGCTTTCAACAATATGTAGAATAATATCCTGTGCCTTACAACTTTACAATATTATTAAAAAGAATTGATTTACACGTACATAACTTCAATGCTTCAATGATGATTTCTCCGATTTTAGAGAAAGTGTGATGCTCCATGTTCATTTGTTACGGAAGCATTCTTCTTGGAATTTCATACTAATTAAGAAGCGCAGAAAAAAATGTTGCAAATTACTCTTCTGGATGAAGAGGTATTACTAAATATTAAATCGTAGTTCCTGTTATTTTATCTACACGCACCTGTCAAGATTATAGAAATAAAGCCAAAGAATTTATTGGCTTTTGACAATAGTAGTGAAATGTTGTTCCTATACGATGAACATGTTAATGGAAGATATAATCTCTCTTATATATATATATATATATATATATATATATATATATATATATATATATATATATATATATATATATATATATATATATATATATATATATAATGAATAACTTGCAAACAGCATGGAATTTCTTTTATCAACCAGTGGCTTTGAAATGATTTAAAACTATGTTGACAAATATTTCTGTAAGAACAAAAAAAAAAAAAAAAAAAAGTGTCTGATGCAAATAGCATTAAGCATAGGTCATTTTTCATATTTTTTTTATTTAATTGAAGGAAAAATACAGGAATCTATCACTGCATAATGATTTAGGTTCAGAATATCATTCAATTGTCCTCCTGGTGTCTATGAAACAACTTTTGAGTTGGGGGTTCATTCTCAAAGAATTTATATTAAAATTTATAACTTAGAAAGTAAAGTAGATTTCTAAATAATAATAATAAAAAAACACATTGCATTCAATACACCTCTCTATAATCCATAAACAACTTCACTATATTTTCGTGACATGTCTGTCCCCTGCCCCTACACCACGGATAGTATGCCGCCCACTAATGAAATTGTTCCATATGTTGGCTTCTTTTCAATCTTTTGTGGCCCCTCTGAGGTCTTTGGTCTACGCAGTTTGCCTTCTTTGCCTAGTCAGAAATTCGATGCTGCTATCTATTGTTATATGATTCATTTTTAGGTACTCTTCCATTACATGATAAAATTATTATTAGGAATGTTCGTCTCTGGTATGAGGGGTCCCTGATTCGATCCCAGGTGATTTGGAATTGCGGTGGACAACATTTTGCCCGTGGATTTTCTCGGGATTCTCCCTTTTCCTTTCACATTATCATTTCACCATTTTTTCATAATCATTAACTTTCATTAATTATCAGTCTATTTTGGTCCACATGGAATAACTTGGGAAGCAAAATTAGATATTTTCATTTAATTTATTATTATTATTATTATTATTATTATTATTATTATTATTATTAATAATAATAATAATAATAATAATAATAATAATAATAATAATAATAATAATAATAATAATAATAATGTTTCCGTACGGTACCAACTTGCGACCATATGTATACTTTGTGTATCTGCAATCACTTTTAAGTAGACTCATTTAAGTGCCTTGTATCGTGGTTTTAGCCAGAATAAGTGCATCATCGCAGTGTTTCTTTCAGAAAGTAATGTTCCGGAAGGGCACACTTAGTATCCGAGGGGGACACTGCTGATACTATTCTATTTATTATTATATTATAGGTGTATTATTTTAGCCTCCTCCGGAGGAGCACTCTCAAAGCTCCGGGGGGGCAGTGCTCTCCCCCCCAAAATAAAAATCAGGTCTGGAAGAAACACTGATTGGAGTCATAACATAAAAGAGGCTCGTTTTATACAAAGGGTATCAAATGACGCAGATCACTGCTTAAAATACAAATCAAGAGATTCTGTCAGGCCAATGATTTTGATACCTCTTGTGCAGCATCAGAAACACTTAAGGTACCATGAAATTGGAATTTTAAAAAAGCCGTCTGAAATGAATGAAAACTTCCCGTAATTAGTTACACAAATCAAGAAAAAAAAAGCGGAAAGCTTATCAGGAAGGCTGTTTCTGGTGTTTTGAACACAATAGTCAGATACCATAACGGTGTTAAATAGCTGTATTTCTCTTAGAAATTACTTTAAATTGATAAATTACATTCTTTTCTTTTAATATTCAGTTATTAACATTGAAGATTTTACCTTTCTTATCATAATGCTCAGTACGGAAATTGAGCCTCCAACTCTTCCTTTGCAAACCATCATTTCTTTGTAATTCAATTTTCTCAATTATAACAAACGAGCGTTCTTTTAAATAATGATAATAATAATCATGTGAAATTCATTGATAATAACCATACATTAACTATATAATATCACTATCCATTTAAAAGTTCCGTAAATACATATTAAAGAAAATTCAGTTAGCATTAGACCATGAAATCGTATTATGAAACAAGCCTATATTATCAATAAACCGTATCATTCCACACAAAAATTATGAAATTCTTTCAGTAAATAATAGAAGGAAAAAAAAGATATTTTAAAACAATGGCTTGGAAATCTTCTGGCATTCACATTCGAAAATAGCGTGGTCATTCTACCATACTATTCACTCTACGATGGAATTAATTGTATTCCAATTGAACTGGCACGTTTTTCTGCTAAAAAAAAAAAAAAGTTTTCAAATACCTTGAGTTGTACTCCCTCCCTCACACACACACACACACACACAAATGTACGAGTTCGTATATTAAGCTGAATACTGCGTATAGCTTAAATAAATAATAATAATAATAATAATAAAATCGGATCGATTTTTCACTATTCTTTTTTGTTTCTAATCTTTTTTTCCCAATGTTTAGGAAAAAGAAAATACACTTTCACTTTTATCCACAAGCATGCATTGACAAGAAACGCATGTAATTCCATTATCAAATATTATTCAACGATACGTGATTTAAAATACCTATGCGTGTAATGAAAATTAGCATATCATCCAGGAAGTTAGATTTTTTTTATTTTATTCTTTAAAACTTATCCAATAAGTCATCTTGAGACTTATAAATCAGCTTTACAGTACGAAAACAAAACTACGAAAAAAAATTAAAACTTTACGAGCCAACAAACCAAAACTAATTGATTTTTCGTTAAAACGTACACTCATGTCCAAAATTATTGTCTCATGACTATAAATATGTTGTTGTAGGAATATCATTTGATAACGAATTCGTCCGGTATTTCTTATAATGTTAGTACGTGTATAATTGGCAAAGACATGTATGTGGCAAATTTCAAGTTAAAAGAGCAGTAAATAAGAACAATAAAACAAAAACAAAAACTTTCTTGTCCATTTAGCAACATTTTGTTTTACTCATTCTAATTTTCGTATTTATAATTCTTTTCCTATGAAGTTTACTGCAAATATACATTTCCCGATTATACACATACTATCAGTATTAAAAGTATCCTGCAAAATCATTATCAAATTAAATTCTTACAAGAAGACAGTTATAGATATGCGACAGTCATTTTGGACATGAGTGTACAATGGAAAGAGATTTCAAATATTCTCAGACCCATTGCCAGCTCGATTTCTTACGGGAAGGGCAGAAATGAGTGCTGTGCCACGAAACTGCTTATTTTATTATGGAATATCATATAAGAGAGCTGTAGCTTCTTTTACAAAGCGAATACTATATTGAAAACAATTATTTTACACAAATCCAAAACCACGAAGGTTTATCATTAAAATATTATATAGAGAAGAAGAAAAAAGAGGAAGAAATAAATAAAATGCGTTAAATTGATAGTAATTTGGTAAATAAAATTGAGGAGGTTTTGCTCACTTAAAAAATTCTCTACAATATTCCGTCTTAGAGATGACAATAAATAATTTAGGGCGGGCACTCCTCCCTCTAGCCCGACCCGGCTTCTACCTAAATATTTTTAGCCTTTTGCGAGCTTCTTCTTAAATATATCTTCATAAATAGTAAACTTTAAGTCAAAACTAGAAGGTCACTTTGTTTTTTAGCCCTCTGATTTACATGGAAAAGATTTTTTTTCGTTAAAGTATGTTCTGACTTTTATATTCTGATGTTAATGATTGCTTCTCCATAGATGTTTAAATTTCCTTGTATCTAAGTCCATACTTAGGAAGCACTGAGGTTCAAGGTAGAGTGCTCACCTCTGGTGCTGAGGGTCCTTGATTCGATCGTAGGCATATGAATTTGTGATAGACAAAATTGTGTTCGTGAGGTTTATTTAGGGATCACATTTTTCATTCCATCAATTCTTTGAAATTAATTCACTTCACCACAAGTAAGCCTAGTCCTTACGAAGGTCACCCCCTAGGGGGTGGTCATGAAGAGTATAGTAGATACCCCTAATCCTAATCCTAACAGTCCGGGGTAGAAGGCGTATACCACGTAGAGAATCTTGCGGTATGATGAAGTGTGTTATCATGCTGTAAATTATCTCTTAAGTTGCCAAATAGTGTCAGAGGACATAATTCCGATATTACGAATGTATATCGCAGTAGTTGTATTCCTTTGAATGAAGACCAGGGGAAATTGAGATGGGAAGCTTTGTCCCCCGTGCGGATCCTATATCTGAGTGCGAACAAAAGTTGTCTACAGATACGCACACGGCTGTCACTGTATCCGAGACAAAAACTATTTTTTCTCATCGCTGAATTATATCTCTTTCCAGTCTCGCCAGAGTTGCAGTCTCTCCCGAGATCACTGAAGATGCTGTCGTGTTGAGAGTAATCGCGCGAAAGAAAGGCAGGAAAGTAGACTTAACTCTAATAACCGACTGTCTAGTGTTCATGAGCTCACATAGAGACCATGGTGGTTGAGATTGCAATACGGTCAATGTCTTGGCCGAACAATTCTATCTAGGCATTCTCCAGTGCATAGGAGGACACTGGAGGCAATATCCTGTTGAAACCCTACATATCTCTTCATATACGCCACCAATAGACCCCTGAGACGACAGCAAAATTCTGCGGAACGACCACTCTCCAGCGTCTCGTAGCTCCACTATACTGCCAAGTTCGACGTCACTTAATTACACAATAGTTGTTCGCTGACATCGTCTTCATACTGCAGACACAAACAGTGGTTCACACACAACGAATTTGAACATATACCAACCGTTCGTCGGTTGCCCGACAACCTTCAAAGTAGTAGTAACGTCCTCTCTTCAGATAATATGATTAACTTATTCCCTACGGATCTCTACGGTGTTTTAGGACCTCCAAACTAAGACCAACAAGACTGTTTACTGAGACAAGTGGCGAGAACTTTGTTCGAATCGGAAAATGTATATGATGTACCGTGCATTTCTACCAATATACATATATTCGCAATTTATATGGAGATCAAGACTCTGACGAATCAAGAGCGAAATTGCCCGAGTTTACCAAATTGACTTATAAAATACTTTGATATTTGCAAGCCGAATTTAGCTATTTTACACCCCCTTCCCTTTTGACTCCTTCCTCTCTTATTTATTTATATTCAGTATAGCCCTAAAGAAATGGCCGCGTCCGCTTACATTAAGTCATCAGCAGTGGGTGAGTCTTACAGTACTAAATGCACGGATTATACCAATAAGAGAGAGAGAATCAACTCCTTGTAACTCCAGTAAAATTATAACGTGGAAATTCGATCACATATTAGAACAAACATTGTTTTCAGTATAAATCTTTCTTAAATTTTTCTCACAAGAGAAGCCTCTTTTCTTTCAACATACTATACTT
Organism: Thermobia domestica; assembly: GCF_964235325.1. Lineage (NCBI taxonomy): Eukaryota > Metazoa > Arthropoda > Insecta > Zygentoma > Lepismatidae > Thermobia > Thermobia domestica. The sequence goes on from NC_137454.1 coordinate 158,119,541, forward strand.
CATTCAAGATTTTTAATTTGTCGGCAGTGAACCCTAGGCGCTGATAAATACGAACCTGGATATTTGAATAATGGTGTTATAACTGTTCACTATAGATATAACTAAAAATTAGATGTTTAGCTTTGAACAATCTTATTGATATACCAGTACAATTAATTAAGATAATTCTAAATTTCTCTTCCTACTGAATTAACTAAATAAATAAATAAAAAGAACGAACGAAAACAAAAGAGGAAGAAGTCGAAATATTCATTTAACTCATAAAACATTTTTAATTATCTCATTTAAATATAAAATTTAAATTAACTTGTAAAACAAATTTTACAATCATGAACAATAAACAAGATATCAAACAGGTTTATCTGTAATTAAATATTGATACGTGATTTAAATAAAAAAAAAATTACTAATGATGTATTTATATCAACAACAATTAGAACAATTAATGAGACCAAAACTAAAATTATTCCCAAACCATTTCTGTTTCGTTGGACACTTTTAACTTTATGATGTGCATTAAAATAAACACTTTCATGTAACAATTATAGGGAAAATATGTATTATGTCTGCAATACATTTTTTTCATTTTCTTTTAAGAGCTCTTGAATAAATTTACCTCCTCTCCTGCTAATGAAATATTCCCACATTTATACCTCAATTAGTGTCTGCTTTTCAGTTGAGAATTTCTCAATCTGTTCTATTGTTCCTATTTGCTTTCCCACTTAACAATACATAAGCGGTCTTATATCTGATTTATTTTAGAATCTAGCACTGAGATATGTATGTATGTTAATGACATCATCATATACAAATGAACACTATAATTTTTAAAAATTTAAATGATTCTTTTATTTTTCATTTAAAAGTTAAAATTGTTATTGTTACGCTTATAAGATAATTCACGTTCAGTAGTTCTCTATTGAATTATAAGGAATTCAAATTTATTGTTGAACGCAAATGAACCTGAACTTGTATTTTTTAAAATCATAAAATAATAATAATAATAATAATAATAATAATAATAATAATAATAATAATAATAATAATAATAATAATAATAATAATAATAATAATAATAATTCATTTCGTAAAATTTATTAATTTTCCTTCAGACAATCTTAACAAAATGTTGGCAGAATTAGCATATAAAATGGAATAACACACAGTAATTCATTTGTTATTATGTAAATGATTGAATATGTTTATTCAATTTTAATGGAGACATCTTTTGCTCTAAGCTTTTCATGTAATGAAACAGAAAATAATGAATATTGAAATCCTATGAATTTAAATTAATTATTATTACAACCTCATCAATCCCATAGATCGCAGGCATCCGTATTATAAACGAATGATTAATATTTGCATTAAACATTTTACAAATTAAATATATAAATTTACATCTAAAATAAATGTATTCTGAATTTAGAGTAATTTGGTTGTAATATAGGAATAAATATTTTTTGTTATACTTGAGAACACATCAACAGTTAATTCTATAAGATATTTTACTTCGTTTTATACTCATTTGATACGTATAATGAGGTATCATGTTGTTCTGGAAATTATTAATTTCGATAATCTAAATTATACAGTAAAATGTCACTCTTGAACTCAAAATCACAAGCTAATAAACAAGGGCTGATACGTTTCACAAAGAGTGAAAATGTACATGAGTGGACCCGACATCTTCGGTATACCTTGCGTATGCGTTAATCACTATACTATCCAGTCCCCTCCCAGAATAGCCATACATTCACTCAGTCTTGAAGTCGGCATTCTTTCGTTCGTATAATATAACCGTCTGAGGTGTTTCGAATGTTAAGACTGGATTGTCCAAATACAATATGTAGTTGTCTTGTAACACAAACAAAGTGATCTGAGTGTAAGAACGTCGACTTCAAGAGTGGAAGAGTGTAGGGCTGTTCTGACAGCTTGAAGGCTAGCGAAGTGGTTAACGCATTGGTAGTCTGCCGAAGATCCCGAGTTCAAGTCTCGGTCTGCTCATGCACTTTTTCACTCTATGTAACATTGAATTTGTACCTATACAGGAATTGACGTCAAGAAAATAAGTTGTTTCCTCAATTCAGTAAAATGGTGGTTACATTGTTCAAACAGAGTTTGTAAAGGAGATTCAATGTTTTGGAGGTCTTCCTTGTTTGGAAAAACTTGACAAAATAAATAAGATCAGCTTTATATTTGAGATGTAAAACTTTGTCTCTAGCTTTAACTGACTTAGAATAAGAATATAAGTTTACATATTACAGAATAGACCGAATTAAGGGCAAAACAAGTAAAGCCTGCTGTCATCATACTTTCATTATTTTTTAATAAGACATGCAGCTTGGTACTCTAAGATACAGAAGTAAAGAACTTATTAATTATTAACTAGCCTTTCCTTCGTTTGTGTTGTATGAAGATACAGCATCTCTTACAATATATTAGCTCATTAGCCAATTTAATGACGATCCATTAATTTAACTATTAATTCTGTCCTTTATGACTGACAGTAATGAGAACGTTGCAAATAAATCATACGGCGCAACAGCTCAACACGAAGCACTCTGGCCAACCAGAAGAATTGTTAATTGAAAGATGTGGGTTGTTGTTTATGACATTTTGTACAAAGCTCTCTGAATTCATGTAGATATCTAATTAGCTTATAAAAACAAAGTGAACTTCCAAAAAAAAATCAATGTTCCTGCCCTTCTTCCGAAAATCGAATCCGGAACTATTCATGTGCACGGAGTCCTGAATTCAATTCCCGGGGGGAGAACAATGAAATTTGGTTAAGAACGGTGGATTCCACCTGAAACTATACGTCTCATTTAGCCTTGATACTGAAAAAGGACGCTAGCTAAACTTTAATTATCGAACTAACTGGAACTATTCATATCAATTGTATCGATTGCACAGAAAAAAAACCGTTATTACGGAAATATTGCTTAAAATCTGTGGTAGAATTTACTGTATCATTTTAACCTTAGTCTTCAATAACCCAAAAGGGACCACGGTGGATCAGTGGTAGATTGCTCACCAGAGGTCCCTTGTTCGTAGTAGAGAACATCGTGCTCGTGGGTTTTCTTGCTTCTATCGACATTCTCTTTCCACCATTACATAACGATTCTCTTTCATTACTCATCCATCTGCTTTAGCCTAAGGACATAACTGTACGATATTAAATTAAAGATGTAATTTACTTATTAAAAAAAATAGTACGGCATGACTATATTTTGAGACTAAGTATTCTCAAATAGGACATACATTTGCTTTGTGTGCGTGAGGTCCTACTAAAGTCCATTTCCATATGCTTATAAAGTGCACAATTATAGGTTCTAAAACCAAGCAAATATATAAATATATATATATTTTTTTAAAAGTTCTAGAAATCGATAGTATTTAAGTTATCGTAAATTTTCTATTAATTCAAGTTTAGCGTGAAGTAACATTTGAGAAAGGGATTTTCCTGTACCAGCGCTCTAGAATCAACAAAAAAAAAAAAAAAAAAAAAAAAAAAAAAAAAAAAAAAAACATGAAATGAATGTCCCTACTACCGTGTTTCATTTTAGATTCAGAAATCCCGTATCGACCGATACAAAATATTTCAAATGTTCGTATCAACCATGATGAAAAATAATAAGAAAAATTTAATTCACATAATTATATTTCACACAAAGTACAAGTATGACGTATTTTAGGATTTTCACTGCTCTACTTTTCGTATTTCATTTGATTTTTCTAAAAAAAAAAAATTAAAAAATGAATCACAATAGATAGAATTCATCCAACCTTATTTGGCATCAAAATTAGGATTGCCAATTTTCGCACAATAATTGCACTAGTTGCCAAGATCTGCAGAGCTCATCTACTGTGGACTAAACTTGTCATACTAGTCGACCTTCACTTACTTAGTATTCATACAAAATATTTCCCCTAGAAACGTTTGGTTCCCAAGTTGTAAACCACCAAAGTAAAGGTTATTTGGAATATAATATAAATAACCTTCATTTATAACTTTAAAAAAAAATAGCTAAATGAATGAAGACGATTTTTTTTCTCTTAATCGGAAAAGCCACTGGTACCTTTCTATGTTATTCTTACAAATATTGTTACAATTATTTACCCCAAAAAAAGTGAAAGGATTGAAATATGAGAAAAGAAAATTACTTACTAAACTCGGCACGACAAGAAAATATAGAGAACTCATGATTTACTTCGATGGAGGTTGCACAAGAAATAGACCTTCCACAATCAGAGCCTCAGATTATATAAACATACAAAAGCGACTGGGTGGGGGAGGAAGGTAAACGTAAAGGCAATTACTGTGGGAGAACGGCTATGAGAAACAGGCGTGCCGGTGAAACTTATACTTGCGTTTCCTTTTCAGAAATAATCTATATAATTCATTGTGTGCATACTTTTGGTAAATTAACTGTTGTTTCATGCAAAAAAAATTAACAAGAATCACTGGGTATCAATGTTAAAATTTGTAGGGGTGAAAATGGCTGGGATTTTTCGCGTACTTCTGATTTTTATTTTCTTGTTGCCTTTTGTATCGGCTCTCGTATAACCAAAACACCATTCATGGCTGAAAACGTTTTCTGAAAATGCTAAGTATTCCCCTCTGGCTATATGATTATCGTACGCGGAAGACACAGACTCGATTCAAAGCTTCAGCTCATGTGGTTCGGACACCACAGTAGGTCCACGTCCCATATAGACTAGGTGCTGAAAGGGACGCTAAAATCTTATTTTAACAACCATAAATCAAATACGTACCACAAAACATTATCTGAACTAAACTTAAAAGGGGAAATCGTATATAGTTTAATGATTGTGTGTCTGATGGGCTGAGATGTAAAAACACTCGAAAGTCCGTCGGTGGCTCAAACGTAATAATTGAATGTGAGGCCTATAAGTTAATAGCAAGCTAGAGCCAGAGTCCGAAGGAGCTCGAGCTCTAATGTGATTATTGAGCGCAACCACAAATTAGTGCAAGCCTGACTGAGAATATTGAGCCTGAGTCCTTAGGCAGGCCGCACACTGAGAGAGAAAACAGACAGAAGCAAGTATTTGCAAATTGGTTTTGGCCGGAGCCATCGAGCTTTTTGCTCCTTCATCGTGCGCAGTAACTTCACATCCACGGCCACTGATGTCAACCTGAAACGTTATAAAATCCCATCTCGAGAGGCAGAAATTCCCATTTTGCTCTTGAATTGCCCACGCTATACTAATAACAAAATTGTCTAACTTAGAAAACATGAATAGTGAAATCAGTATATATCAACTTTTTTTTTTTTTTTTTAATATATAAATGTGAATGATCCAAAAATTTCTATCGTCTACGTTTACCAAACAGCTTATGAACACGTTTTTTCAGAGACAATTGAAAATGCTGATCAGAGCAAGTACATTTTTGTTGAGTTTCATATTTCCATCACCCTTTCATGCCATGATCTTCCACTGAACATAATAAAAGTAGATAAATTTCATTCTTTGGTCATTTCGTATGGAACGTTTTGAAAGTTGAAGTTTCTCGTTTTATCTTCTTTTGTTAATTCTGTTCTTTCTTTCATTTTTCTTCTTTCTTAAATACCAGAGTACAATTAACGTTATTTGGCACTTTTTTTTTTATAGATTCTCGTCACTAAATCATTTTAACACTAATTTGTCTTTCATAGTAACAAAATTCGACAATTAGCATTAATTACACGTTTATTGAAGACTTAATTGACTACTCGCCCATTCACAGACAATTTTGTTGACGCCAATGAAATAAATATGTGAAAAATTCCCATAAATCTTGCCAATTTTGACAAAACTTTATCCCGTTTCGAGAAATCATTGACAAGAAATCCCACAATGTGGGATTTTTTCCATGGATTGGCATCACTGTCCACGGCGCATTTTGACCGAAATGAAGTGGAATGTCATCATATCACTTTGAGTGTTGGTTGTGAGAGCATTAGTGAAATATGGGATGTGGGACCACGCATCCTCCCGCAATTTTGTCACCAGCACAAATTCGAGCTAGCGCGAGCATTATTAAGGGTAGTGAGCCTGACTGAAGCATGAGCCTCTTTCACTATAGTGAGCCTGAGCCTGACCCTGCCCGAGCCCAGGTAAGCCCAAATGATATTTCTCGTACGTGGGGAGGAAAAAATGACAGAATTGCTTAGCCAATATATCAGCACATTTGATCTCAAGCCATACAAATTTGTGGTGGTCAGATCTCTTGTCTCTGGACTTCCTTGAGATTTATTTTTCTTTTCTCTCACCTCAGCATTATTCTCACTCCACAATTTGAATATTTCGCCCGTTTTTCTTTAGCCTATAACAGGCTTTCTCAAACTACTTTATAGCATGACCCCCTCCCTTTGTACCAATTCCTGTTGCCAGCAACTGCCAAGAGTAATTTCTGGTTTGTAATGAACTTTTTGATTATTTTTACTTATCCCATATTATTGTACGTGTATGTAAGTCTTGAATATATTTTTTTATGCCAATTATTTTTAAACGATAATGTATTCCTTTAAAATTTTATTTAATATTCTTTTTAACGTATATACGCCTAAGTAACAAATGCTCCCACGTGTTACTGTGTGCAATATTTTGTGTTCCTTTTACATACAGAATTCATCTGCCACACGAAATTCGAACTCCTTGAATGGGCATCTTAGTGAACAACGCCGCGTCAGTTTTTTTCCAATCTAGATAAAACATTTTTTAAAAAATGAAACACGTATTTATTTGAAACGACAAGTCTAAATACTAAATTTCATGTCTCGAGCATTAAAGTATTCCGAGATAAGGACAGTCCCCACCACCCCGTTTTCCATGCCGTACTTCCAAAAATACCTCTTTAGTGGTGTCTTGCGTCACAAATCCCATGTACTATCCAAGTTTCAATAAATTCCCTAGCTTAAGCATTTTGGTCTAAGTATTGATCAATCTGTCTCTTCTTTTCACTTTTTACTCCAGTAATACAGTTGATCTCGAGAAAATTAATAATAAATTCAGTATTGACTTAATTTCTTGGCGAAATTAGGTATTTAAAAATGAAAGATAACGGCGTCGGGAGCCGATATTCTGACTGCACATCAACCATTTGAACAAGTATTGCATGGTGGGCCGTTGGTGTTCATCGTATGTAGCGAAGAAAAAAGAATTTAGTTCCCAGCAGCTTAAGTCTTCTAAATGTATTAAAATTAAACAAGTCAAATCAGCAACTTTTACTGCACAGCAAATATTAAGCAAATAGCGGCATTTGAGCAGTTCAGAAGAACATAATGGTAAGCGCCATTTAAGGTGAAATTGAGTTATTGGGTACAATGGATTGAGATCGGACCACAGAATAGTGTGTAGGTAGTTTAATTTTGGAAATGTACCTACAGATATCAGAGGAAATTTATTTAGTGTGTGTCATTACATTGAATTGCATGAGAATGTTGAATCTTCTTTTCCAGTTTACTAGAAATTTAAAAATGTGACATACCATTGTTTCCTCCGAGCAGGGGCATAAATAAAGGCCCCAAGCGGGCCCCAAGCCATCAGAGGGCCCCAAAATCTGAAATGGGACGTAAAGAAAGGGCCCCACCCCAAGCTGTCTGCAGGAGGGCCCCCAAGCTTTTAGTTACGCCACTACCTCCGAGCTGCTCATATTTTCCCTGATTAATGTGTCCCTGATGTTAGAATGTTCTGTATATAGAGAATTAACAGCTTTCGTAGTTAAAGAAATGTAACTCTTAGAGAAAGGATAATTCAATTGTGTGTATTTGCATTTGAAACAACATACAAGAATTTAATATATTATAAGGCATATAAGATATTTGTAGCTTACCGAATTATTATTTATAAAATATGCAGGAAACTAAAATGGAGAACTTTTGGTCCTTCACATTTTTGCGATGAAATAAAATGAAATCTTTGAATTAAAGCAAATGAATAATGATGGAAGAATTTGTGAAATGAGAATGTGGGAGATAACGGGAGCGCCCCGAGAAGACTCATGGACACGATGTTGTCCACCACAAACTTCTTGGCCTGGGATCGAACCTGATACTCCTCCATATATTTTAACATACGATCAAGTTATATACATCTTAAATTAAAAGTTTGACTTTACTTGTTTACTACCTCAAACATGTAACCATGTTTTACGTACTGTCTGGCATCAAATAATATACTACATACAAGGATTACCATTTACTTTCTGACATACGTAAACGTGTATAAAATTATGAGTTTGGACACATTTGAACGCTTTAGAAAGACTTATCAAAATGTGTTATGGTGTTCTTTACAGGGCTGCATGTGACAGGATTTCAAATTCAACTCCTCACTGCTTTATTTATTTATTTATTTATTTACTTATTAGTTCATAGTATTTTATGCAACTTTGTTTCATGCGCAATTACATGTATATCTAGACGTATTGAGCTTCGTAATTTCAATAAAACCTGTCTATAAAATTCTTCCACATTTTATTTTTATTGTATATAGATGTATCTATGTATATATGTTCCGCTTAATGCAAATTAAACTATTCTATTAAAATTTTATGGAAGTGTAAAGGAAAAGACTTACGTTAATAATAAAAAAAGAAGTCCATGTAGAATTAGCGGTTGATTAAATTCAGTTGACACAGTTGGTTCAACCAATAGTTACTGAAATATTTGAGTTTTACGTCCCACACTTATGCCGGCTAGGCTAAAGGAGACGGTGATGATAAGAAATGAAGAAAGTGGGAGGAAACAGCAGAACCCCCGAGAAAACCCACGCACACGGTGTTTGTCCACCACAAAGTTGATTTAGCGCGAGCTGGGACAGAACAAGGGACCCCACACACCAGAGGTGAACACTCTACCATTGAGCCACGGCGGCCCCCTAATAATTATTTAAGTAGTGTTTAACGGACCTCATGTTCGACTGACCAGTATTATAACTAGCTTTGATCACTACCAGAGGTTTCAGCTGGATACCAGGTCCCTAAACCAAATACTGTGAGAACTAAGTGACTAGAATATACATTAAACTGCAAAAATATTCCGTTTTAAAGTGTATTTTTTGCTTCATTTAGATTGTCTTTTATTTTTTCACTCAATACAGTTTTCTATGAAGTTACTTCTGAAGAAAGCTTGTAGTTACTTTACGTCACGTGACATTGCTCAAGTTCTGTACATGTCAATCATTTTAAATATAAACATATAATATTGGATTTTTTTTTAAAAAAAATGCATTTTTAACATATAAAAACCAATACAATTGCACAAGCGGAATAAATTGAGCTGCTTAAGAATTATTTTTATTACTTATTAGTCTAAATCTTTTGTTATAAATAATAAGTAGACTGTATCCTCTTAACAAGATATAAAATAATTTAGAATAACTTATAGATTTGACAACTTTTAATTAACTGATTAAAAGGATTTATTGACGCCAAAGAAATGTTTCTATCTAATGATCTTTTACAGTCAATGAACTGTGTGCTAATTAGACCTAACCATTTCATTTACGCTGTAACGGTTTAAGTGTTAAGTGAACTGTACATATCATACAAAAAAAATCACGTAAATAACTCATTCATACATCTTTATGAGATATGTATACACACTGGAATTAGATCTGGTAACAAATATTGAATACTTTTCATTACTATTATTTCTAATACTTATCATTAGTTTTGTGGATAAGTTAATGAACATAAGTGGAAGAAGCTATCTGTCTAAGAAGCTCTTACAAGAACTAAACTCCTAACACCACAGTCTATTGAACTATGCATATAAGATCCCAACACCAATGTCCCTTGTTTTCTAAAAGCAAAGGGTTAGATATACACTTCCTAAAGTTAAGTAATTCCACAACTGCATCGCACTGCTACATCAAGACGAAAAAATCCTGTGATTCCATCGGGATTCACACCCAATACCACATACGTTACAAAGCACGCAAAGTAATCATTCGGCTAACGAGAACTTGCACACACATGCCTGAAATGTTTCTGAGTCTACCGACACCAGGAAAGTTCGTATGGGGACCAAGGTGGATTTTTTTTTTTTTTTAAGGTCTAGTCTGCTACTATGTAAGACGGTCTATTATATTCTGACATGAATTAAGGATTTCATGGAACTGTTTTACTGCTGATTTATGAATCCCATTCATGATTTTGACAAATGGATGAAAAAAAAATAATTCCCTCTCTAAATATTGTCAGAGAGAGAAATGAAATTAACTCACTTTATAACCTAAATAGGTTCAATGCCGCGTTCACAAAAGCTCTCCATTGACTTCTATCCATAGCCCACTGGACACAGTTTCTACTTTGTATTCCTATTTCTGCGAGATCCATCTTAATACTGTCCTCCCATCTGCGCCTAGGTCTTCCTAATGGTCGTTTTACAATTGGACTTCCAGTTAAAACTTTGAAACTTCCATTTTAGTCTACTTTTTTCCATTTTAGCTACATGACCTGCCCACCTGAGCCTCCTATATTTGATGACCCTATCAATGGTTGGTAAACGGTATAAATTATACAGTTTCTCGTTATGAAGTTTCCGCCATTCCCCATTCCCGTTCCTCTTGGGTCCGAATATTCGTCTTAGGATTTTATTCTCAAAAACTTTCAGTCTGCGTTCTTCCCTCAGAGTAAGTGACCATGTTTCGCAACCATATAGAACAATAGGTATTATTATCGTTTTATATATTTTAAGCTTTAAATTCCTCGACAGAATTGGCGACGACAAAAGATTTTGAAGTGAATAATACACGAATTCCCTGTTTTTAGTAGACACTTAATTTCTTCGTGAACATGAATTTGGTCAGTTAATGTTGATCCTAGATATTTAAAAGTATCCATTTTATCCAAAGCGTTATTTGATATTTTAATGCATTCATAATTTGCAATATTATGATCCCAAAGACTTTCCATATAATAAGTTTTCTCTGCATTTACTTCTAAACTCATGCCCCTGCAAACCTTTAATAAACCTCTGCATTTCTTTCTACTGTTCTCCTATCATCCCCTAGAAAAATGAAATGAACTCTTTAATTTCAGTCTAAAGGAAATGGATGGTTAATGAAAACAAAAAAAGATTATGATAGAATTGGTGTTACTATATCGTGGGAAAAGATTAGAGAATCACGAGAAAACGCCCGGACACGATGTTGTCCGCGATAAAATCACACGACTTGGGATGAATCAGGAATCCCGTAGCCTCCAAACTTGGCAGATTAGCGCTCATATCTAACACAACAGCAATCTCTCTATATATAAACATATAGATCTATATCGTTTCATATGAATTGTGATTAATGCATTTAATGACGGAAACAGTTGAAAATTTATTTGGATTGTCCTTCGACATATTTTGTAAACACACCGTATTTGATACGCGGAAGTGTTTTCGCCTTTTTTTTTAAAACATTAACACGTCAATGTGTTTACATGGATAAATTTGAGTCCCACTATTATTAATGTTTTGCATCAACCTCAAAATAGGACTCATTACGATATATTTAAACGAATAATTGAAGTTCCAAAGATAAGTTTTGGACATTCACTGAATACTGGAATGTTTGATTTATAGATTTTTATGTCCTTGGGCAATATAGTTTGATTTCAAAACTTGTCGTGAGCAAAAAATAAAAAAAAAATAAAAAAATAAAAAAAACCTTTCAGATCACAAATCACTCGGAGAGAATAAATAGAAAAAAAGAAAATAAATCACTCTCACTATAGTAGCTCAATTATTTTTTTCCTCCTTTCCTACTGAGATTTTGTAGCAGTGTTGCAAAAACAATACAGCAATTCCACTATATTAATGTAGAAACATTCATCACAATATAGAATTTTAAATGTCCCAATTGTAATCAAATTTCGCCTACTTACTAAGAATTTCATGGCTTCCACACGTAAAAGAGCCGATGACTGACTCAACTGAAGGCCACACAAGAAGTACGATTTAGGATATCAAATACTACTGTTTTATACAAAAGGAGAAGGGGGTATTGTTCAGAGAGATCCAACAAGGGGAGGGAGCAACCAACCAAGGTGTCGGAGGGGAGAGAGAGAGAGAGGAGAATATCGATGCCTTTTCTACATAGACAGTGAAAGCGTAAGTTCGTGTGCACAGTACAAGGCAGTTCATACAATCAGAAGTAGGAGAGGGAGGAAAGGGTATCTAAAAGAAAGATTTCTCTTAACAAATTCCTTAGTTGCATAAAACAAAACTCATTCTTAACATGTTAACAATCTTTAGGAATGCGTAGCGGAGGGGAGGAAAGTTATGGAAATCCGAAGTAGGGGAAGGAGGAACCAAATTGGGAAGGCGAAAAATATACCCAATAATTTTATGCTTTAATAACTACAATAAGTATTAAGAAAAGCGATTTTGGGTAAAATTACTGTATATTTTAAATTTTATAAATTATATGTTAATGAAGGCGGAAGACAGGATATTTAAAGAAGCAAACTAATCGTTATCCACTACGGTAATAATAATAACAAAGCCAATAAATATATCTTTCTGAACTTTGCTTTAAAAAATACTCTTAAATTGAATTAATACAGACCATATGAAGGAAAGACTAGAAGATATTGAATTTTAGAAGTTTCTATAAATTACACCCAGTTGCTAATAATCAAAATGCTCCTAAATTATAAAATGATAAATGAAATGAAATTTTTAAGTTTTATGTCCGATGGTTATGCTGGCTAGGCTAAAGGAGACGGTTATGATGAGAAATGAATGAAATGGTGAAACGAAGAAAGTGGGAGGAAACGGGAGAACCCCAAGAAAACCCGCGCACACTTTGTTTGTCCACCACAAAGTTCACTTGGCGTGAGCTGGAATCGAACCGAGGATCCCGTTCACCAGAGATGAACGCTGTATCACGGAGCCACCGCGCTCCTAGATTATAATCCTATTTAATAATTATATTGTATCCCTTTAAAATTCATATTAACCTTCCTCAATATAACATTGCTCCTTTTCTAAAATTTGGTTCTGATAACGCCTGCGGTAATCTAATACTTAAACTTGTGCATAGATAGTATTAAATAATTATTGAATGTTTTCATTTTCTTCAACGGGAATTTCAAGTTTCCACCCTCTAGTCTTGAAACATAGGTAGAATTGCCACTAGAAGAAACTTGAGAGTAGGATCTATCTCGTCTTGGAAAGATGGGCTTGTCTAGTTTCCTCTCGAAAAACTCTGTTTCATCTTGTAAAAAGAATGTGAAATAAAGAGTAACAGAAGGATCAACCAACATGTATCGTACCAAACGGTAACCGCTAAACGTGCCTGCAATGTTTAGTTGTTATATGTTCACACTATGGGCAAAATAATGGCTGTTGAATGATTTAATAACCCATACACGTGAAACATGGCTTCATCTGATCACAAAATCTTATTCGAAGTTCATGGTTAGTTTTCCTTTCATCCTGCCATGGATTCAGCTAACATTATCCTGATATCATAGTCCTTTAATATCAATGCTTTGGTAAGATGTAATTTTCATGGACGCCACTGAAGCTTCTTCATAATCCGTTATGCCAGCATTTCCCAATCTTTCTGATGTGGCGGACCTCTCTCAGCAGGAGTATTCAAGTATGGAGAATGAAACAAATATCATCCCGGTAGCTTTTTCTTTTCTGCCGAACAAAAAATAGAAACTTACGACTTCTTTTTCAAGAAATTATAGGAGTGTTTACTGGGTTGGACTCCACAAAAGATTATAATTGACTTTGAAGAGATGTATTTCTGAGCTTGTTTCTAACTTTCTGGGTTGTACGATTAAGGGTTGCAATTGCAATTTCAAGCAAGCAAAGTGCAAGAACTAGGTTTGGCATCTGTGTACAAACGAAATGAAGATATAAGGCTACATATCCGTATGTGGCAACGCTTTGGCTATTATTCCGAGGGAAGACGTTGAAGATGGTTGGCTAGCAATACAGAGTACTATGCCAATAGAAGATAAAGTTACAGCATTTATGGATTACTTTGAGAACAAATGGATGCAAAATGTGAATGTGCCGATCGATGTCTGGAACTGCAAAGGTGAACGGCATCGAACAAATAATGGTGTTGAAAAAAATGAAATTAAATCTTCATTTTACATCTCACGGTTATGCCGATTAAGCTAAATGAGACGGTGATGATGAGTAATTAATGAAATAGTGGAATGAAGAAAGTGGGAGGAAACGGGAGAACCCTGAGAAAACCCACGCACACGGTGTTTGTCGACCACAAAGTTCACTTGGCTGGGGCTGGGATCGAGCCCGGGACTCCAAGCACCAGAAGTGAAAGCTCTAGGATACAGATACTTCATCATCTGAGAGAACATGATGACCTGAGTTAATGTCTGAGAAGCATGAACTTTGTACATAAATTTCAGTAGTTAATAGCAGCGTTTTATTTCGGATTTATATTTTTCTTAATGGGCAACGTGCAGTTTGTACAGAATGCAGAGGACAAGATTTTAATAGGAGCTGCCAAGGAGTGTGAACCAATTTTGATGTGACGTTATAGTCATTACTTTATTTCATGCTTCTGGTCGCGTAAGTTCTACTTCTTGTGTGTTCTCGCTATCGAAAGGTTGCTGCAAAATATTAGAAACAAGTTAGAATTAGCAGAAGGGCTATATAAGCTTCGTAAGCTAACATGTGTACTTTTGTTTCAATTAGTATTAGATAACTTTTTTCAATTCTTGTAACCGTCCGCATTAATACTACATTTCTTAAGTATATAGGGGCTACGATGGTTCAGCAGTCTCTGGTTAAATTCCAACTTGCGGCAAGTATTTTCTCAGGGTTGTTCCGTTTAATCTTATTTCTTCATTCCACCATTTTCTCATTCATTCTCATCATCACCGTCTCCTTCACCTTGCACGGTATAATTGTGGGATGAAAAAGTAAAATATTTTATTTCACTTTTCTTACGCATATAAAATCCACTTCTTTAGTCGTATAGCATAACGAAAAAATAGAATAGGGGAAGGTGGGGCAGGTGAGACACGTTAAGACAAAAGCGTCAATAACTTACATGTTGCAACCATTAGAAGCGCGAAACCTGTGACAAAGTAAATAGTAGTGTCTACTGGTATCTAATAAATAATGCAAAGTGATTGCTAGTCTATTATGATTTAATAAGATAAAAAAAAAAAAAAACAGAAGATATACCAAGAGGACTCACTTGCCCTACCTAGTGGGGCAAGGGAGTCCACCAATGTTTTCTACACTATAAATAAAAATGAAAGTAGTAATAATATGACAAAGTGAAATTACAAACGAACAAAGAATTGTTAACGTAAGTATTCTTAAACATTAAAATATCATTTACTGCATTCTAAATGATGCCTATGGCTATCATTCCATAGACTTCATCAGTACAACCAAAAATAATAAAACCCATAGACATCTGCCTTTCTGTCCAGAGTAGGGAAGAGAGAAACTAACGACAATTGTCGCAAAATCCATGCCTAGTTCATTGTCAGTATTAGTGTCGGCGTATTTTTCGTTGCAACACACACAATGTGTTGTCTTATTCAGCAGCTGCAATTGAAAAAGTGGGACCTTCATTAATTTGCACTTTCCTTCTTGCGGTTTTGGGCTTGTCATCACGGTTGGGGTTAACCACGGCTGTGGAACATTTCGTTGATTTTCCTTGTTTGGATTGTTGCCTGTCTTCCAACATTTTCTTGTACGGAGAGCTGGTGATCACTTCAGACCTTTCATGTTGCATAGATCTGCCCTTCCTTCTAGAAGCAATGTCCTTCTTGGTTGGCAAGGAAGATATCGCAATAAGGGGAACGTACGAAGTACTCGGTCCTGAAGGCATGGAAGGAAGTTCTGCGCTGTTTCCAGATATTCTTCTCGCAGATTGCTGGTGCTACCATCATAATCTGCTAACGGCTTCTCCTGCGTAGCCCTAACAGCTGCAGCATTTGGCATCTCTTCTAAAGTCTGTCTCATACGATTTGATGCTTCAAACTTACTGTCCTCAAAAATATATGGATTCATAGGAAATTTGCCGGTTTTCTCGAACCTACTTACTATGTTCTCAGAATTGAAAGATAGTAGAAATGCGTTCAGCATAATGGGACCCATATCATATTCACTCATTCTGTTTTCTGCATGGTTCGTCATGAGCGCATGTGGCAGACTGGGGGGTAAGTGCGTCCACTCATTTTTTCCCGGTCGCACTTACCCCACTCTGCACTCAGCATTTCTTTCGCGCCTGCTCACGAGGTTAGGAATTCTGCACCCAAGCTTCCATGTGACAACTCAACCTTCGTGTTGTCACATATTGCCTATTATGCATCAAATAATTTACAATCATGGTTATTCTGGACTTTATATGCTTACTTCAAATTGAATGAAAACAGAAATTTAATTGTTCAGATTTCAATTTCGGGCAGACACTTCCACATCGATGTTCACTTGATAAAAGACAGTCTCACACTGAATTCTAGCCTTGTCCAAGATATCATAAAACATATCTTACTGGCAATATGGGGGTGGACGCACTTGCCCTCCTTGTCGCACTTGCTTCCTCTCCCCTATTACATAACAACTGATATTAAGAACTGCGCTAAAATATAAAATACGATTATTTCAATTTATGAAGTTATTGTGACATTAATGATGTTTTGTGTTCATTTGTTTAGAGCTCAATATTCTTTTCCAGTAGCGGGGCTAATGAGAACACTCTCGCCCCAAAGGCAACACCACTTATTTACAGGGGATCAAAAATAGAGGTATCTGGCAACCCTTACCTTTTATGACAAGTATGTGTGAATCTTCTCGATAATAAGATGTGATAATACTGCAGTGATAATACTATGGCAAAATAGTAGCAAACAACACCAAAATCGAGTTGTGGCAATCAACACCGTGGCAAACAAGATGCCATCATATCTCAGCGCGGCCATGATATTGGCAATTTTGAGGAAGATGAAAACACTGCCATACGCAGAGAGCGTATATATACAGAGTGTTTCAAAACAACACCGACAACGTTTGGAAGATGACTCCTGACACCAAGATAAGACAAAAAGTGTAGACCAACCTGGGTGCACAAATGCTTCCTTTCAGAGTTATAGGCTGCCAGAAACATGAAAAAATGAATCTTGAAGGTCCATAGCTCCAAAACTATCTGACCTACAGTAGTCGGGTCAATACTTCACTTAGAAACTAATATGTGCCCTATCCAAAAATCCATGTTTCAGAATCCTAAGACACTCACGCAACATTCTTTATAGAGGGAGTTTGGCTACGGAGACATAATTTGAAGTACTCACCAACTTCTTCTACAAAAATTGTTGCGGAATTACGGCAGAATTCTGAAACATGGATACTTGGATAGAATACATACTAGTTCCTAAGTGAAGTCTTGACCCGACTGCGGTAGATCTCATAGTTTTGGATACATGGACCTTTAAATTATTTCGTATATATTACATATATACGAAAATCCTAATATATATATATATATATATATATATATATATATATATATATATATATATATATATATATATATATATATATATATATGAATAGTGAGTTTAAATCCCCACTTCCCTTGATGATATACTGTGTACATCTATGACTGAAAATAGAATTTCTTATTAAGATATGAAACTTTCGGTTTCTTATCCGGGATTTTTTATTTCATAAAATTATCTTTTTCCACAATATCAGCTGAATTGTTCCTTCCTCATAATGTCTCAACATTTACAGCTAGGAAATTGCATGTCTCGGTTGCTCAATTAGAGAATGCATTAGGGCAGGAAATCATTCTTTGCAGTGAATTCCTACAATTGCCATCAAACGATCGACCTTCTTTCCTCTTCACAAGTTTTACTACTAAAAGAATGACAAGGAATTACGAGCAAAATGCAGTCAATTAATTGCATCATCCACATCTTTATTTACGCATCCGCAGTGAACTTTTTCCTCGGTTTTAGCGTTAACTTAAAGAGTATTCATTGTTAATTTTGTTAACAATTTTGATATAACGACGTAGGCCGCCATGCATCGTTGGCGCTTAATGCAACAGTGAATACCAAGAATTCAATAAGCAAACACAATAGCTTGTTCTTACAGAGATATATAAAAAAAAGTTCTTTATAAAAATGAAAGCAGTGTATTCTATTTGTTTTCTAATTTGCACGTGCCATCAATCATTGAGTAACTAAGGTGGGGGAGGCAAACGGAGTTTGTGCCCCTGGCGCCGGATTAGGGAGGCTCAAAACTGGGCAAATATCCATTTGCACTATAAGGCAAGGAAAAGAGTTTTAGCAAACTAACACTAAGATAATAAAAAATATCTCAGAAACTTAAAAGGGCAACAGCAACTCACCAACCTTAGGACTATATCCAGAGAGCATAAGTTGGCTTCAAAGCTATCTGTTGAGGACATTGTAAAAACGTTTGCAGCCAAAAGAGCCCGCAAAGTTAAATTTTATTTCCAGCTTTTTGTGTTTTCATTTAACTTACATCGATTTAAGAGATTTGCAAAATGTCCGAGTATAATACTTAGGACAACAGCTTGACTGTTTGTTATAATTAAATATTCTATTCTAAAGCAACAGATCGTTGATTCATTCTTCACATATGCACATCCCGATATAATTCCAAAAACATTGTGATTTGCAGTTATTATGATAAGACTATAAGATATGTCATGGCAATCACATAGTAATTAATTTGGTGTTTTATCTTGCAATAAAAATAAAATTACGTACTGCAATTTTAAAATCAAGTACCACTTGAAGAAAATATGAAATAAAAGAATTACTGTGTGATGCCAATATCAGGTATAGTCGGGGAGCGTTTTGGTTTGGTTAGTCAAGCGGGGGTGGGGGGATAAGATGAGTTCTTGCCCTGAGCGACAACTAGCCTAGTAGTTGCGTCACTTCTATCAATATCATTAATCGTTATTCAATCTACTGCAGTTGTAGTGGCATTTTTAAAGGAACTGTAACATGAGTTGACAAATGATATGAATGCTTAAATTTTAAGCAAAATAACACAATTCCCTAAACAAAAGTATCAAAAATGATACATTATTTACTTACTTACTTAAATACGTGCTTTTCGCACGGGAAGGATAAGTTTTATACAGGGTGCGAAATCCCGGGGGGGACGGGAGGGATTTCCCCCCACCAAAAATTTTACACTTGCTTTTCCCCCTCACCAAAATCTGTAAGGGGGGACACCTTAATAGGAAAATATAAGTAGGTCTATAAAGAAAATTTTCAGACACAATAATTTTAAATGCATGCTGTTTTAAAAAACGTAGTTTATTTGTAAAAGGATCAGGTGTTTAAGTTTTTCGGTTGTTCGGTTGTTGACGAGATGAAGACCTTTATTCTCTAGCGTACCAGTTGCATGCAAAATTGGTAAAATTTCTCAAACAAACAGATTGTTTTTCAATTTCAGTGGACGAACCTACAAAAAGGTTTGCGGATAAGCACTTGCTGTTATATGAACATAAGTGGACGAAGAAAATAAACCTTGTTGTCGTTTTTATAAATTAGTGCCTGTAGAAAATGCCGATGCAAAATTCCTTGAAGAGAAAATTATTCAAGCATTTTCCGAAGATGGCATAGATATTTTTAATTTTAAAGAAAAACTGGTTGGATTTAGTTCGGACAGGGATGCAGTGTTTACTGGGAGAAACGAAGGTATTGCTGCTCAAATTAGAAGAAATGTCAACCCGTGCCTAATTAGCGTACACTGCATGCCACATCGAATTGATCTTGTTTCTGAAAGAATTTTTGGTGTTGTGAATGCTGTTCACAACTTTGCATGTTTGTTAGGCGAACTTTACCAGGTGTTCGTTCAGTAAGTCATCTACAGCTGCAACACTTAAAAGTATCGCGACAGTCACAGATGCCGCAGGACAAAAATTTGAACGATTACAGTGGTTCGGATTTCACCTTAAACTGTAAGTCCACATTTCATAGCATCGCTGCTGAAAAGGGTCATTAAACTTAAATCAGCAAATCAATCGTATTATAGTGTTTGTGCTTTTATTTTCTAAAGTATAACGTCCTATGAACATTCACCACGGCTAAGGAAGACGGTCATGATGAGATGAATTATAATGGTTGATTAGTATAGTGGAAGGAAGCGAGAGGACCCCGAGAAAACCCCCACACAGTTGTTTGTATACCACAAGCAGAAATTGGCGCGAGCTAGGATCCAGCCGATGATTCCACGCACCTGAGGTGAGTGCTCTACCACTGAGGCAACACGGCTTTTTGTTGTCCATCAAGTATTTGTATTGAAATCATTATTTATAATAATATATTCTTGCTAATAATACAATATAGATACATAGTATTATTTAGACTTACAAAGGTGACCGTATATCTGAACGACCAAACTGAAACACTACGTACGTAGCGAAGAAACGAGAATTTCATAAATAATAATAAAAACTATACCCTGACTCTACAGCTCATGAGAATCTATGGCTTGCCAGGTGAAGCGCTTCAAGTTAGTAGTTCTAATGCTTGGTTAGGACATCGGTTCTCAGGGACTATTATTTCTGACTTATATATCTCTATTGCTATTTTCACGAATGTAATCTTCAATATAATGGTAAACACAAGGGTACTGTGCTCCCACTAGAGTCTAACCCTGAAACATACGCACTGAAGTGTATATTAAATGCAGTAGATAAGTTACCAATTTTAGTTAAATGAATAAATAACATTAAAGTATTTTTAAATAACAATTACTAGTTTGAACATTTATTATTACAGTAAAACCTGTCTTCAACGAACCCTTTATTAAACGGAAAACTGCCTTAAACGGAAATATTTCACGGTCCCATGAATTTTGCAGAACAAAACGTGTAAAACTCCCTTCATTAAGCGGACAACGGAAAGAAAAATAAATCTTTAACGGAAAATTCTGAGTTCCGGACTACAGCGTTTAGAAGATGTTTAGACATTCTGTGAGACATATACATGACACTGTCTGCGATAAAATGTTCGTTCTTTTGTTAAATATTTCTGGATAGTGTTGACTTTCCCCAACCACTACTCATATTCAACCCCACAAATTATCCTTAATCCCCGCAACTTAATCAAGAATCATACGGAATGTCGGAAAGAAGAAAACGAGATAGAGGAAAAAGAGGAATACGATACCGAGTTGCAAGAAGAGTATAGAATAAATACATATCAAGATTCTCTCAGAAGTTTAAAGGAACTGCAAAAATTTGCCTTACGAAAAAATGATTCTGATTCACTTAGTATAATTTCTCAGGCTAAAGTTTATGCGGAAAGTCAACCAGCCAAGCAGCAATAAACACAGAAAACCCTGCTTGGCTATTACAAAAATAAAGAAAACGTATGCATAGCATATTTTGTATTCATTTTATTTTTATTTTATTTTATTTTTTTTTTTGTGTGTGTGTATTTATTCGTAGAAGAAAGAAGTACTGTAATCGAACAATGTACGTATAACAATATATTTTCTCAGTATACCCCTTTATAAGCATTTTTTTTAAGAAAGGAAAAGTCTACCTCCACTAAGCGGAAACCTGCCTTTAACGGAAATTTTTGCAAGTCCCGCTCGATTCCGCTAAAGACAGGTTTCACTGTATTATTATTATTATTATTATTATTATTATTATTATTATTATTATTATTATTATTAATAATAATAATAATAATAATAATCCATTAATATTTCAATTTTTGGAGGCTCCACGAAGCATTAGTGTGGATCGCTGAACTTCTTCCCCCCACCATTTTCAAATGATTTCGCACCCTGGTTTTATAAAATATATGATATTCGAAAGTGAAAAAATAAGTCAGGTAAATAAATAAGGAATAGAAACACCAAAGGAGTTGCTCCTGTCCACATCAGTGAAATATATAAAAACGAAGAGAGGTTGCCTTTATAAATAGCAATGAATAAACAACAAAGAGTAACAAGTAAACAACAAAGAGCTACGCCTTTGGCGTTATTCTGTTAATGTAAGTGTAGTAAATAAATCAATAATGAATAGCAATATCTTCGGAATTGTCCCTCTCAATGTGAATGAAATAAATGAATAGCGAAGATCAACGCCTTTGACGTTATCCCTAGTGATGAGCAAATGCAAGACCAAGACCAAGACCGGGGTGGTCTTGGTCTTGCACACCCAGTCTTGGTCTTGGTCTTGCACTGGAATCCTTGGTCTTGGTCTTGGTCTTGGTCTTGCACACCCAGTCTTGGTCTTGGTCTTGGTCTTGCATGCAAGAGTCTTGCAAGTCTTGCATTTAAGAAATCTCAAGCTTTTCATAGGTAAATTTTACTATGGATATAAGGGATAATAAACTCAACAATGCGCCAATAGTAACGGAAATACAATGTATGTTTCTAAATATAATATAGTTTAACTTCGTGTAAGTATGAAGATAGTGTACAACATAGGTGACGACCTTAATTTTTAATGGGTGCCCACGCTTCACTACTTAGGCCTATAAGATATGCCTAAATCACAACGTTTCGTAATCTGTTTATATTTTTCAACAGATCCAACACTCCACTTGTTCAGAAACTGGGGAGGCTACCCCTGAGACGCATGAAAGAAAATCAAGACGGCACAGATTATTGAAATACCATGAACTGCAAAATTATTTTTAAACTCTAAAGGCGTCAGGTATTTCTTTTCAATTAGCTAATCTTTGTATTAAACAAACTTCCAATTAAATATTGAGATTTTGTTTTACTGATTCCAATTTGTACTCTATGGGACATAAACATGCACATTACGCAAAATAGATTTTAAAATATGCAGGCTTTCGAAATGTGGGCATCTAGAAAAAAAAGAAGAGAATGAGCTGTGTTACACGTAAAACGAATGAGAAGGTGTTAGAAATATTAGCAGTAGGAAAAAAAGAAGAATTTTAGATATTGTTAAGAGGAGGAAGGGGAACTGGTTAGGATATTGGCTGAGGAGGAACTGTATTATGAGGGACGTGCTATTGTGGAAAAAAAGAGAGGATATTGTGGAAAAAGAGAGGGAGGGAGCGAAGGAGACTGTAGTTGAAGAAAGGTAATCAAACAGAAAATTGCTATGTCAAGACGAAGAGACTAGCTGAGGACCACAGTATACCGAAGCTTCTGAGTTGCAACAAGTGACCTGCCAATAATGACAGAATAGCTATGATAATAATGATGATGTTTAGCAATATTGACCAAAAAAGAGAGAGAAAATTAAAATAATAATGATAATCAAACCTCTTAATATTTTAGAATAATTTGAGTGAAAACTGAAAATGACTGAACTTTCTATGTCTGGTATAAACTCTATATATGAATACTTTCGACCTGTATTAGAAATACAAAATAACGGTATCAAACTCCGTTATTTGAAGTCTCACTTGTGATGCATTACTAGCATCAATTACCCACTTCGTTGGGTTAAACTAAAATAATAATAATAATAATAATAATAATAATAATAATAATAATAATAATAATATATTTCGTTAGTCAGTCACTTTTTACTATTAGTAAAGTACTCTCTGATATCGATCATTTTCGATTATTTTTATATTTCTCTCTCCTCCTCCTTCCCAAGTTGCGGGGCTAAATTTGGATTTAAACGACATCAGAAGTGTCACTATTCGTCTCAGAGACCCCGAAAACAATGGATTCGGCACTAATATCGGTCATTTTCAATCAACTTATATATCTCCTCCTCCCCATGTTGCGATTGATTGAATGATTGTAGTTTAGCGTCCCTTTCAGCAGCGAGGGTATATGAGACGTGGACCTACTGATTAACGTGGAATCCGAACCACATGAGCTCCCGCCGGGAATCGAACCCGGGTCTCCCACGCCAAAGGCACCCCCATGTTGCGAGGCACGGCATCGAAAGTGTCATTGTTAATCCAAAACCATGAGTTCCACATTGATAATAATCATTTTAGATATTTTTTATATATCTCCTTTCTCCCCAAGTTGCTGTGGTGAATTTGCATTTAAACGGGATAGGAAGTATCACTGTTCACCATAGTGACGCCGGAAACTATGGATTCGACACTAATATTTGATCATTTTTTATCATTATTATGTATCTCCCTCTTCCCAAGTTACGAGGCTAAATTTGGTCATAAACGGTATCGGAAGGTCAGTATTCAACTCAGCAACGTCGAAAACTATGGATTCGACACTAATAATCGTCCTTCGATCCTTCGTCCTTTTCGATCATTTTTATATCTCTTCCCTTCCCTCCACCAAGCTACGGGACTGAATTTGAATTTATACAGCATTGGAAGTGTTACTGTTTAGCTCAGCGACCCCAAACATACAGATTCAATTTTAATATCGGTCATTTTCAATCATTTTAAAATATCCTTCCCCTCCCCTCCCCTAAACTGCACCGTCAAAGTGATATGACAGAAACCATTTCAAATCCGATCCTATGTTGAAAATGAGATCGAGTTCAGTCTGGTGGTTCAAGAGTTACTAATTTTATTTATTTTTGTACATTTTCCATCCCCTTCCCCTCCCCTAAGTTCTACCGCCAAAGTGATTTGATAAAAACTACCACAAGTCCAAATCTCATCTATGTTGTAAATTTGATTGAGATCGATCGGCTAGATCAAAAGTGATGAAGTCACAATGACAGTCACTTATATTTTTAGTTTTTTACATATATCTCCCTCCTCCCCTTCTTCTACGTTGCACCAGCAAAGTAAAATTATAAAAATCGCTCCAGGCCTGAACTTCATCTATGTTGAACATTTGATCAAGATCGGTCGGGTGGCAAAAGTTATTACTCTCACCTCCCCTTCGTTGCTCCGTCAAAGTGAACTGACATGTAACCTTCCAGGCTTGAACCTCATCTATGATAAAAATTGATCGAGATTGGTCGTTTGGTTCAAGAGTTATTAAGTTTTATTTATTATTTTGTAACTCCCCCTTCTCCCCTCCCCTAAGTTTTACCGTCAAAGTGAAAAGATGGAAACACTCCCAGGTACAAACCTCATCTATGTTGAAAATTTGATCGAGTTCGGTCGGGTGGTTCAAGACATTATTTGGTTCAAGACATTGAAAATAGTCACTTTCAATTTTATAAAATAAATTTATCGTTGTAGTATAATATTATATCGCTCAATCCTCGATGTGCCGTATACCTAAGGAGGCTAAAAGTTATATTAATAAACAACTATTCAACAAGCATCCGTCCATGAAATCAAACTTGCGGTCACATGCACTAAGTTTCTGTCAATGTCATGAAAATATTATTTCGATATTAATTTTATGAACACACATTAAGAATTTCCAACGGATGCTTGAGTCTCGGAGCCAAGGCCATACCCATGTAGTCGACACATATGGTGTACGGTATTACCGATGTTCAATATTACATTTCTCTTTAGTTTTGGAAGAAGAACACCACTAATATGCTTTGAAATGAAATGAAGTATCTAGTTTAATGTCCCACGATTATGCATCAAGGCTAAGGGAGACGGTAATGATGAGAAATGACTGAAATGGGGAATAAAGAAAATAGGAGGAAACAGAAAAACACCAAGAAAATCCATGCACACAGTGTTTGTCTATCAAAAAAGCTCACATGGTGCAAGATGACACCTGTGTGGCTTGAAAACGAGTAATAATTACACAAAACGCGAACAACCAATTCAGAAAACGACATACTGTAGCTATACGCTACAGGGGCACATCGCCTCACACGGATTGCATAAACTACTGAGAACACATTCACTCCAGCAGCATTTTTACTGAAGACAAAAAATCCATCTCCTTTTTTACATTCTATATTTAAAAAATCAAGTAGTGTCGGTACTTGTGCAAGACTCTTGCGCAAGAGTCTTGGTCTTGGTCTTGGTCTTGCAGGTATGGTCTTGGTCTTGGTCTTGGTCTTGCACCCCTTGGTCTTGGTCTTGGTCTTGCATCGGGATTCCTGGTCTTGGTCTTGGTCTTGCATGCAAGACTCTTGCAAAAACTGCAAGACCAAGACTCTTGCGCTCATCACTATGTCAAGTCCCGGAACGTCTGACACGTCCCTTCTTGCCTAAACTTGGGTTCGAATGTTATCAGGCCGTTCACCATACAATTTGGTGATCCCAAAAAAATATGGATTCGACGCTAATATCAGTCATTTTGGACCTGTTATTTTTTCACGCCCACCAACCTCCTATGAAGAGGGGCTGATGGTGGACTCAAAACATAATCTGGAATGTAACTATTCATCTCAACGACCTGCGTCGAGTGTGTTTACTATTAATCTTCTCGGCCCCGAAACTATACATTCGACACTAACATAATTCATTTTCGATTATTTATGCATGTCACTCCTTCCCACTTCCCTAGGCGTAAATTACACTCGCAGTATTTTTTTCCATTGTAAGTTATATCTGTATATCAACTTGCTTTTACAAATGAGGTTACATACCGAGTTTCATCTTTCTAACATGAAAAATTTGAGAGATACTCTATTTTTTCCCGTAAATTTTAAACTACCTCTTCCTCTTTAAAAGGCACCTCCTTCTCCCTTACGATACGAATCAAAAAGTTCTATATAGCCTACAGTCTGTTCCAAACTATAATCCCTTCGATAAAATTATTTTAAAGTATACCAAATCAACGGCGTAGGTACTGCATACATACCGAGCAAACACACACATTCATTTTAATACGTCAGAGGACTGTGGAATTCAGTCATTCAATTGCAATTGAAATTAATTGGGAATTAATTCAATTGCAATTGATTTCCACTGATTAATTTTCAACACTGTACTTCAGAGAGGGCGTGGGGCAATGACAACTTTAGCCACGACCAATTGACTCACCTCCCATCGTGACCCACAACCCACCGTGACCCACTCTGACCCACCACCCACCATGAACCACTCTCACCCACTGTGACCCATAGACCCACCCAAACCCATTGTCATCAACTCTGACCCATGATTCACGCCCTCTTCTCTACTGACTAAAGAGTTTAAACTTCTAATAAAACAAGCCTATGAAATTATCACTCATCGGAGTTTGAATTTCTACGATCAATCACTCAAGCACCGCTCTATTACAATAAGGGCTGATCTGACTTTTCTCATATAAATAAAATAAAGAGTTTGTTCGTGTCTGTCTATCTTTGTGCCGCCTGTGGACCAGACGAGTGGACCGAAGCTTTTCAAAATTTGGTCACGGGTAGCATGGTCTAGGCCCCAGATCAAGACGAAGAGGTTTTTTTTTTTAAAATTCGAACTAGGGGGTCTCAGGGGGTCGTTTACTGGGACATGTAAAAGTAGTAAAAAAAATGACCGATATCAGTGTCGATTTCATAGTTTTCGTGGTCGCTGAGACCAATGGTGAAACTCCGATCGCATTAACTTCCAAATTCACCCTATTCGGCTGCGGGCCGTGGGTCAATGGGGGAGGGGGAATACCGAAACGTAAAAGTAATCCATAATGACCGATATTAGTGTCAAATCCATAGTTTTCGCGGTTGCTGACATCAATGGTGACACTACCGTTAGCGATGACTTTCAAATTCATCCACCGTTGTATGCAGGCCTTGGGTCACCAGAGGGGGGAGTTCCGAGACATGTAAAAATAATCGAAAATGGCCGATATTAATGTCAAATCCATAGTTTTCGGGGTCGCTGAGCTCAATGGTGAAACTCAAGACCGCGTTTACTTTCACATTTAGCCCCCATCAGCTAAGGAACGGGGGCATTATAAAGGGGATCACGAGACATGTAAAAATAATCCACAATGACCTATATTAGTGTCAAATCCGTAGTTTTTGCGGTCGCTGAGATCAATGGTGATACTTTCATTAGCGATGATTTTCAAATTTAGCCACCATTGTATGCGGGCCGGGAGTCACCGGAGGTGGGGAATTGCGAGACATGTAAAAATAATGGAAAATGACCGATATTAGTGTCAAATCCATAATTTTCGCTATCGCTGACATGAATGGTGATACTTCCACAGGCGTTGACTTCCAAATACAGCCCCCATAGCCTGCGGGCCAGAGGCGTTGTTTTTTCAAAATTGGAACCAGAGGATCATAGGGGCTTTTACTGGGATATGTAAAAAGTAGTAGTAGTTTTCGCGGTATCGGCTGGGGGCCAGAGGAGATTTTTTTCACAATTCGAATCAAGGGGGTCTGAGGGCGCGTTCACCGGGGCATGTGAAAGTAGTAGAAAATGACCAATATTTGTGTCTAATCCATATTTATCGGGGTTGCTCAGATGTATAGTGACACCCCCAATAGTGTTTATGACACCCCCAATATGTATTCATTAATTCAGCCTCCATTGGCCTTCCCAATGAAAACACATGTTGTTGGATATATATTCACACAAAATATATCCAATTTTAGAAATGTTTCTTAATTGTTCTCCGGTTGTTCAGTTTGTTTACATTGATATTTTATCTGATCCGTGCGAAGAACGGGCATAACAGCTAGTACGAAATGGTAAAGTGTTTGTCATGGACCAAATTACAATGAATTCAATTATATAGATAATTACTATAATTATCATTGATAATTATTTCCTTGTTGAATTATAGATACTTTTCAGTGGAAAAAAGAATAAAATTTGAAAGTCCCAAAGCAACGTAAAATAACCAACGTAAAGGAAAAAATGTATAAAATTTTCCATATAATTAAGCTTACAAACTTAAAATTTCCATGTAATTAAGCTAAATTTCCATTTTTGTGTCGTTTTGTGCGCCTATTTTCTCGTTTTGTGCGTCACCGGAAATGGGTTAATGTTATCCTACAAATATGGCGGAACAAGTTAATGCTGTTCCGTCAGAAACGATTTCGAGGTCATTTCCTTCATATCGTCTTGTGCGTGTTTTCTACCGTTTTGTAAGCCTATTTCCACGTTTTGTGAATCAATGGTAGTGGGTCAAAATGGACATTCAATGTGGGGAAAAAAATGACCCACTCTCTCATCAGTATCGAATTTCGAGGTCGCTTTTTTTGTACATGTTTTGTACATGCATTGTTTAGTACATGTTTTGTATCTTTTCTGCGCATATTTTCACGTTTTGTGCGCCAACGAAAGTGGGTCAAAGAAGACTTACAAATATGGCAGGAAAAGACATATTCATCCCACTTTCAAGGCCCATTTTGACCCACTTCCACTGATGCACAAAGCGACACAAATCACGCATAAAGATGTGAAGGAAACGACCTCGACATTCGATGGTGACGGAACAGCATTAAGTTATTCCGCTATACTTGTAGGCCATTTTGACCCATTTTCGTTGTCGCACTAAAGGGGAAATAGGAGTACAAAACGGTACAAAACAGGCACTACACGATGCGAAAGAAACGACTTCCAAATTCGATAGTGGCGGAACAAAGGCCCTTTTTCCTCACACCTTGATGGACCATTTTGACGCATTTCTGGTGATGCTCAAAACGTGGAAGTAGGCGAACAGAACGGTACAAAATACACACTAAACGATGTGAAGGAAACGTCCTCCAAATTCGTTGATGGCGGAACAGCATTAATTTGTTTCGTTATATTCGTAGGTCCATTTTGACCCACTTCCGGTGACGCACAAAACGTACAAAACAGGCACTAAACGATGCGAAAGAACCGACTCCGAAATTCAATATTGGCGGAACAGTGAGCCATTTAACTCCCACTTTAAAGGCCCGTTTAACTCACCTCGAGTGATGCATAAGTCGAGAAATAGGTGCAGAAAACTTTAAAAAAAGGCATTAATCGATGCGAAAGTAACGATCTAGAAATTCGATAGTGTCGGAACAGTGGGTCATTTTCGTCACACCTTGGAGGCTAATCTTGACACACTTCTGGAGACGAACAAAACGTGGAAATAGGGGCACAAAATGGAACAAAACAGGCACTAGCCAATGCGAAAGGAAGGACCTCGAAATTTGGTAGTGGCGGAGCAGTGAGTCATTTAACTCCCACTTTGAAGGCCCGTTTAATTCACTTCCGGTGATGCACAAGACGAGGAAGTAGGCACAGAAAACTTTTTAAAAAATAGGCACTAGACGATGCGAAAGAAACAACCTAGAAATTCGATAGTGGCGGAACAGTGGGTCATTTTCGTCACACTTTGGAGGCCCATTTTGACACACTTCTGGTGACGCGCAAAACGTGGAAATAAGGGCACGAAACGGCACGAAACATTCACTAGTCGATGCGAAAGGAAGGACCACGAAATTCTGTAGTGGCGGTGGGTCATTTTCGTTCCACCTTTGAGGTCATTTTGACCTCCTTCCAGTGACGCACAAAACGTCGAAATAGGCGCACAAAAGGGTACGCGGTGTGAAATTAACGACCTCGAAATTCGATAGTGGCGAAACTCTTGGTCATTTTCGTCCCATCTTGGAAGCTCATTTTGACTCACTTCCGGTGACGCACAAAATGTGAAAATACGCGCTCAAAACGGCAAGAAACTGACACTAAACGATGCGAGAGAAGCGACCTCGAAATTCGTTGGTGACGGAACAGTGATTCATTTTCGTCCCACCTTGGGGACTCATTTTAACCCACATCCCATGACGCACAAAACGTGGAAGTAGACGCACAAAACGACACAACACGATGTGAAGAAAACGACCTCGAAATTTATTGGTGGCGGAACAGCAATAACTTGTTCCGCCATATTTGTAGGCCCATTTTCACTCACTTCCGGTGACGCACAAAATATGGGAATAGGCGCATAAAGCGACTCAAAACACGCAATAAAGATGCAAAACAAAGTACCTCGAAATTCGTTGGTGGCGGAACAAATTAACGACGCCGTGAGCACCAATATAAGTATATACTGTAGTTCTTCCATCAATGCTGAGAACTGCACGGTCCAATTTTTTAGCCAAAGTAGAAGCCCAACCGGGATAGTGATGTCAACCGGCTCGGCTCGGTTCAACTGAACGTACAGCTCGAGCTGGCTTGGTTGGGATGACCCATCGACTGGGCTCAATTGAGCCGATGGCTTGAGTCGGCTCGGTGGGGACGAGTCATCGACTCGGCTCGATTGGAGCCAATGGCTCGAACCAGCTCCGTTGAAACGAGTCCATAGGCTGGGTTCGAGTCAGCTTAACTGAGCCGATGGCTCGATCCGGCTCGGCTCGGTTAGAGTAAGCAATCAGCTCGGTTCGGTTCGGCTCGTGTGAGCCATCAGCTCGAGCTGGCTCGGTTGATGAGCTGTTGGCTCGATAAGTGAATGACTGAGTGATCGAGCCACTTGAGTCGTTGACAACCCTAAACCAGGGTCGAGCAGTTTTGAACATGTTTGGCTGGAGTCCTCTAACTTTTAACAATTTTTGGCTCGAGCCTGAATACTTGCTCCTCCTGAACTCAAACCTAAAACCCCGTGACCGATGTCCTTGCCTCCTGAAGATTTCTTGACGACCGAGATCGACAGTCAACTAATTTTTAGTATTCAGATACAAACCGCCTATATTCCATGTTTATACAGGTACACGGTGTTATAATAATAATTAGTTATAGTAACAGTAGTAGTATCATTGATAATTATATTGTCTATGTAGGATACTTGAAGAGAGTAGTACTTGGGACTACACAAAGGATTTAGCTCGGATTGGCTCGTTTCGGCTCGACTCGACTGGAAACTCGATCCGAATTCAAGTCGAGTTGGGGGAAATTTTTCGAGCCGAGTTCTCAAGTGTCGAGCTCAAAGATGTCTGCTTCGAATCGAGTCGAGTTTTAAAGAAAACTCTCTCGTGCCCATTTCTATTGTATGCATGACGGGCATATAGAGTTCTTTCGAGGGGGATAGAACCATAAACATAATATATTTAAAAAATACTTAGTTTCACGGCTTTCTTCCCAGGGGGCGAAGAGATGGTAGTTATCCAGCAATTCTGATAAGTACCTTCTTTGAAATATGTAAAACAGTAACAAGTGGACAACACAATATACACACATCTTATTATCTTCAGTTTTAATTGCTGATTTCAATTGCAATTAACAATTACAAGTTTCAGTTGTCAATTGCAATTAACAATTAAATGTTTCAATTGCGCCCTTTGCGATTGACAATTAACAATTAAAAGTTTCAATTGCCTGGTGACCAATTAGCAATTAACAATTGACGAAAATGTAATTGCAAATTTTATGATTGAATTCAATTGCAATTGAAATTAATTGTCAATTACAAATTGAAATCAATTGCAATTAATTTTCAGAGCAATTACTTTCAATTGATTTCAATTGATTTTGCCCAACACTGGCTGAAAGTAGTTTTTACTCTTGGTTGAATGCAACCCGCCTTACTCTGTTGAATTTGTGGTTGCAGCATATTCTAGGATAAGCTTTTCTCAGGCGTTGCTTGAATTATTTGTTTTATTTTTATTAACCGACTCAAAAAGAAAAGGAGGTTCTCGATTTGACCTGTATGTGTGTATGTGTATTTTTAGGGGTGTACACGATTATCTCGAGAACTGTAAGTTATACTTCGATGTGGTTTTCACTAATTGTATAAGCTATTCCCAAAGATGGTTTATAGCTATAAAATATTTGAGAAAAGTAATAATTACGCGTAGTTAACTATTTTTTTAAATAATTAAGTAAATCTTGCAACGCTTGATAAAAAAGAGGACATCCTAAAATATACTGCAACCGGAAGTTCAACAAAGGAATGTGGATTGCATAGAACCAAGGGGTACATCTGGTTTCACGAGACGAACGTTTGATCTCAGAACATGAGTTCGTGACTGATGACATTAAGAGAGAGAGACAGAGAGAGATGATATCAAATATAAAGATAGAGAAAAATACATTCAACTATACAAGCTTAGAATTGGAGAAATAAATGAACAGACACTATTCATATTCTGACAAAAATTGTGATTTTCCGAAGTAAAATAAATATCATAATTCTCATTGAAACATGTGAGAATCACATTCACAGATGTCGAATTAAGGTGGAGAACACTTTTTTTGAATCATCAACTGACATCCCTTTCCGTTTTAGCCTGTAAGGAATAATCATGGGAAGTAAAACTAAATTCTTTCATTTCTCGAGTTTCTACTGCATGTTCGACTGCAAAAGTTTGATTCTTATGCTTTAGAAAGTCACAATTTTCATCAGAATGTGGATGTTGTCCGATTTTGTTTATCCAATTCTAAGCTTGCATATGTGAACGTATCTGTCTCTGTTCTAGTCTTGGTACCAATGGTCAATCGTGACTCCCTACGTTTGTTCGCATATTTACTCACTTCAAACATAAAATAAGTATATATGAAGCAATATATATGAACCGACTTCAATAAAAAAAATGAACTGCAAAGCCGAACAAATTATTTCCCTAATAATTATTTCGATGTTAATTTTATGTCATCAATATGTTTGGTTTACGACTGTATGTGGCTAGTTGTAGTATCACTTTAGTCACGTTTACGGCAGATAGATTATAGCATACAATTTTTTTTTGGGGGGGGGGTTGACGTGAGGATAATTTAAATTGTTAATGTGGCCCGCACTATCTGACGGGTTGAAGACCTCCTGACGTTGAATAGATGCATATATCATAATGCCAATTTACAGTACTTTGGTATTTCAAACCATCCCGAAGATGTAATAAACATTGGTAAAGTTTGCAACCCTGCTTGAAAGTATGTAATTGCGAGTATTTGTTGTAATTGCAAACGTCCAACAACTATTGTTGCAACGTTTTAGAAGAAAAGAAAAGTAACAATCCATTTACAAATTTTCAAATAAGACGTCAGTTTAAGCAGTATAGTAATCCTTATCCATACTATTCATACTTCCAGACTGGTTTGAGGTATTATATTGCTCTAAATAGTCGTCTTTTAGGTCTATCGAAAACCATCCACATGATTGCATGATTCTTATCTGAACAGTTTTTCGAAATTAAATCTTTGGAGAAAAGTCAAATTTTTAATCTTTATAACTTTGTTTCTATTTATTCGAAATATGTTACGTCATGGTCATAGTATTCCATCCACTTCACTTCCGTCATTACTGTTGTAGAGATATCCAAAATGTGGATGTTTGTGATATTGTCGTGTCCTTAATTAGTAACTGAATAATACATGTGATATTGTAAGTTTTCGTTTAACATATAAAATTTGAAATATGTAATAATCTGACCTGGTGACATTTGAAAAAGAAATACAACTTTATGTTGGATTGGCAACACTGTTTATCTGGTGGTATTGTAGAGTTTGCCAAACGATTTTCCGATCTTCCGAAATTTGCATCGTGCAAAATTTGATTAACTTCTATCTATTAGTTTAAACAGTTCAAGAGTGTTTCAAGGTAAATGGTTCACTTTGTGTATATATACAGGGTGATTTGATATTCCTATTACAGAGTTTAAGGATAGATCTACATACACAAATGAACAAACAAGAATGTGTACACAAGTTCCGAAATATTTCTTTCAGAATTATGAGCATACGAAATCTTGCAAAATCAAAGCTCTATATCAGTGGTTCTCAACCTTTTCGAGTCTAGTGCTCCCATAGGCGAAAGTGATTGTCTTGAGCGCCTTCCGTCATCTTAGCTTAATCTACCCATGCACAAGGCAGAATGTAAGACTTGTACAGCGGTGGACACTTCTAAATGGTACAGCCATATGGAGATTTACGGCTAAGGTGTACCATTTAGAAGTGTCCACCGCTGTACAAAGCAGTCTACGAACCAGGGAAAGATTTTCATTATTAAAATCAACCTTGAAGAATCTATATTATTATTTGTATAAAGGTCTAAACTCTTGGAAGTGTAAAATGCATGATTTTCGTCCTACATTAACAAAAAATATCTAAAAAGCCATGAAATCTCATACGCCCCCTAAACATTTTATCAACACCAATCACTCCTTTTTGTTCCTGGGGGCGTTGACGCCTACGTTGATCAGCACTGCTCTATATAGAGGAAAAACTACCAATGGTGGCAAAGGAGGTCTTGCAATTTACACAGGATATCATACCTGTAGTTTTCAAAACTACTTCAAGTGGGACTCTGGGATAGTTCTCTATGGGTAAGAATTTCCAGAGGTTATGTGGAGAAAGGGTAGGTCCAAATGAACATGTATGAAAGGATTGGTTACCAAGGAAATGTGCTTCGAGTAAGGTAATGACGATATTTCTAATAGACGGAAGATGTAGCGGATTCATTTAACAAAATACTTTCATGTAACAAATATATTAGTATGCAATGTTTGCTAGTCCGCACTCATTTATGTGGGATTAACTGCATAGTGCGCACTTTTAGAAGCATGTTAAAGCGTGTTATCAAAGAGTATGGAGATATATTAAAGTAAATATACGGTATTTCATTATTTGTTGTAATTTCAATTCATGTGTCATATTTTTGTATTCAAGTAAAGTTTAAAACACGAATATACACTTCTATAAAGAATTCTCTTTTTTATGAATGAATTGTTTCCGTCCGTGATGAGTTAAAACATACACACAGGAAATGAAACAAAGATCCCTCGCGTGTCGACACGCATCAACACACCTTTGGCTCCGGAGTTTTCACTTCGGCAAAGAGTATATTTATGTTCACGGAAATGTGTGTAAGTATAAAAGTATCGTATAGAGCAATAATTTGAAGCAATATTTGTTAAATAGCACTATATATAGTGAAACAAATGCAATAATAAACATCTTCTGACACATGCCCAATATTAATAAATATAAGGTTATTCAAAAAAGAAGAAACAGATTTACAATGTTTATTTCTAATGAATGACTACACATAGAGACACATGCACTACATCACTGGACAGAGAAAAGTTTAATGTTTTATTTTATGCATTCAACATGAGTACCATAAGTCAAAGTATTATTTTATGCACTCAACGTAAGTACCATAATTCAAAGTATTCAACATGTGCACCATTTGTTATGCGACAAACGTCGAATCGGTAGTCCATTTCTTGCCACAATGAACTGATCCCTAGTTATTGGTGTAACAATTTGATCTCGCATATGTTGAAGAGTAGAGGCATGTGGTACATACATGCTATATTTTATGTAATCCCACAAGTAAAAATGCACGTATCACGCTGCGCTGGAACACTGGATTCCAAGGGCACCGATTCTGGGGGAAAGCATGGGGGTCCGGGCCCCCCAAAACTCAAGTGAGCCCCTCTCATTGTGTTTGTGAATATACAAAATTTGGCATAATTTGAATGCAATTTGTCTTAAAATCCTCATATGTGTTTTCTGCATCTGAATGCTCCCCCCCCCAAAAAAAAAATACAGAAAAATCGGCGCCCTTGCTGGATTCACTCTTTGCATATTGCAACATACAAAGCGACTTCTCTTGGGTCGTCACCATTTTCTCCTAAACAAACCACAGTGCTACTGTAAGCATGTTAACATGAATGGAATTAAGAAGTTTGGGCTTAATCTTTATCCAGTGAACTTTCCTCCATCCAGTGATGTGTCGTGTGTGTCTCTATCTGTTGTCGTTCATTAGAAATACATATTTTAACCTTACTGCTTCTTTTTGAACAACGCGTTTTTTTTTTTACACATTTTTACGTATCTTGTGCAACTTTTCCGGTGCATAAATTATTGACTTTATGCTGATCAGAGGCGGATCCAGAAGGTAAAAAGTAGTGGGGGCAGTCAGAACCCAGAATATGACAGGGGTATATCATGAGTTTACAATAAACTTTAAAATTATATAAACAATAGTTTCAATTATTCCTGTCATATTTTCGAAAAATGTCTATATTTTCGAATCTTTACTTTCGAAAATATAGACTTTCGAATCTTTCGTAAATTTACTTCGAATCTTTCGTAAATTTACCCCAAAATTTACCTGAGAAAAACTGAAACAACATTCTGTGAAAACGTTCGTGTGGAAGCTTTATGAACAAAATATTAAGCTGCGGCGTGTTGTCTTGCGCTTTCTGTGTGACAGCTGTAACCAGGTTAAATCACCTCTCATTCCTCATTCCAGCTTCAAATATAAATTTCTCTCTTTCTCTGTTTTGCTCTCCTGAACCATCTTAATTGAATCATAAATCCGATATTAAAGCGATCGATTTAGGTTCCTCCCACAGACGCTGAAGTAGAGCAAGTTTATTTAAGTTAAATGGAATAACTAGGTTCTTATTTCGAATGATTACAGCAGTAGATTGAAGAATTGCATTATGGTTGTATATATAGTAATCAAAATAATGGAAACATCTTAAGTAAACGAAACTTAGCTGCTTAATATGGCGTGGGGTCACTGTTAAGCTGCAGAATAAGTTTGATTCGTTGCGGAATTATAAAGGCATATGGGTTCCATAAGATTATTATACCGCTCCTCATGCAGTGTAGCAGTCAGTTCAGTCAGTGAGGATGTAGGAGAAAATCCGCTCCACGGGTGTTCATGGAGTTGATTTTGAGTTTAACGTCCCCTTCAGCAGCGAGGCTATATGAGACCTGAACCTACTGATTAACATGTAATCCGAACCACATCAGCTCCCGCCGGGAATCGAACCCGGGTCTCCCACGTCAAAGGCGAGTATGCTAACCGCTTAGCCACGAAGGAGCTCTCCACAGCTGTTCAATATTGTTTATCTCTGTCTGGGGATTGGGTGGGCCAGAAGATGTGTCATAATTCATTCCAATTATTATAAAACTATATTTCAATTGCTCCAGTAGTTTGATCTGGTAAATTACCAGGTGGAAAAATAGCGTCATTGATGGGAAGCACAATCTGGAGCTGGACCATTAGATACTCGTTGCTATCTACTATGTCAACATAATCGTTTGAGATAACGTCTCCTGTACACATACTCATAAGATCCAGGGGGGCGCGGTGGCTCAGTGGTAGAGCGTTCACCTCTGGTGCTTGGGGTCCCGGGTTCGATCCCAGCCTCCGCCAAGTGAACTTTGTGGTGGACAAACACCGTGCTCGTGGGTTTTCTCGGGGTTCTCCCGTTTCCTCCCACTTTCTTCATTCCACCATTTCACTCATCTCTCATCATCACCGTCTCCTTTAGCCTAACCGGCATAACCGTGGGACGTAAAACTTAAGATTTCGTTTCGTTTTCATAAGATCCACACACAATTAACGAATTCCAACAGAACCACAAGAGTTACGGCCATATTTCACGATAGGAAGAAGACACTCCGGAATACAAACTATTTGCATCAACTTATAAATTTATTTATTAGCACCAACTACATGGGATAAAAGGGCATACCCTCAAGGAATTGTCTCCATGTGAGCAATGTCCCCAAGGAAATATTCTGAACAACTTGACTCCAATGAACTTGGCAGACTCATTGATCAAGCAACACTCAAACACTATTCGCCCGTTATATTACCTATATGCAGGGTGTTTCAAAACAACAGCGACAACGTTTGGGAGGTGATTCCTGACACCAAGATAAGACGAAACCCTCCTCTTTAGTACAGTGATACCGAAATAGATTCTGTTCGCATTACGGTGTGTTAAATTTGTGATACCTGATGTTATAACCTATAATTTATCACGCTTTGGTTGTTTTTGAGTTTTGCGTTCCTTTCAAACAGTGAGGTTATATGAGACGTGGACTTACAGTTTAACATGGGATCCGAACCACATGAGCTCGTACCGAGATTCGAACACGGGTCTTCCACGAAACAGGCGTGGACGCTAATCGCTCATAATTTACCCCATAAAACGAGCATTATACAGACATGTTTTTTAAAAGTTACTTTTCATAAGCTACGTCTTTAACCCACATAAAATTTAAGCAAATTAGTTATATACTGTATTCTTCATCTTTTTAATCTCCCTTTCCTTACCATATGCATCAAAAATTACCATCTGCGGATGTAAATAGAATGAGAAAGGAATATGGATATTTATTATTCTTATTATTAGACAAGAATAATGACAAGTTAAAGAACAACTACAGGCCGATAACCTTATTGAACATATTTTCTAAAATTTTTGAAACCATCATTCACAAACATTTGTTTTTTAATGTAAAAAATTGCAAAAATTACAGCATAGCTTTCATAAAGGGAAATCAGTTGTAACCAATCTCTTGTGCAATATCGGATTTTATCTACTATGCAATAAAAAGTAGATCACAAACTGATGTCATATACATTGACATGAGTCAAGCTTTTGATTCAGTTGACCATAGATTACTATTTAAAAAACTGTCAAATACAGGTGTAACACCCTTGTATCTAAATTTTTTTTCAAAGCTATTTGACTGGTAGAACGTAAAAAATTAAAATTGGAAATGTCATGTCAGATTTAGCCAGTATTAGTAACGGTCTTCCTCAAGGTTTTCCTCTGGGCCCATTACTTTTCTCTATTTTTATTAATTACTTACCAACAGTCTTAAATCATTCCAATGTTTTACTTTATGCTGATGACATTAAGCTTTTTAGTGTAG
Source organism: Thermobia domestica (assembly GCF_964235325.1). Taxonomy (NCBI): domain Eukaryota; kingdom Metazoa; phylum Arthropoda; class Insecta; order Zygentoma; family Lepismatidae; genus Thermobia; species Thermobia domestica. The sequence goes on from NC_137454.1 coordinate 158,158,920, forward strand.
TAAATAATATTCAGGACAATGATAGTCTACAAGATGACTTAAATAGAATCATTATGTGGTGTAAGGATAACGGTATGAGTATCAATTGTCTGAAAACTAAGTGCATGACCTACAGTAACAAATCGCAATACTATGTAAGTCAATATGAAATACAAGGTACTGTAATACAGAAAGTTGACACAATAAAGGATTTAGGTATAACATTTGACAGGTCACTACGCCTTGGTGATCATATAAAAAATGTATGTAATGAAGCAAGAAAAATAATTGGTTACCTGTTTAATCAATGGCCTGCTTTCTGTCAATCAAATACATCTGTGCTCTTATATAAATTACTGATAACGTCGAAACTAGAATATGTATCAGTGACTTGGAACAGCCTAACAAAAACTCTCGTAAACAAACATGCAAAAGTGTTTTATTAGAATACTTTGTTTTAAGTTAGGACTTGACTATTATTCTAGCACGTACGAATACTGGATAACGTATTTTAATTTGGAACGACTAGCTGACAGGAGAAAATTGATTGAATCTATATTTGTAGAAAAGTTATTAGACAACCAATATACCTCAGACTATATTTTAAAATATGTTGATTTTAAAGTTCCAACATACATTACAAGGGTAAAAATTTTATTGCAACCGCCTAATACAAAACATATTTTAATCTGTAGGGTTTTAAAAAACTATAATGAATGCACATCTTAAAATATGACTTTATTTTAGAATTTTAAATATAACTTAGTAGTTTTTATTTTTTACTTTTAATTTTTGACACTTCTTTGTTTTAATAATTGACGTACACTACACTGTCAGTGTTTTCATTAATAATAATTTATGTTATAGATGTAATCATAATTTTATCACTTGTACTATATATTTATTGCTAAAATAATATAGAATAAGAGAAAGTGCTGTATTTTTGCTGTTCTCAGCACGTAAAAAATAAAGTTTATTATTATTATTATTATTATTATTATTATTATTATTATTATTATTATTATTATTATTATTATTATTATTATTATTATTATTATTATTTAGCTACTGTTTAGCCGAAGCGTTAGCATTCGCGACCTCGGCGTACGTGGTGGGTGATTCTATTCTCGGTGGGAACACTAAAATTTTCCGTTATTGATCCAGCATGATGAGGCAATTAGGAAGCTATCTGAGTTAAGAGCTATCGAATTCCGATCCGGAAAGCGAGAGAACCGATGCACTGGCCACGCATCACCTAGTTGAACGTGGGTCATCTTGATGACCATCCTATAGCGCTAGGAAATTGATTTTGGACATTTTAGCAAATTTCATCAGTATTTCAATACTCTGTAAGTGTAAGTAAAAAGAACTGAAGAATTCTTTCATACCTGTCTCTTTTGTAATTTGCCTCACATCTGTATACTGAAAGAAAATACAAACCTTTCTGTTACAATAGCCTCTGAAATACTCTAGTCGACCATATAGCCCACATTTCAGAAGGTGAAGCCATATAATCAGTGATATAATGCTAGAATTTTTCGTTAGTGTACGCTCAACTGTTTTCAAAAATATATCGTATATCCACCACTTATATGCTAGTTCTTTCCTAAATTTAAGATGAGTATAAGCTGAACTACAAAAATATTAGGTGGGTATGCGCTGTTCCACAACATCCCTGCATATGATGCTTGGTGTGTATGTATGTTCATATGTGCAAGCACTGTTCTTCGTTTTGGCAATTATTAAAATAACGTTGTATTTTTAAACAAATATATTTATATGTATAATGTAATACAAGTAATGTAACTAAAGAAAATAAAAGATTATATTTCTTTCAAAAAACAATTTTAAAACGAACATTTATTTATTCGATAAAAGCAATGTGACTTTTTCTTTGCTTTTCACATTTGACTATTTCATCACCCAATTCTCGCTTTGTCTTCCCTTCTACTCAACATAGGAACACATGATTGTAGAAAAACCGCGCAGGTGCCATAAATTATTGCACCCCAAACTAACTCAACTGCTTTCAGACGCGTAGAGAAGATACAATTAGGCGATAACAAGGCTTTTACTGTTACTGGTATAGCTCTTCCTGCAATTCTTTTTTAGTAAATAAAATTTGCATTGTGCTTTCCTGAGTTGTAGAAAACGTATTTTTAAAAATGTAAGTCTTTAAAGTGGTTCTAAGTATTATTATTATACGAACCAAGACAGTTATGTCACTTTTTATGGAGGTCTGTGTTCAATTGGCCCTAACGCCGTGAGTTGAATGTGAATGTAGATGAGGCGAAGGTCAGTTGTTGGTATGGGTATATCCAACATACTACCTGGTTTTAGCAGTTCAGTTACACCGTGAACTTTCGTAAGGACAGAGTGAACATGGAACCTACATAGGGCGTCATAAGGACATGTATGCTGTTCGAGTTCAAGGTGGGGTCAAACACCACTGCAGCGGAGAGAAGATACGCCAGGCCTTTGGTGAGGGAGTCATGGCTACGCGGACAGTGTAGCGGTGGTTTAACAAGTTTAAGGACGATGTCGAAACACTCGAAGACACACCACGTACCGGAAGATCAACACATGTACACAATGAAGATCTTCAGGCAGCAATTGAGTCGAACAGTGGCCAGATATGTGAGGGACTGGGACTATAATTCAGTGTGAGTGGAGAAACCATTCGGCAGCACCTCCAAAAGCACTACAAGTTAGGTCGATGGATGCCACATGATTTGATTCCGGACCAGAAGGCAACGCGAAGAGATACCTGTGTTTCTTTGCTGTCTCCTCTGAGGAAGGACCTATTTCTGGACAGGGTGTTGATATGTGATGAGAAGTGAGTCCTTTACGAAGTTCAACGGTACAGTCATCATTGGTTAGCATCCCATGAACCGGTTCCAAAACACCCGAAACCAGCACTCCACCAGAAGAAGTTCCTCCTGTGTGCTTGGTGGACTGCTCGCGGCATCGTGCATCAGCAACTGCTACTAGCTGGTCAGACCATCAATGCAACTGTGTACTGTCAGCAGTTGAGCCATGTTCAATAAAAACTCAAAACTCTGGAGCCAGCACTTCTGAATCACAAAGGGGTCCTTTTGTTACAGAACAACGCTAAGCCACGTGGCTAGGATGACCCGAGACACAATTCTACGCCTTGGATGGGAAATACTATTGCATCTGTCATATTCCCCGGACATTGCACAGTTCGATTATCACGTGTTCCATTCCTTGTACGATTACCTTAGAGGACGCCAGTTCAAATCCCTAGTAGACGTGCAAAATGCACTTAATATCTTCTTCTCTCTACAGCTCACCAAGTTCTACCACGATGGAATCCATGCCCTTCCAGAACGTTGGCAAAAAGTTCTCGATGCTGATAGGTACTATTTTTGATTTTCAAGGTACGTATTAGGTGACATATCGATGTTCGAAGGTGGTGGGTGAAAAAGCGACAGAACTTTTTTTTATCTTTATAGTTTATATTTTTTTAAGGTAAGAAAGAAATTCGCATCAGGGGAAGAAAAGCAAAAATTTAATTCCGAAAACTAAAAAAGAAAAAAAAAGAGGCCTTAGAGTTCACTCTATTTGTGTGCTTCATCAGTGCTGAAGCAAAGAAGTTCTCAGGGAGAAACTAACCACATAACAGACAGATTGAGGATGATCATTTGCACTACATAGAAACATTAGATGGGAAGATTTCATGAAATAGTAATTAACAAAATTTGTAACCTGTTATAATAAATTTAAGAGTCAGCTACAGTGAAAAAATAAAGATTACGTATGATACAAGTTAATGATAGCAAGTTGAAATAGACGACGAGTTAATAGTTCTAATGGAATAAATTAAAAGACAATTATTTTGGTTTATATTTCCAGTGTGGACAGTAAATATTCTAAATTTTATTGGAATAATATTTTTGACATTGTGAATAATGCTGTCAATTCATTTGCTATAATGTCAAATGGAGGAAGAGAGAATTGTAGTCAGCATTCCAGTTATACTTTTTCAGCCATTCCATTTGTAACGGAGCTTACACTTTTGCTACTGCAAAGTAATATATTATGCAAATAAAACTTCTGCTGTCCGTGTTGTTACAGACCAAACAATAAATATCCATACCACCATTTATACTATAAAGATACATGTGGAAATATCAAATAGTTGTGGGAGAAAAATATATTGTTTGTTCTTTAACGGAGGTTTCATTTTTTGGGAACAGGTTAAACTCTTCGTATTTTTCCTATAAGAACCCCGGTTCCTTGTAGCACCGAAACCATTGCTGTTCGATTTTTCTGTTTATTGAAAGATAAAACTCTGAACTGAAAGAACAGTTGTGAGCAGAAAAAATAACATTTGATTTATTTTTGATATGTTTGTTGTGTAACGGAGATTACAAGTAATTTGAGATTAGTACCTGAACTACTCCTGAGGTATTATATCGTACTATAAATCGGTGTATGTTAATACAATAATTATTTGCATGATACATACAACTGTAACCAGTCTATAAACTATATATATACAGGGGTAGACAAAAATCTATACAGGACATGTAAGTTTGGCCCTCCACTGTACAACGCGTGTTGCGGTTGCCGATCATTTTTTATTTTCAATGTGTTATGTGGACCTTCCTCTTCCGTTAGCAGAAACCCGTTAACCTGTGAGTGTCGTGGTGTGAAAGTGGTGCGGTCAAATGGGCGACCTGACAGACTTTCAAAGAGGCATGATCGTTGGTGCCCGTCTGATTGGAGCTTCAGTAGCAACAGTGGCGAACATTGTGAGGGTATCGAAAGCCACTGTGTCCAATGTCACGAGGACATACACAATTCATGGGCAAACGACGTCTGCAAAGCACAACAGTGGTCGAAAGACAATCCTGTCAGATAGGGACCGGAGGGCATTAAAACGGATTGTAGCACCTAGAAAGAAGACCACTGCAATGAAAATTACGTCTGAACTCAATTCCGGCCTACAGAATCCGGTTTAATCGAAAACAGTGCGACGGGAACTTCATAAAATGAAAATTCATGGCAGGGCAGTTATCGTCAAGCCCCTGGTCACAGCAGTAAATGCGAAGAGGCGTATCCAGTGGTGCAAGAACCACAAGGCGTGGACTCATGAGCAGTGGAAACACGTAATATGGTCCGATGAATCGACCTTCACCTTGTTTCCAACAACCGGTCGTGTTTACGTATGGAGAACACCGTCGCAGGCCTATGATACAGACTGTCTGCTCCCAACTGTAAAGCATGGGGGTGGTTCTTTTACATTATGGGCAGTGATATCTTGGTTTTCTGCAGGTCCCATCATAGCGCTGCATGGAACGATGAATGCTAAGGCGTATGAGGCCGTTTCGGGAGACTAGGTTGTACCCATGGCCCAAATATTGTTCCCTGATGGTGATGGCATCCACTAAGATGATTTGGCACCCTGTCACGCTCCAAAAACAGTGAAATCATGGTTTAAGGAGCATGACCAGGAGTTATCACACCTCCTCTGGGTTCCACAATCACCAGATCTGAACATCATTGAGCCATTATGGTCTGAGTTAGAAAGGCGTGTTCGGTCTCATTACCCTCCACCAGCATCCCTTATGGAACTGGAGCATGTTTTGGAGTAACAATGGTACAAAATTCCACACACTACGATTCAGGAGCTGTATACGTCCGTTCCGCTTCGGATCCAAGCTGGTTTGGACGCAAAAGGAGGCCCCACACCATACTAGGTATGATTTTCACACTTTTGCAAACGTTTTAGATTTTTTGTCCTACCCCTGTATATATATATCTTATTGAATGTTCGTCTTATACTAATATCAAACAAAATAAAGACTTGCAAGACGAGATATAATATATCTGTAATCCAGGGGTGTAGCCAGCAGTTTTATGTAGGGAGCCCGTCGTTTTTGAGGGGGGCCAGCTACAATGTACAAAGCCAAAGAAATTGTGTTGCAACTAGTGCTCTTGAGGCCTGGAAAAAAACGGAAAATTCTAGTTTCCTTCCAGAAAACTAAAAAGCTGCTTTTTAGCTTATTATTATTATTATTATTATTATTATTATTATTATTATTATTATTATTATTATTCGTTTTTTCTCCATAAATTATATACCAGGTAGTTTTTATTATGTTTAACCAATAACTACTGCCCCCGCCAAACGTTACACCTCTCTGCATAACTATTTTAGTTTAAGCCCTTGTATCTTCATAACACTGATTTTCTTTGAAATTTCACTTAATTTCTTTAAAATTTCCTGACAAAAATATTTATTTATTATTAGTCACTAAAAAAACATTTTTTAAAAAGCTCTATCTCATTTACTGTTTTAGGGGCACTCCACGTACAGTATTTCGTAACGCTATTTTTGACCAATTTTTACCCCTTCTCCTCCTTGTCACACTTCGTAACGCAAGGCCGAACCTCTTCAATTTGTTACGTAACACTTTTTGATTTTTGTTTTTTCACCAATTTTGATAATTTTGGGGGTTATTACAATAAAAAACTGTTTTTAATGGTAGAACTTTTTTATTACAAAATGCTTATATTATTGTGTATATATTTGTAGCGTTTTTCGCCAACAAAGTATTAAAAAATGGTAAACCCGTAATAATATTTTAACCCCATAAGGTTGTTTAATTAACCAATCCTAATTCTTCAAAACTACTGTAGTTTCCCTAAGAGAATCGCACCCATCATTTTAGGTCACTGGTGATTAGCAAGGAGAAAGTATTGCGGAAGATGCAGTTAAAACAGGATTTAAAGCAAGGATCTTATAAAATAGAGGATCTGCCCATATTCATCTTAATCCTATTAGATAATGAAGTCAAAAAACAACCGAGCATCGGCACGTCTGATTGGCTACTCTTGTTTCCGCCATCGTCTGATTGGCTACTTTCGTTTCCGCCATGTTTGTTGGCTCAAAACATTGCGATCCCATTGGGTGGAGTGGGCAGAGTAGGGGTGGCGAAACTGAGACGTATGGCTTCAAGATTTTGTTTTAAGGGCCGATCCTGTATTTTATAAGATCCTTGATCTAAAGAAATAACATCGACCTCTTCTTCCGAGATCCATGATGCTTCGTGCATTTGAAGTTCGCCAGTGTCAACGACGCAAAGTTCTGTTCCTCGTCGACCACAGATTAGAAGTGGCTGCACACGTGAAGGAGCAGGGACATCACGTTTGTGAACAATTTTTCGAGCATCTTCTTTGGACTTTGGACTTCAGTTTACCACTTTACAAATTCTTCTTGTCCTAAAACAGTGCGAGAATGCGAATAAATTCGACTTCTTCAGAACTATTCTAATCCAAAAATTGGAAAAAAAAAATAGTACGATATTAATATCTGACGACTTATAATATCTTTCGGTTTTTAATATCTTTTGGTCTGCAAATCATGGATCATTCCGTCGCGGAAAATATTATTTCACGAAAAAGAGTTTCTTCTGTTTCACATCCGAAACCTCTGAGAAGGAAAGAGTGGGTAACGATTCGAATCAAAAGTTTTAAATAATATTCTCAAAAATAACAATACGAGTGGGAACGCAAAGGAATTTTAAAGCAGTGGTTACTATCACTAGCAACTAACTCCAGAAAAGCGTGTGTCGTAAATCCAATGCTGCGATAGCCACAAAACGAAGTTTTATTCTATTGCAATACACACAGAGTTCCTCACCAGTCATGCTGGTGTCTAGTGCATCTTGGAATCCCTACCTGTATGATTCAATTTATATAGGCTATAGTTCACAACTTTCCAAAGTAATGGGTATATATATATATATATATATATATATATATATATATATATATATATATATATATATATATATATATATATATATATATATATATATATATATATATATATATATAATGAAAATGACTACATTTGTAAGTTAACTCTTGAACCACCCGACCGATCACGATCAAATTTTCAATATAGATAAGTTTCGGGCCTGGGGTGAATTTTATCGCTTCACTTTGAAGGTGCACTTTGAAGAGAAGGGGAAGATATGTAAAAATGATCGAAAATGACCAATATTAATGTCGAATCCATAGTTTTAGGGGTGGCTGATATGAACAATGACACTTCCGATACCATTTAAATCCAAATTTTAGTCCTCATTAGTACTCCTAAGCGGGATGGTGACGTAAAAATAATTGAAAATTACCGATTAATTGGAATCCAAACTGAAAAACCGATTAACGTCGTTTTCACCAAATTTTCCATCTGATATAAATATGTTTTTTTTAAACATTAGTTAAAGCATACAAAAAAGGTAATGCAGGCCTACTTACAAATCAGTTTAGTATCATTGTTGTATGGTAGTATTTATAGTACCTTGTTAAAACATTTGTTTTCAAACTGTCAAATATAAATCGCAGTAAATTGTGTAATCTGCTGTCAAAAGAAAAAGTACACCATACTATTTTTCGATCGGTGTAAGGAAGAGATACCATACTATTTTTCGATTTGTATGGTAAAATAGTATTTTTGCATACTATTTTACAGTAAATTATTAATTATATGTAAACTTTGTTATTTTTAAGTGACTGAAACGAAGTAATCTTACGATGATGTTTTAAAAGTTGGTCATTTGGGGGGGGGGGGGTCTGGCCCCGATGGGCCCCCATTGGCTACACCCCTGCTGTAATCAAATCGTGGGTGTAAAGAAAAGAGTGCATTACATAGCACAAATAAGACAACCAGTCTATTGATAGCTGACACCGAGTTCAGGAATTCCACTCAAGAGCAATACAAAATATTGTGCAGTGAAGTTGGAAAGTATTAAAAACTAAAAGAACATAAGATACAAAATAACTTCACGTAACGGAAAAGAGACGGACGAAACTGTTACTTGCGTAAAATAATTAATTAATAGAAATAAATATTCTCCATCAAGTTTTAAAGTTTGTTTCTAGAAGATCGGGTGTTTTGTCTGATTGTTTGAAATATTCACTTTTTGTATATATGAACTGGATGCGAAAATGTGTACAATATCCTGTTGCATGTTATCTTCAGATTTGCAGGAGGTAAAATGTTGTCTATTTTCTCGTAGCTAACATATTTTTCATTATGTTCATCAAGCTGAAACAATGTACCGTCACTTCCACACAATTTTAGAAATGCCACCGGAACTTCATCATCTTCACATCCAGTCTGACAGATGACTGCATTCTTACAGGCAACTTTACTTGTAGCGCCACACTTGAAATCAATCAGAACATAAGCTCCTGGCTTAATATTTTATTATGTGCTGAGAGTTCGAATTTCGATACAGGTTTTTTAACTGATGGCGGAGGAACGTCAGAATAGCTCGTATGTATGCTGGATAATGTGCCACTATCATCATCGTCATCAGTGTAAACATCACTATACTTTAAACGCCTTTGAGATAATGTTTGTTTGGCTGGATGCTACTCGATCTCGAAGAAACAAGTATTTTAATTAAGTTGGACGTTGCGGTAAGACCAACTAAAATATTATTTTCATCCATTTTCTCAAAGTGATAGAAGTTCCGTATCCCAATGACATCAATGGCTAACTTCCAACTTTTGTTCAGGAGGAGGCGAGGCGTTTCTTCAACATTAGCTTGAGGTACAAAAGCACATTAACAGTTTTAGACAAATTGACAGCATACTCATAGAATTCTTGTGCAGAGTTAATTTGTGTGGCTTTATTACTACGTTCTGAAGGTTTTAGATAACTAAGAACTCTATTGTGTCGATTGTACATGAATTTACATAATTCTTTTGTGTAACGGAGGTTACATCATCAAAACATGTAACTTCCATTACACCTTTTAAAAGGAAATATTATATTTATAAATCAGTTATTATATATGAGACTTTAGTTAATTTTTCATTATTACTCTTCATAGTTTGGTGCAAATAACATATTTATGTTCCATTTTATATGAATTCATCAATATTTGTTGTAACGAAGGTTACATCGTGTTGTTATACATCAAAACCTGCATAAGTTTAAAACACTACCTGCCTTGACAATACATATGGCTTTCTTGTAAAATACACGTGTGCTTCTTTCGTCCCCCCCCAAAAAAATATGTTAATTTCCTTCATCTACTAAATTGATACAAGCTATCCAAATTCATTATGTTTGAACGAAACTTTGACAATGCGCAAACAGTTTCATTCAGTGATACAAATATATAACAAATAGAGGTACAATAAAATGCACAAATAACTTGTTTTTATACAATATAGGCCTAAGCATGATCAGTTCCGGTATAGATAGCATTATTCTTCAGATTTCATGTGTACATTTCTCGTGAAATTCCCACTTTTCGTGGAATGGCTTTTTTGCATTATTTGCGTTGCGTTGTAAAGTGTAATTTTGGTAAGATGATTACGGAATGAGGCCTCATCGCTAATTTTTTCAAACCTACTTAACGTAGAGTTAATTTTCCCGACTTGCTGGCATTTCCGTATCGGTCTGTGTCAATGCAGTTCAAATCTTGTTATTTAGTTTGCGATGATTGGCATAGAAGTTACAATGACTTTTTTTATGCACACTTTGCGTGGGTTGCCATACGCTATTTACGCTAGTACGGAATGACCCCTAAGAAGATTCAAAATGTCTACCGAATGTGAGCCAGAGTTCATATATAAGTTTACTGCATATAAACATGTTTGTTTTGCTAATGGTTACCATAGCAACAGACATGGATGGAAGGTTTAGTTTTATTTTATAGATGCAGTCTGAATTGATTATATATGTAGTATTTTAGCTAAATACCCACAATAATCCAGTAATTACTGAAAGTCAAATATCCGGTGAAACTATGTGGTATGTGTTTCTATTTTTTATATACCGGTGTTGCGTATCATTTTACTTTTATTTGATCAGAAATGGTTCAGTAACACTGATCTATACGATCAGAAATATTATTATACTATTGTTAATTTAACGCGTTTATGTAATTTTCAAAATTCAATATATACAGTTAAGAGGGCTTGAAAAATCGTGCAGTTTTACTATACGGATCTATAGTATAAGTAGTAGTGGAAGTAGGAGAAGAAACGAGTTAAAAGCCCCGCAGGGGGTCGTTGGCTTCTGTTCTAGACATAAAATGGGCAAATTAAAGACTTCCCTATATTTTTTGAGCCTTGTACAATCTGTGGATCCGTATAGTAAAACTGCACCGAAAGAATCTTGCTTGCAACTGCTAGCCAGTGAAAAAATTACTAGCCAGACCATTTTGCAATCACAGTGCCTTTATTCGCCAAATGTAGAAAAATACTCGCCACTCAAGTGGATTTTTCAAGCCCTGACATTGAATGTCAATAAAAGTGCACATTCCATTTGCGTTCAGATCAGGAATATGGCTTTACTTTAGAGGTGCCCATCCAGTTTCAACTCTACAAAAAAGCATTTAAAACATGAAAAAATGTGTGCAGATTCATTATACGAATCCACACATAAATTCGTGAAATATATACTTCTTTCTCTCTGCATTCGCTTTTTGTGCCTTCAGCAACCATTTTTGAGAGGTAGCCCGATGCAGATTCACTTTAAGATTTCTTGTGCAAAAACACCAACCAACCTGTGTTAGGTGGCCAGCAGTGCAGCAGGAGGTTGCGTTCGTAGGGAACAGGCGCGTCAACAATAGTTGGTATATACGCGTAAACAAGGATTATGGAAAACAACTGCTTTCACAAACATAGATATGTGATTAGTCCCTTCCTTTACACTTTCACTTACAACCCTTTAAAAAAAATTTCACTATTTGCCGCATCTTACCATTCTTTGACGATTTGTAACAATTTCAGAAATTTGTAAGAACTTCACCAGCACTTTAATGGTTTCGCTTTTTAACTCTTCATCTTCGTATAACCTGAATCATCTCTCTTCACTTTATACGCTGTGCTCAGTTTCTGTTTTTCTACGTGCAAATCCATGTTGGACGTAATTAGTGGTGCTATTCTAATTTTTTAACAACCGGTTCTCTCTCTCTCTCTCTCTCTCTCTCTATATATATATATATATATATATATATATATATATATATATATATATATGGGGTTCGATTTGTTAATTTACCAATGGGGAATAGGTGGATCACAATGTGTAGTGCATTTACATATACATTAGGAGCAGTGGGGTTTCAAAGTTGTGAGATGACCAGAAATATTTCCAGGAGCCTCCTCTAATCAGAGTAATATTTTATGTTCAAATTCAAAATCTAGCTAAACAAAACATTCAATTATCAAAAGTAACAAAACAATAACAGAAAATGTAGTAAAAATAAAGTAATACAAAAAGTACGTACATACAACAAACTGAATTTGTCTTTTTTTTTTTTTTTTTTTTTTTTTTTTTTTTTTTTTTTTTAAAGAAAAGCATTACTTACGTGTTAGTTGAAAAGGCGAGTTGCATGTGAACATTCTTCGACATTTCTTGCTTTCCCGGTAGGATTGTCTGTAGCACAGTGACGTTTCAATTGTATCCACATTGTTGCACATTTTTCGGCATTAAAGAAACGCAAAGTTGGATCATTTATAGATACAAAAAGGAGCTTGCTAAGTGTTACAATCTGCATACGATTACTCAGATCATTCAATGTTTTATAGCACTAAACCCACGTTCACATCCTGCAGTTGATATCAGTATTACTTCCACAGCTCTGAAGTTCCTGAAAAGCTGGAGACATATAAGAAGGATTGTTCTTGTACAAATGAAATTCTTTTACTATGAAGGAAACACCATTCATTGACTGTTTCAACAGCTTGGATAATCGAGGGATGGCATCGTCTCCGAAGAACACTATTCATTTTGATCAACAGGCCAAGAAGCAGGGTTTAACACTGAAGCATCAACGAAAAAGTCTTTATTTGGAAAACGGGAGTTTATGTTGTCTAAAAGGGATTGAAGAAATCTCAATCGGAATTGTCAAATTTTGTTTTATCACTAGCAGTAGGCTTAGTGATGGACATTCCTTTGAATGTGTTTCTTTGCTCTAATTCATTAAGAGCATTTCTTGATCTCGAGGGATCAACAGTCTTTAACGTGGAAATTGATTGATATGCCAAATCGATTTCTCGTTTGGCTTCAACTGTAGATGCACTTCTGTTCTGCAACTAGAGCGAAAGGCCTTTCAAAATTTCAACAACATCATAGATTAATATAAATTCCCTGATGAATAACCAGCTGGTTAGCTTCTTTATTAAATCCTCGAATTTCGATCTCTCACGCACCGGATGGGATATATCTTTACTACGTTTAGTCAAAAGACTGCACAATGCAGTGTAACTTTCCCACAATGACCGCACAGAACTGAATGAAGATGCAATCCAACGTACTCCAAACACACGATCCAATTTCAGAATATTTGTTGATAGTTCGTCTGATAATTGTTTAGGTAGTCTCTGGTTTCTTGAGCTATGAGAAAACACTGAACATAAAGCATCCTTAAATGCTTGCATGTGATACACATCAGACGAACATTTAATCACACCTTGAACTGTACGCTCAAGTTTATGATACATACAGTGAACCACAATTAAGTCGTTGTTCAACAGTCGACGTAGTCTTGTTGCATCTCCATTGTAACACTGCATCACTGCCGCGTCATCTGTTGCTAAGTCAACAAGGTGATTCTTCAGAACGTTTTCCGTTATGCCATGGTTAGATGAAGTCTCTAACAAGCTTCCTAATATAGCTTTTGCTGTAGTGTTGTCAAGTTCGACAATTTCAAAAAAAAAAAAATAGTTACATGCAATACCTTCAAAAACTACACGAAAATAAATTATCATACAAGATTTATTAGATGTTGTCGTGTTCTTATCAATTAAAACACTAAAATTTTCTCCTGACTCCACAATAAACTTAGCAAGACTTTTTTTTTTCATCTCCTCGGCAATAAACATTGTCATGTTTTTGCACGCATGATCGGAGTATAACATATTTCCCACGAAACCCCATTTATTCTCTGAAGTTCAATCAAAGAAAAATGTGTCAAGAAAGACAGATTTTCTTTAGCAATCATATTTGCAGTACGCATGAGTTCTGCTGATGTTCTAATTTTTTCTTCATTTTGGAGTTGCAATAGACTCCTGCTTTTTTTGTATGGATTCCTCAATGTGGTCTTTCTTCCGATTATCCATTATTTCCACGCACTTGAGATGGGACTTGCATCTTCCATGATCACCAATTTTGTCATTATGTTTCTTGGGATTAGTTGCAGAAACACCGTCTATAAACGCACTGTCGATGCGTACGCGTTCCATACTATCTACGTTAAGAGATCGAATTTCACAAATAACTAGTTTCATTTTGTTTATTGCCAACCATGGTCTGCTCTTCTTCCAGTTATTAAAACGAGATAATTCAACACAATACCGATATTTGCACTACTCTCGTTTCCCGACTCTGTGAAAACGATACTATTAGCATCACATTTAGCATGTTTTCTTGCTGGTGGGACTTCTATATCGGTATTCACTTCATCATAAAGTTTTATCTTAACCCGATGAGGTGCCTTCATTTGCTGTTGTACTTGGCGGTCTCTGTTCCTGTTGTTTCGTACTGGGAGCATAAAATGATAATATAGTTCGTTGTTTCTCCATTATAACGGCTGTACGTAAATGGTACTACAGACACACACTTTAATGTTTAAGATTAGTTACACGAACACAAATGTTCAAAAATAATACACACGCATAGGTTTATGATTTAATTATAAAAATAAACCTACCAGAATATTGATCAATATAAGTAAGTATTCGGTTTATACCGGTCCGCGCAAGAACGAACGCACAGTTACCATCAACTTAACACGAGAGAACACTAGAGGGCTCATCTACATCTAACTTGCTGCGAACAATTCTAAAGTCCTGGCCCTGCCTATTTCTTTTCTTTTTATTTAAAGCCAAATGAAACCTATTATATATAACTCTTCGATTGTTTGAAAATCAAATTAACCGAAGTGGTGTATTGTTGTCAATTTAACGCCGGCCCCTATGTGGCTACGGCCGATAGAGGAAAGCATCTGTGTTTTCCTACGCCCAACGAGCAATAAAACTTGATGTCCCAAACGGATCTGTCACGATGACAGCCGCAGACGAAAAACAAATATGGCATTGACCCCGCAAGCGCAAATGTATAGTAACTTGAATTTCCTCTATATTTGTAATTTTCCCCATTGCCTTCATTCCTTCTCAACAACCATTGTATTCTAGTGATAGTGTAGGTTTCCGGTGTTATCGATCTGTGTTTCGTAGGACAGACTTTGCACTTGGCACTTGCTTGTATTTCGGTTTCCAGGAAGGAAGAAGAAGACAATTTTGAAGAGTAACAAAGAGGTGAGTAATCCTATGTAATATAGAATAGGATTAAAATCCTCTGTTATACTCAGGATTCAAGGCGCAGCCGTCCTAATTCAAGATCTCTTCTCAAAATATGACAAGCAAATACCTCAAGTAGATAGCCTCAAGTCAGAAGCCAAAGATGAAATAAAATGGCTTTATTAACTCCTTTGGCATAAACGCTGTGTCACGCACATATATCATCATTTACCATCCCCTAGAATCTATATAAGCTTGCTTCAAAGTTTCTTTTTGTTTTTATTCTCGTATATTCAGACGTATAACATAATAAAATGCATTGCATTCAACGATATAGGGTGATGACGTCTCTTGAAGTTTGCATTTAAAAATGTCACGTGTTTTGGAGTAGCGTAGAAATATTTGATTTTGCTTCGCAAAAGTGGACGGAAAAGAAAGTTATCGGTACTTTAGGTCTATAGTTCATTCACATATATTAAGAAATTATCATTATAGGCTTTTCCCCCAATTACTATTCTAGATATTGCAACGAAACTTGGCATATGCGTTACATATAGACCATAGCATTTTTCAAAGTAAATATGTATGTTCGAGTACTTATAGCTGGGACTGCTTCTGGGGACCATTTTTTTTTTTTTTTAAAAAGGAGGGAAACTTTCCTATTTATCCCGAACTTCCCTTTTTTCGTACAATATGAACACACGGTGATGGTACCATTTGCAAGCTTGTTTCTCCAGATTACCTAAATGCATTGTTGAGAAAATAGATCTTAGTATTTTTATTTTTATTTTATTTATTTATTTATTTATTTATTTGTGAAACGTTTGTAGTGTCTTTGACAAATTACGGTATTAAAAAAAAAGTGATTTGTTTACTTGTAATTATCATAAGAAAAGATATTTCGTTTTTAATTCAACACTTTTTCGTTTCTATGTACGTAATTATTCAAATACAGTGTTGTGAAATCCTTTCTTAAATGAAGCATTTTCAATTTGTATTTAAATAATTAACTGACACATGGAGGAAGACATTTTATTATCGGTTTATACTAATATACGTCTGTGTACTACAAAAGCAATGAACGTAGTCTCATTGCTTTTGTTCCAGATTACAATTGAACAGTGTTAAACGCGAGTTTGATCGAGCGCAAACAAAAATTCGTTATACATGATTTTTTTTAACGCCGAAGCCATCTTTTTTTTTTTTAACTTAATCTTTTTTCGATATCTCTTGATAAATACATATTTAAAGCCAATTCTCAAGGTGTTTCTTTGGGGAGTGGTTATTGTTTTTTTTTTTTTTTTTTGGGGGGGGGGTTGTTTCTCTGGGGAGGAGTTAAACACAACATACACGATTCCGACAAAAGATCGCTTTAAGCAGTTCGTCTGCCATATTCAAAGTGCTTAGGCTAATAATAGAAAGAACTTGTGTTTAAGTGTTTGATAATGATCACATTATCAATAAATTACTAACAGTTACTATTTGATTTTTTCGGACACGTTTAATGTGAAGTGAAGTAGTTACGTGAAGGAAAGAAGAAACATAGCGTAAAAGAGATTCTCATGTTTTGCACAAGACTCTCACGGTGTTAAATTGTCACTTCTTTCACAAAGAAATTGCCATGTAGGAAAAATGTTTCTACATAAGCAACCAGTTCAGCAAAAGATCTGTTTCCAACTATGAATCCCAGAGCAACTTCCCTGGTGAAAAAGGCTACCACTTAAGTGGCCAAAACTATCCAGTAAATATCTTACAGACGCAATCAACGGAATTAGTTTTTCCATTCATCATTTTAATGACAGGTTCTTATATAGACGTGAGGGGGCAGGGGAACGGTGGCTTAATGGTAGAGAGCTCACCTCTGGTGGGAGGACCCCTGGTCCGATACTCGAGTACTCAAATTTGTGGTCGACAACATCGTGTCTGTGAATTGTTTCCACCTATGATTTCATAATCATTTACTTTCATTAATTCATTGGTTTCTTGGTGTTCCGCTTAGCGTAGTTACTAACGCTCTCTTCCTTGCTGTGAGCGGTCACGAGTTCGATTTCCGGTGGAGATACTCGGTCGAAAAAGTGTAAAAGCTTTTCAGGCCAGCCATTCTGAGTGAGGTTTCCGTGAATTTCCTCATTCATACCAGGCAAGTGCTGGGATGGTACCTAACATATAGGTCCCTGGCGCTTCCTTCCTTCCCCTTCCTTGAATAGTGTGATCACCGAGGGACGTTATCCCTCATAGGTGACGGGCTAACATGGCCATAAATGCCGAAAGCCCAGAAATCTAATTCCTAAATCATCCGTCTCTTTTAGCTAAAACACATAAGAGTAGTTTAACATAAAAATTAAATATGTCATTTCACTTTCCACAAATTCTTCTTTCATTAATTCAATCGTCTCTTGTAGCCTGCATAAACGTGGGACGTAAAAGTAGAAATTCAATTTTTATTTAATTTGATGTGGATTTTGTTCTGGTTTCGAGTTTTATAGCTGATAACTTCAGCAATATTTTTACTCTGTTGCCTTCAACAGACCATTTAAAAAAGAATAAGCTAAAAAATTGTATGTATTGCAAGAGGCTATTGCAAACCGTTTTTATATGAAGAATTGAGAAAATGGCCAATTTTTTCTCATACTCATCGTCAATAGATGCGAATACAATGAATTTAATGGGTAGCTCCCAACGATGTCCTCATTCTTAGTATTCTGGACATTCTACCACAATATGCTAAATATTCAGTAGGACAATAAAATCTTCACAATACTGAAAGTTACCGCTACGCATTAAATAAGAATGTGAGAGATGAGAGTATCGATGCGCAAGCGAGTCAGGGACACGTCTAGTGTTGTAAAGACCTGGAAAAAAAAACGGAAATTTTGGGTAGAAAACCAGTTTTTTTCCCGAGCTTGGAAAAAAAAAAATTGGGAAAAATTGAAATTTTCGAATATTTTACTACACTATGCTTTTAAAATGAAAACTATTTTATATTTACTAGTTTACAGTTAAGATCAGTGAGTAGTTATATTTCTTGTATTAGAATAGGGAAATTTTGGGGCAACAAATATATTAGCACCACTCCTTTAAAGTAAGCACCGTGATAGAATGGAGTTATGGCTATAAAAGATACTAAAATATAATCCTAGTTAGGTTAATTAGTATAGACGTATTTAAATTATCTTAAGTAATATTATAAAGTTACCGTTTTACGGCAGGGAAGTGTTAAAATAACAGGGCCAGAATCATTTCAGTTATAACCAGTGTGTTGAAATCAAATATATATTTTATGGAGATACGTATCTTCCTTGTGCTGTGTAAAATTTCCGGAAATTTTGAACCCATTACAAAAAATCTTTTGTTCGGAAATATTGGCAAGACCTAATTTAAAAACTATTTCTTCGCCTGTTGCTAATCTTATTTGCTGTAACGTGTCTGCAGAATGTATACAATGCATTTCGCTAGCAGGAAAAATATTTAAAGCAACAGCTTTTAATTTTACTTTTTAGTTTTCTGATTTCTGATAAAAATCCCTGTTTATTATTTGTATATTTTTCGAACAACTCAAAAAGAGAGATTATCTTATTTACATAAATGCACATACGCAGTACAAGTGCGTAAATTTGAGTAGCGCCAAATATATTAATAAATTTAACATGTGTAACTTCCGTTCGTTATTATTAAAGACAAGCAGAATACCCGTTCTTTGCACGGGGAGAATAAGTTTCATTTTGGGTATAAGGGGCACCAAAACTGTCACCAATGAACTTAGGGACCCCAAAAACTATGAATTCGACACTAGTATGTCATTTTCAATTACTTTTACGTGTCACCCTCCCCCTTTACTAGTAGCCTACTAATGGGGCTGAATCTGGATTTAAACAGCTTCGGAAGTGTTAATGTTTATCTCAGAACACTTAAAACCATGGATTCGACACTAATATCGGGCACCTCTCCCCGCCCCCAAGTTACGAGGATGAATTTGGATTTAAACGGCATCGGAAGTGTTACTGTTGATTTCAGCGACCCTAAAAGCTATGGATTCGACACTAATATCAGCCATTTTCTATCATATTTATATATCTCCTCTCCCCCTAGTTACGGGAATGAATTTGGATTTAAATGGCATCGGAAATGTCACTGCTCATCTCAACGACCCCGAAAAGTATAGATTTGACACTAATATCGGCCACTTTCAGATATATATATATATATATATATATATATATATATATATATATATATATATATATATATATATATATATATATCTTCCTACCCAAGTTGCAGGCCTGAATTTGGATTTAAATGGCATTGGAAGTGTTACTGTTCATCAAAGCAGCCCCAAAAACTATGGATTCGACAGTAATATCGGTCATTTTCGATCATTTGTATATATAGCTCCCTTCTTCCCAACCCCCAGGTCACGGCTCTGAATTTGGATTTAAACGGCATTAGAAGTGTTACTGTTCATCTCAGCGACCCCGAAAACTATGGATTCGACACTAGTATCGGTCGTTTTCGATCTTTTTATATATATATCATCCCCTTCCCCCTCTCTTAAGTTTTGGCGTTTAATTTGGATTTAAATTGCATCGGAAATGTCACTGTTCATCTCAGGGGTCCTGAAAACTATGGATTCACACTAATATCGCTAATTTTGCATAATTTTTATATAGTCTACCTCCCCCTCCCCCTAATTTGCGGGGATAAATTTGGATTTAAACGGCATCGAAAGTGTCACTGTTCACCTTAGCGTCCCCAAAAACTATGGATTCGATACTGATATCGGCTATTTTCCATCTTTTTTATATACCTCTCTTTCCCCTTCCCCCAAGTTGCAGAGCTGAATTTGAATTTAAGCTTCATCGGAAATGTCACTGTTCATCTTAGCAACCCCGAAAATTATGGGTTCGACACCAAGATCGGTAATTTTCAATATATATTCGCACTTTCTTCATCCAAGTTGCATCTTCAAAGTGAAATGCTAAAATCCATCCCAGGCTCTAAATTCATCCATGTTGAAAATTTTTATTGAGATCAGTCTGGTGATTTAAGAGGTTTTAAATTACAAATATATTCACTTTCATTTTTATATATATAGATAATTTGTCGCAGTGGAACATTGGTATTTGTTTACTTACAAAATTTTGTACATAAAGTTTATAGTAAATTCTGTATTTGAATATTAAATGATAGTAATTATGTATCTAAGTGCATGAGTAATAGAGAAATTTGCCTACTGCTATTTCTTTTAAGAAATAATTTGGTTAAAATTAACAAAATTTCACCAGATCAAAGAGCTCAGTTTCATTCAAGAGCCCTATTTGTTGCAAAACAGAAACACTTCGTGATGGTAGATGTGTATGCAATTGTAAAAGTTCTGTAATTAATGCACATGCAGGTGTAAACGACTAAAAGGCACATAAAGGAAATGAGTGCAGACTATTAATTTTCAAGAATAATTACAACAATTTTATTTTCTAATACTTTTTTTTTTTTAATCGCTATATTGAAATTTCTCAACTTACATTTTTCACGCGTTCGAAAAAAAAAAGGTTCCATTACTAGTAAAACTAACCTAATACAAAGATTTTTTGTTATTTTCCCAATTTTTCCGGAAAGAAACTGAAAAAAAAAGTTTCTTACCAGCAGGTTCAAAATTTCCGGAAATTTTACAACACTAGTCACGTCATCTGGGCGACTGGCACGTGACTATATCTGTAAACTATCTGAAACTTGTTTTATTGAATATAGCTTATTTTTCTTGTTCTGGTTCCAGATTTGTGTGCCAGTAAAAGCACAGCCACAACTATCGGAGCAACTGTGATAGCCCTATTGCTGTATCTGATTATCTTGCACAAGGGCATATCTGCTGAAGACATGCTACAGGCATAGCTTTCCGAATAAGCACACAATGTACCGAAAGCTGCGAATCATGATAGAGGGCACGGTTAACTACTATTCGGTCTCAGTAAATACTGAAGACAGGCGATGCATACTAAGTTGTGAGCTGTCCTTGTACATGACGAACACACAGCTAACGAAACCATTTCCTTTGGAATCATCCGTATACATTACACCAACCTATAGAATGGTGAATCACTAAGCTTATGTCAAATTTACTAACCCATCTTTTCTAAATGTTCTGTTGAAGGCAGAATAGTGGAAAAAGCTTTTGAAATCTTTCTGTTATGAAAAGTGAAAATGGAAACTTAATTTAAGTGAGTTTATGTGTTTGATAACATGTTCTTTGCGTACTGTCTCTTCATCATAAAAGTTTCCGTTTTTCGCACGCGGAGAATATGTTTATGGAAGGTATCTGATCCCCTTCCCCCGTAGGATATGCATGGAGTATGAATTTGGACGAAAACGGCATCGGAAGTTTCACTATTCATCTCAGCGACCCCGATAACTACAGAATGGACACTACTATCAGTCGTTCTAGATTATGTTTACATGTCAGAAAGTACAAATTATATAAATATTCGTTAAATCATATCTTTAAATAAATCTTCTTACATGTATTTACAAGACTAACAGTTGTTAAGACAGTTTTCTTGCAGCTTTCTTCATTAACTTACATGTAAAAAACGAATCATGCAGAATCGATTTCAGAATCTTTTAGTACATTTTAAATTATAACCATTTATTGAAACAGAGAGCATCGTGATTTTTTTAAATGTTTATTTTGGAATAATACAGCACCGTGAGTACAATTAGAACAACTGATTAAGAGAAGAGCTTCAGTTTGACGAAAGAAAATGTCATGGGGCTTGAAAGTTGAAACTGGTCCATGTTTCAGTACTTTCGAAAGCACATGAAAATGCATTGTAAACCTTAGTAATATATACTGAAATTGACTGAAAAAATAATAAAGAACTGTTTTTTGTGTGAAGTAATAATAATAATAATAATAATAATAATAATAATAATAATAATAATAATAATAATAATAATAATAATAATAATAATAATAATAATAATAAAATGAAATAAAACTGTTAAACTACAAAGGAAAAACGAAATATCCGTATATTATCTAAGGAAAGGAAATTATGTAATTTTAACCCTACTCCGAACTATGATGGGTGCGCTGTGGCTTTGTAGAAAGCGTTCACCTCGTGTGAATGAAACGTGGGTCGATTCCAGATCGTGAGTTGTAGTCGACGATATTGTATTCTTTTCTCGAGATTCCTGTGACTCATTCCATTTCCTTCATTCCTCCTGTTCTTTTAGGTAGGATATTGTTTTCGTTGTGTAACAGTAACACCCAATGTAATGTTTCGTACGAAAAGAAGAGTGAAAAGCTTAACGTGCTGACCGGGGCACAGGCTTGTATAACAGTGTATAACAGTGACCTACCTTGTTTGTTGAAGTTTAACATTTCTTTTCAATGGCGCTAACGCTCTCGGCTTCGGTGCGAGTGGTTCCGGGTTCGATTCCCAGTGGGGACACTCGGTCGAAAAGGTAAAAAGGTTTTTCAGGCCAGCCATCCTGAATGAGGTTTTCCTGGGTTTTCCTCATTCACATCAGGCAAATGCCGGGGTGGTACCTAACATATAGGTCGCAGGCCGCTTCCTTCCTTTCTTCCCCTACCTGGATAGTGTGCTTGTCAAGGAACGTCATCCCTCATATGTGACAGGTTAACATGACCTTAGGTGCCGAAAGCCCAGGAATCTAAATCCTAAAATCTTTTCAATGCCGAGCCTTTGTGATACATGAGCCTATGGAGTAAAGTGGGTTCGGAACCATCGTAATGCGCTCAGTGTTCTTCCACAGTAATCGAACTTCGGACCACTTGCATTGAAGGTGTGCCCGCTAGCTATTAGACCAGCAGGGATGGTACAGTAAGATATATATATATATATAACTTTATTCTTCATTTAGTTAGTAGAAGAACGCATATAGGCGTTCGAAATATCGGTTGAATTCATACAACGTAAGACCTTTCTTTGGTAAGCCGTATATTGATAGTAATGTGTTCACTATGTGCAACCTCGAATCTGACAAGGGCTTAATGGTAGAGTAATTTTGAGATTTTTTTCGGATTGAGCAGAAGTTACGTCATAGTATTTTGTAATTTAATAATAATTAAATAATTTACGTTTAAACAATTCTCCTGATGCCAATGAAAGTCCGAAATATTGTAAAGAAGTTCCTTCTAAGCAAATTTATCTGATAGATAAATATGTCCTTTATTTACATTTTATGAAATGAAATCTTTAAGTTTAACGTCCCACGGTTATGCCGGTTAGGCTAAAGTAGACGGTGATAATGAGAAATGAGTGAAATGGTGGAATGAAGAAAGTGGGAGGAAACGGGAGAACCCCGAGAAAACCCACGAGCGCGGTGTTTGTCCACCACAAAGTCCACACGGCGCGAGCTGGGATCGTACCAGGTACCCCAAGCACCGGAGGTGAACGCTCTACCACTGAGCCATCGCGCCCCCTATATTTACATTTTATGTTGATGATAGTGACAATGTGATGCTCAGAAGATAGGTTCTGAAGTTGAATATTGTATTAATTAGATATTTTTACTTTTTTATTTCAGTGCCAAGCTGCTGCTACTTCTATGAGAATTAACAGAAATAACTACCAAAGCAATTTGTGCAGTCTTATAGTGTGTATACCTTAAGCACACATAATGGGTTCCGATAATGGAAATGAAGTTTTCTGTGAATCAGACACGTCGTCGAAGCCGGAACAGGAAATGGAGAGTTCGGGATCGATACCTGCTTCACGTTGTATATCTCCCATTGAATCTCCGACAATGGCACATATAAATGAAAACATTGAATCCAAACATGTGGTATTCAATGAAGAGATAGCGAGTGAGCATACAATAACAAGTGAAGATAATTCTGCTAATAATAGTATTGATAGTAATAATAGTGAAAGTTCTAGTAATAACAATATTGCTTGTGATAGTAATGATGAACTTGAACTATCAAACAATTCCACGGATAAACTTACACAGGAGGGTAATTCTGTTGATAAGGTTGACACTATAGCGAAAGAAACCGATCGATTCTGCAGACTTATGGCTACTAATCCACGATGGATTAGTGTAAGTGATAGGAATCAGGGTCTTAGTAACACACAAAGTTTATCACGTAATGAAACAAATAAATCTACACGTTTGAAACAGAGACCTAACAGTGCTTTAGGTATTAGAAATAGAGATTCCGAAGGTAATCAAACTCTTGGTAGTAGTCGCAATTTATCGAATAAAGAAAGATGTAGACCAAACAGTGCTGTTTTGAGAAGTAGGCCGAATAGTGCTTTGGGAATTAGGTACAGAGAGAGTGGAGGTAATGTTCAGAGATTATCTTCTGCGGGATCTAGGGAAGAACTTATTACAAGTTATATGAGAAGTTTAAAGTTGTTGGGTTTGAAACCAGAAGAATTTGGTATTTCCACACAAGACGCCCAGGTGCTACAGAAACCCATACAGCCGAAGTAAGTAGTGTATTATTATAAAGTGTAAATATTTGTATTTTATTATCATCAGTATCATATTTACTTTGCGAAACAATAAAAAAAAAAGGTAATAAAAAGCAGTGTTGTAGTCTGCAAATGGCTCTATCCAGCTAAATTTCAAGTAACATACATTCATTGGGGATTTGATTTTGTATTGTCTCTCATTGCTTTTAGCGTTCTTGTCCACTGCTTCTCCTCCCATGTAGCCTCATAAAGTTGGGTTAATATTTTTAAAAGAGGGAAAAAAAGAATAGAAAAATTATTGATTTGTTTCGGTTAATGAAGGTGTCATCAATGATGTTATTTGTACTCATTATGAAAATGGTAATAATAATAATAATAATAATAATAATAATAATAATAATAATAATAATAATAATAATAATAATAATAATAATAATAATAACACAGGCCGACGTTTTTAAACTTTTGGAAAGTTACAAAAACAAAACTCATTGATTCTGACTAATTTTAGGTCCCTGAATATGAATATGATATCCATTTTACTACATTAGCTCGCATTTTTGTGTAACGTATAGTTTGCCAGATTTACCATAATAGGGAAAATGAGCTATCATGAAGTGTACCGGCCAATGAGCTCTTTGCGTGCCGAAAGGGAATCAACTTCATTTCGACAGTTGGTCAAGAACGACATTCAGTTTTAAAAATTCTTAAAATTAATTTATTGAATCAAACCAGTTAAAAAACTATATATTCTGTTTGTGTATTAGCACTAAAAAACTATATATATTCTGTTAGTGTAGGCCTATTAGCATTTACATACACAGAGTAATTTATAGTCTAATGTTTAGAGCTGCAAATAACACCATCTGCTTTACTTTTTTCTTTTATGATATGTTGGGTCCTCCCTCGTCACCGACCAGCAATAGTCCCCCATCATTGCAGGGTCCCAGCGTCCTTGATATCGAGTTTCCATCGTTCTTATATCCTGGTGAAACCATTCTCCCATTTCGTCGCTTACATCTGCAAGATTTTCTGAAAAGAAGTTGAGATGGGAGTGCAGAAAGTGGATTTTCAAAGACATGCGACATCCCAGAGCTTCTTATGGGACCAGAAGTTGCTGCACCAGAGCCTCGTAATTTTGAGCTTTAGTTTTGCCCCCCCCCCCCCAAAAAAAAAAAAACGTTTACAACTTGAACAAAAGCACACCAGGCATTTAACTCTTTGTCGTTTAAACTCTGTTCAAACAATTCGTCATGGATAAGTTTGCGAATATCAGGTCCTGTAAAAACTCCTTCTTTAATTTACCATCACTTAGTTTTGGTAAACACTGTCTAAGATACTTAAATCCTTCACCTTCTTTGTTCATAGCTTTTACGAAATTCTTCATGAGGCCCAACTTAATATAAAGAGGTGGAAGCAGCACCTTGGCTGGATCGATCAGAGGCTCATACTTGACACTGTTGGTACCGGGCTTAAATGTCTGTCTGGGGGGGGGGGAGGGCACTCTTTTTGTGAAAAATGTTTTCCTGTGGCTCTTGAGTTCCAAAGACACAAAAAACAACAGTACTTTGTAAATCCACCTTGCAGACCAAGCAATATTGCAATAACTTTCAAATCTCCGCAAATTTGCCAACCATATTCTTTGTAGTTAAAATGAGTGCGAGATTCTCGTAAGTCTCTTTCATCGAAACAGAGTGTGCCACAGGAATAGACGGCAGCTTATTTCCATTATGAAGTAAAACTGCTTTCAGACTGTACTTAGACGAATCTATGAAAATACGCCAATCGGATGGATCATGTAGAATTTCTAATTCGTTCATCAGGCCATTGATGTCCGTGCATACGCAAAGGAAACCTTCCATTCTGTAGTATTCTGAAAAGGGCTCGTTCCTTTTCCTATAGTGGGTGTAAGTAGTTCCAGGAGCCAGTAAATTCCACTCTTTGAGTCTAGCAGCCAAAAGTTGAGCTTTCTCTTTTGAAAGTTGTAACTCTCTCACTAAATCATTCAACTCAAGTTGTAAGATGAAGTGAGGCTCATCTTTTATGTGGAAGGAACTGTCTCTCGGATCTTCATCTGCAGATATTGAGTTGGTGTCCTCATCGCATCCTGTAGGCGCTGTAATATCGATAGTTTCCCAATCTTTCGGAGGAATAGATACAGGTAAATTTTCTCCATGGGGCACTGGTCTGATCGCGGATTGCAAGTTTGGGTATTCAATGGTACGTTGTTTCTTCTTGTTACTTCCTGCTGTATTCGTCATACAAAAATAGCAATCATCATAATGATTCTGGGGTTCTCTCCATATCATCGGAACAGCAAAAGGCATCCTTCGTTTGGTTCCTTTAAGCCAGGCAGTCAGAGTCGCATAACACATCAAACAACACACATGAGGGACCCAGCTTTTATCTTGATCACCGATCTTGCAGCCAAAATAAAAATAATATGCTTTCCTAACGTCATCATTTATCGATCTAGTCTGCGACTTAACCATAAATACGCCACAGATATAACAAAATCTGTCCGGTAAGTTTTTACATCCTCTGCGGGAAGAACTTGACATTTTGCACAGGAAAGCGAAACTTACAGCAACAGCACAACCACTTATTCAATAAAATCACTAAAAAATACTGAAAACACAGGCAAACAGTTCTAAAAATACGGTAAAATAAAACTGAAGTTACTGACGTAAAAATTCCAAGTCAATTCTCCCAACAAAATACTTATACACTTGAGAGATTACTTACTGCAATGCATAAGAGCAAGACTGAGCCACGCAATAACGGCGAAGTCGGCGGCGCTTTTTTCGCCCACGTCATCGTGCCGCTCATTGTTGCCACATAGACTCTATTTTTTAAACCGGTTTCAGTGGTCTAAAAACAAACAAACAAAGGAGGGGGAGGAACACAAGTGTCAAGCATTTCAATCATCCCCGTCCTCCCGGTATTCATTGTTATATATATGCCAACAACAAGGGGGGTTCTATCTGTCGCCAACTGAGTGAAATCTAATTTATTTCTTACTCAAATAGCATCGTCAGACCGGTTACCTCGATAACAACTGAAGCCCGTCCCTACAAAATGACAAAATTGGCAACAATGCATAACGCCAAAATACGAGCTAATGTAGTAAAACGGCTATCAATTTCGAGGTTTTCCTTTCTGTAACTAAACTGACGTCGGCCAGTGTAATAGTATAAAATTCTCATCAGTAATCGAACCGCTCCCCATGGATTCTCTCAGAAACAGAATAAGTTTTTAACTTGCGATAATTAAAATTAACATATTTTACAATTGTCGCTGTATTTAATTTATGTTCTTAGGACAAAGAATACTAAAATGTTCTTCGTAGTAGATATAATTATGTAATAGGTATTCTGTTGACAGCTGAAATATAGTGATTGCTAAGGTAGAGAGTTTAGTGTCCCTTTTAACACAGACGCTGTATGAGACCTGAACCCACAGTTTTAATGAAATTTATTCTGTGGTTCATCTTCCCATGGGTTTGTCTTTAGTCAGAAGAAAGAGTGATAATTGTAAATAAATGATTAAATAATTTTATGGCATGGTAAAGAAGGGAGAAAACGAAAACTGCCACACCCTCGAATTGTGACAAGAATTCAAATAATGAAACTCAAATATAAATAATAGTGCAATTGACTGTTGTATACTAACGAAAAGAAAACAAAAATAAATATGCATAATTGTTAGTCTCTTTTTAGCGTATACATTTGAACATATGATAGTTTCTGTAAATAATTATGCGACCGGTCCCGGGTTCGATTCCCAGTGAGGACACTCGGTCGAAAATGTGTGAAAGCTTTTTTAGACCAGTCATCCTGAGTGAGGTTTTGCTCATTCACACCAAACAAATGCCGGGATGGTACCTAACATGTAGGTCACAGGCCGCTTCCTTCCTTCCTTCCCCTTCCTTGGATAGTGTGATATCCGAGGGACGTCATCCCTCGTATGTGACGGGCTAACATGGTCATAATTCCTAATTATTTAGTAAACAAAGAAATACATATAGTTGAAAGCTGTCAGAAGTTCTCTGTTTAAGCAGTTAAGTATAATAATTGTGACACGCACAACCTTAACAGGTTACATATTGTAAATCCATTTACTAAGAAATTTTGTTTTGTTAATTGATATTACTTATGTATGTGATTGCAATACTATGTTTATAGCTCTCTGCTTCTAAAACGCTTGCTTGGAACACATAACACTCGACCGAGTGTCCAAACAAACAACTTGCCAACATATTATGGCGGAAAAAAAATAGTTCTTGTAAGATCCAGATACTAAATAAAATTTTCATTAAACATTTATCTCTCGTTTCAGTGTTGGTCCAACTTTTACCACAAGACTGCGTAAACGAACTGTTTCCTTGGAATCTATAAAGAATAGTTTACTTAAGTCAGACCTCGAGGGCGGAGATTTAAGTAAGTATGGAGTAATAATAGTAGAGTGATAATTATTTGTTGAGTTGAGTTGATTTCAGTTTAGCGTCCCTTTCAGCAACGAGGCTATATGAGACGTGGAC
This sequence comes from Thermobia domestica, assembly GCF_964235325.1. Classification (NCBI taxonomy): domain Eukaryota; kingdom Metazoa; phylum Arthropoda; class Insecta; order Zygentoma; family Lepismatidae; genus Thermobia; species Thermobia domestica. Next base: position 158,188,182 of record NC_137454.1, read on the forward strand.
CTACTGATTAACGTGGAATCCGAACCACATGAGCTCCCGCCGGGAATCGAACCCGGGTCTTCCGCGCCAAAGACGCGTACGCTAACCGCTTAGCCACGGAGGAGCTCTAAGAACTATTTGTGTTACGGTATTAGTGTTATCAGTGTGTAGTCTAGACAGTCTCTACAAACAGTTCAACCGTACAGATTCGAACATTCCGTACACGTTCTTTTTGCTGATAACTTAGAGATAGACTAGCCCATATAAATAATTTTCTTCGTCGTATGGAGAATGTATTCTTTGTATGTAGCCTGTAGTGCCGAAGAGTGCACTAAAATAGATCATTCTGCTTCGAAGTGTTTTTAAGTTAGTGGGAAGCTATGAATTTTTGCTGGTGACTACAATGATAATGATTGGTGAAATAAAAGTGGAAACGGAGGGCAGCCACGAAAGCCGTATTCTTTATTTGTCCATCATAAATCCCATCTTTCCACGTCGTCTCCTAGGACTTGAATTGCTGTTATACTTTTAAATTAACTTATTAAAACATAGTGAAACAACTACTGAAGGAACTAAACTGACGCATGATTACAAGTAGTAATTTAACCTCAGAAATAATATTTAGTAATGCCGAAATATTTTAACAAATAAAACACAGTTCTGACCAGAGCAGAATGAAATATATTAAAAACTACACTTACAAGGTGTTTCAGTTTCAAGGACCTAACGTCCTCTTCATCAGACACAAACACTCTGAGACACACAAGAGTGTTTGTGTCTGATGAAGAGGACGTTAGGTCCTTGAAACTGAAACACCTTGTAAGTATAGTTTTTAATATATTTCATTCTACTCTGGTCGGAACTGTGTTTTATTTGTTACTCTACTTATCCAGAGCCATGGAGTTTGTTCGAAATATTTTGTACGAACCCCCACCTCCATCAGCTGCTTATTAACATAAACTCACACTGCTAGTTCAATCGATTTTTTCCTTTATATAATGCAAAAATCTATAAAATTTTGAAGCAAGCCACATGTATTATTTCAAACTACCAGTGAAAATAATACATCAGTTGTGTAGAAGAAACACTCTTGTAGTTGAATCCTTTATATTTGCAACCAACTATTCACCGTGGTATGGTTTATGTATTTTGTTTTCAGAATGTTAGAGGTAAGCTTTACCATACCTAAAATGAGATTTTTCATTATATAATGCAAATTATGAGACGTGATTGGATCAGCAGTGTGAGTTCATCCAAATAAATAAATCACTGACAAAGATGGGGATTCACGTCGAAAATTTCGGCAATATTAAATATTTAGTATTGAGTAGCAGTACTGAGTTTAATTTACCATTAGTAAAACACTACGTTGGTTGTGTCTGTAAGAGTTTCTTTGATCTCTTTGGACTACTTATTCTATAGTTTTATTTATAAGGTTAAGTCACTGACATGAGGATCCAATTACCTTATTACCATATTTTGCACTTCTGGTGCAAGAAGCAGCGAGTAAGATACATACACACTGTTAGTGTCTGTAGGTCTCTTTAAAAAAAAAAAAAAAAAAAAAAAAAAAAAAAAAAAAAAAATCCTTTCAGTTCTTCTAACTAAATCATCGTAAAATATTTTTCTGCGTAAATAATCGGTTTATGAAGAAACTTAACGTCAGTTTTAGAACACTTTAACCAAAAGTGTAAAATATGTTAATAAAGTGATTCAGTCTTCATGTTGGCTTAAGTTGGAAAAAGGTCACAAAATAAGTAGTCGAAACCGTTCAGAAAAATTCTGACAAACGCAATCAACGAAGTACGTATTTAGCTTATTATTTTAATAATTTGATTAAAAATATGTCGATTTCTTTCTTTAAGAAATATTTCAATTAAGTTTCGTTTCTACTTTGTAATAGTTCATTTGGCTAGTCTCAAAGACAATCATCCAATGAATTACATCAACATAAAATAGAACGACGAAAACCAAGCTTTGCTAAATCTAACCAGATGCCAATGACTGTAAAAACATAGGTACTTTTATGATATTACATAAGGGACGCGTTTTCACCAACTCCATAATTAGCTGCATTAAGTATACTTTTCTTTTTTTTAAAAAAAAAAATCTTGCAAATTCTCCTGAATTTTCTCTGGTCTACGCCATTGCTTTCGTTCAAAGTACTTAGTTAAGACAAGGTAAAGTTGTCGTTTGTTGAAGTTTAGTGTATATGAGACGTAGACCTTTCAGCACCAAGGGTATATGAGACGTAGACCTACAGTTTAAGGTAGAATCTGAACCACCGTAAACCAAAAGAGAACTAAGAATGCTATTTAGTTTTTTTTTTTTTTTTTAATTTTCCACGAGAGGAGGCATTCAAGAAAGCCTTGGAAGGGTCTATACACTTCCGAGCGTCAGAACATAGGGGGGTATGACTTCATCATTTTACAAATTCCCTTTTTTTACTGAGTTCTAACTTCAACATTTTTTGGTGAGCTTCTCTTTAATCCTAGAATCCTGAAATTTTCCCTAAACAATCAGTGGACCAATTAGTTTTTATGAGAATTTTTTCGGATCTTTTCGTCAACATAGAAGGGGGGTTCAGAGGGACAAAAGGGTAAAAAAGGGATTTTTTTTTACCAAAAATCCCACTTTCGCGATTCTTGCTCTGCTCGGCTACATGATAGGGACATTTCAGTAGTACTTTCTGAAATCCTTCTCGATTCTGAAGGGAACGACGTATGAATCACCATCCTACGATAATTAGGGACGTGTCAGGAAATTTTTGAAGTTTGTATAGTATCCATGGGAAATTTCGGAAATATTCGCAGAAGAGGAAAATATTTTTCCCGCCCTTAGTATTGAAGATAGAAGATTGGTATTTGGCACAAGTAATTAGTACCATAAGTAATATTTTTTAAAGTGATTTCCAGATCTCTATGTTTACCCAGGGCCTCACTAGAGGGCCCCAAAACGGGAAAAAAGGGATTTTCCAGTAAAAATCCCTATTTACTCAATGTTTCTCTCCTTAGGGACGTCCGAGGGACATGAGGGTGATACAATCTGGAACCCTGCTCTATTCTGAAGAGAATGGTGTATGAATCGTGATCCTACGATAATTAGGGACGTGCCAAGAATTTTTTGAAATTTATATAGGGTATTCTGGAACATTCTGGGAATATTACGAGAAGAGAAAAATATTTTTCCCGTCCTAGTGTTGAAGATACGAAATTGGTATTTGGCACAAGGAATTAGTACACTACGTAGTATTTTTGAAAGTGATTTCTGGATCTCTATGTTTACCCAGGGCCGGGTCAGAGGGCACCAAACAGGAAAAAAGGGATTTTTTCAGCAAAAATCCCTATTTTCCTCAATTTTTCCCTCCTTAGGGATATCCAAGGGACATGCGGGTGATACCATCTAAAAGGCTGCTCTATTCTGAACAAAACGACGTATGAACCATAATTTTACAATTATTAGGGGCGTGTCAGAAATTTTTTAAAATTTGTAGAGTGCATGTTAGGGAAATTTTGGGCGTTTTTTTGATGCTCTCTCAACATGGGTAAAACATTTTCCCGCCCTTACTATTCAAGACAGGAAATTCGAATTTGTCACAAGTAATTAGTACACTACGTAGTATTTTTCCAAATTTTTGGAGGTTTGTGCGCAGACCCGGTAGAGCCTCAGGGGGGCCCAAACTTTGAAGAAGTTTTTTTTCTTTTGGTAAAAAATCCCGATTTTCTCTCAAATAATTCTCTTCTGGCATATTATAGGGACATGTAAGTGATACTGTTTAAAAGGCTGTTCCATTCTGAGAAAAACGAGGTATAAACCATGATCCTAGGATAAATAGGGATGACGCTGTTGCTGATTATCTGAGACTCAAGAAAAACGCCTAAAAAGGCGAGAATTTAAAAAGGTTAATGCTCTCCTACCGGGTATCCAACTCGGGACCACGTACAGCAAAGGCGAGCACTAGTCACTAGACCAGTGATTTTCTTGAATAGAATAACTGGATAGTAAACAAAGATGATAAGTAATTTAAAAATTTAACAGTTTTGCTTCAGGTGTGTATATATCGTCGATCTTGTTATTTTTATTACTAACCTAAGATTTTCACATACTTGAGCTAAATAGCTGTAACGAAGTGGTTTAGCAAAATTTGTAGAATCAAATAAAATACTTGACATAGGAATTACGTATAACAGCTTGTTAGTGAGAAATAAAAAAATTGCATTTATTGTAGAAAGAATCTTATTTTTTAAATGGGTAGTCGGACTAAATGTAACTCTTCGACACTTAAGTTCCTGGCTCTGAAAAAAGTTGAACATGATTTTGATTATATCCTTTTAAAATCATGAGATTGAGTACGAATTGAACTCTTCTTGCTTTAATCGTAAATTGAGCTGAGCTTCTGTAAAAAGTTAACGTACTCGGGAGGCACTCGAATTCGATTCCTGATGGAAGTATATATATATATTGGTTTGGATTCTACATTTAACTATAAATCTTTATCTTATGTATTAGCAGTGCTGTAATCGTTGAACTTCGAACAAAATCAATTATAACATTATGCAGGTTGGCAACGAACTACTCAGCAGTAAACAACACTTAACACTTGAGTCATACAACTGTCTCTTTTATCAAGTAATATTTTGTAAATACTGGAAGACTAAAAATTATAACCTTCTTCTTCTTCTTCTTTTTATTCAACGATTTCTATTATGATCTTTAAACTTAAGAAAACTTAATATACTCATTCTTGAAGAAAGTAGCAAAGGTAGATTAAAGAATTTGGTTTCAGCGAAAAGTGTATAATCTGAATATTATGTTTATTTTTACTGTAGTAGTTATTTTTATTTTCTTACCTGAAGAGCATGCCTCAGAATTTCCAAGTATCACTTAACGATATCTGGTGTGTCGCGAAGAAATATTTAGTTACTTCAGCCCTGTAGTTCCTCTCAGTGTATTGTTGGATGCACGAAAGCTGTTTCATTGTGGTTCCTCCATGCGATGTTGGTCAGGGAGCTTCTAGTTTACTGGTCAATTTATACAGTTTTTATTACAGTAACTTGTCTTTGAAGTAACTTAATGTTATTATTGTTACCGAAGTACACATTCACTCTGTGTGTGTATTCCTTAAGAAGATTTCGTTCGACGATTAACGAAGCTTGACCAGTAAACTAGAATCTTCTTCGCTGAACCTAGTATTGCACTGTACCTGTAAATAAACAAAGAGTAACATTAAATTACAATAGCAAATCAATAGTTGTAACAAACAATAATATTAAGAAATGAACTGTGAATTTCTTCGCTGTGATTCATTGTTTTTAAAATTTTATTGATTCCAAACGCGATAAAATTATTTGAATACTACTACCAGTGGCGTATTTAAGGGGGGGGGGGCTTCCAAAATTGTATTTACTATATTAAAGTAAATGAAATATCTTTCAGAATTTTGACATTTCCAGGAACAAAGTTAGACTAACTCCCCTCCCCCCGAAACAAAATCGTAAATACGCCACGATTACTACGTAGTATCTTATTTTGATTTTACCATGATATCTGTGCACTTTCTTCTGACGATTGGCCAATATCTTCCGTTGGTAAATTTTAGAAAGCCGTGAAATAAAGTTAAATTACTGATCAACCTAGTGTATTTGTAGTAAATATCCACGTACACGTGATGCTCTAATATAGCTGAATGCTTAGCGTCTGTGTAGCTGCGCGGTGCGAGCTTGATTCTTGATTACAGCACAGAATTTTTGGTGTTGACAATCCAGGACTGACTGGAACTTAATCTCGCCAGGAATCATATCAAATGAGAGTGGATGATGTTCTGACCTTACATTATTCTGTTAAAATTAATCTGCAAGAAATCACCAGATTAGCGAGAATGTAGTGTAGTGTGTTCGTTAGCCGCTTTTTTTTTTTTCTTTCATACATTATTTGTGAAATCATTCTTTGCTTAATCCTTTGAACATGTAAGCGTAGAACAAAGAATTACTCATTTTACTTTGTTTTCAATAAGTTCTTTTTTTCTTTCTTTCACATTTCGTTTACAAACTCCAATTACAGTATTTCCGAAAACATCGTCGCCGTACACATGTACAAAATTCTGGTTTGTATACAAACATACGTATATCCTTTTATTTTTTCATGCCGTACTTGTACGAGCATGAATTGTACAAATATTCAGACATTTAATTTCTTACTTATCAAGCAACCTAATCTGTTATTTATTATTTTCATCGAGTTCGATATATTCATTTACAATTTCAGTGCTTTCATAACGTGCCACAATTATAATAATCGTGATAATAATTGCACTTTATATTTCTTTCTTTGGTTATTTCGAGACATTTCAACAGTAATTTGCATTTCTGTAGAACTGAGGCCAGGAAGTATGAGCAAATAAAAAGTTGTTGTACCGGTACAAATTGAACATGTTTCATTCAACCCGTTTTGTGAACCTTTTTATTTTCCAACCGAGCAATATAAATTGTTAGTCAAAGTTTAAGAAGCAAAGTTTTAATTTCTTTTAATTATATTCTGATTTCTGATCTGAATATCTTTGGCCATAAAAATCTCTTCATACAGTCAGCCTAAAGTAGGAGGTTTTAGATTAGAGCCGCAAGGTATATTTGAATATCATATTTGTTTTATTTAGTTAATTTAATTAACACTGCTTGTTTCTTATTTTTCTGTTTTACAATGTCTAGATTTAGATCGTGAGTCTCTGGCTACCGCTGTGTACGAGGAATGGTACTTTAGAAAACAACAGGAAGCAAGGAAAAGAAAAGACGAGGAAGAGAAGAGAGAAATAGCGTTGAAATCAATGATAGAAAAGGTATTTTATATTTTGTGCGTGATATATTGATAATTCTTATTTCAATGTTTCTATTTACACAGCTGATCTTATGTCTTTTAAGGAAACTTCAATTTTTATTATACATGTCCCGAAAACCATTTTGGTTTGTCTGCTAAAATTGTCTCGCACACTGTCTGAACGGCCTATGATATATATATATATATATATATATATATATATATATATACAAAAGTTGAGATTTGGTGACGGCAATTTTTATGGCAGTTTTCAATATATTACTGTTTATTCAAGTTGAACGTCTCATTTCAACACTGAGGCTATATGAGAATGAAATGTAGATTGCAGCACATTGCTTAGTGGATATCGGATCATGGTTACTGTCACTTCAATACGTGAAATAAAAGCACATATCGTTTATTGACAAGAGTGAACATACGCTGCAGATCATATCATCTTGTTTTTATACCGGTACATTTCTTTTAACCTTTTAATTACAGATCCGTAAAAAAATTGGAAGTGTATGTGTAGGTTAGGGTTGCCAGCTTTTCCGTATTATCCTTGAGCTCATGTATGTTAAGCTTTCATCTGTCTCTCGGTATGATTTAATCTGAAAGCTCATGTATCTTCTATTGTAAAACAAAAAAATAATAAAGAGGAACTAAATGTTATTTAATCTACCCCCTTACTTTTAGAGGAAATTGGTTGCGTAATTTATGCACATTAAAGAATATTTTAACGTTGAGATCGTTGTCTTCGCGCTATTGATTCCAATGCGAGTATATTATCCATAGTGATGGTAATACTGTGGGTATCTGCAGTGACAGGGACAAGAGGGAAAAAGTGAACGCTCACGAGTCAAACCAACCTGTTTCATCTAATGGTCACAGCGAATGCATTTTTTCTTACATGAACAAATAGTCTGATACTAGAAACTGGTATAATTTAGGTTTAGTAAAAGCTGAATTACAAACAACTACGAATTTTGACTACACTTGTAGAGAATATGTAGGGAAAACCCGAAAATTCAGGCTTCTGCCAAAGATCTAAGTAAATACAGATTTAAATAAAAACCTCTGTACTCTACAACCATTTTATATGTGTTTTATGTCGTAAAATGTTTTAAATTTAAGCATCATGGCCTAGCGATTGTAACAGTCTTCCTTATTTCTGAAAAACAAAGTTGGCAACCCTAGTATAGGTAACATTATAATGGACAGTGAGGTAAGAGTGTTTGGTGTCCTCAGTGCACTGTGAGACGGATACAATGAATAGATTTATTTTATTTTTCAGAAGCGAGAGGAACAGAGGATAAAATCGGAAGAAAAATTTCTTCAGTGGAAGAAACAGAAAGAAAAACCCAAAGATAAGAAGAAGTCTGTTGCTGAAAAAGACACTGTAGATAGTAAAAAATTACGAGAAGCTGATGAAGCTTTTTGGTCGTGGAAGAAAAGGAAAGATGAATATTGGAAACAAAAGGCTCAGGAGAAGAAAATATTGAAGAAACAAGAAGAAGAGAAATTGAAGGAGAAGAACGAGAGGAAGCTTGAGGCAGAACAGGTCTGTCTCTGTGGTATGTATAGACTGTGTTTAAATACCACACAAGATACCGCTTGATTATTATATATACACAAAAGATAATGAGAAGATAATGCAACGTGCAAGTAAATGATAACAAGAAAACGTGAAAATGTTTGAAACAAGCATTATTTTCGGAATAAATAAAATAATTCCGTTATTGACATGTAAAGAGTGAAAATTGCACGACTGGACCGAGAATCAGATTCGGATCTCCGATTTACCGTGTCGATGTGATAATGATTAAGCTATTTATTCCGTTCCCTGAACAGCATACATTCTTTCACTTTTGAAGTTTGTGCTCAACCACTCAGATACAGAAGATCAATTCACCTAAGATGGCCAAAGTTTGTGTTCTCACCTGCTCACGATAATCCGTTCCCCCACCAACGGTTGTGCTCGATGTGGTGGCCACGAGGCTGGACTATTGCCCTGCAACGCAATTTCTACTGAAGCAGTGCGCGTCGAAGGTGTGTGAGGGGAATTGTAGACCACACCGCTTGACAAGCTTTCCAGAGCCCTGCTGTGGTGGTGGAACATCTTCGCGCGAAGCCTTGTTTCAGAAGGCCAAAGGCGCAGAAATTCATCGGCGACGCATCTGGTGACTTCACAGGTATGGACGAGAAGGGTATAACAGACACACCAGTCTCCAGAAGGGTATAACAGACACACCAGTCTCCGTAGCCATACACCAATATTACGCGACAGAACTTCGAGCAGTGTGACTGCATACCCATGTGGGTCCACACCTTCCGGGTGTCTCTGCCATACAACTGCGGGATGTGCGTTGTTCCATGATATTCGTTTGAAAGTAGGCTGCATTCACCTTGGCCTTTGAATCCACACGATGCATTGGCAACTTCCCACGGGCGAAGAAACCTGCCACCACCACGAACCCTTCGAAAACTTCTCGCGACATTCACGGACGAAATCGCCGCGGCCCTTCGCATCATGTGGTGAATAAAAAATGGCCCTGGGCTTATTGGTGTCATCAAGGTAGATCTAGGCTTCATTCAAAGTGATAGCCCACTGCTATTTGCCACCTGAGAAGTACTGTTCATACAACTTTCTTGCGTTCGTGAATCTCTGCCTTGGTGATAACATGCCTCATCGCCTTACGACGTATTTTCAGTCCCAAAGTGTCCTTTATGATACGACACACTGTGCTCTGTGGTATCCTGCATGAGGTGGCAAGGTTGCGTTGGGGGGATGGGTTCTCCTTCACAGTTGATGTCCTGATGTTTCTCACAACGCGTGGTGTCCTGGCTGGCCATACCCGTTTGCTTTTCACTCTCACGACTTGATGTTGATATTTAGGGCCGGTGCTTTAACAACGCTGGCTTACTCTTGCTACCCCTACGCCTGTTGATGTTGTTGCCCCTTGCAGCACACATTTTCACAATCACTGACGCACTGAATTGTGCATCAGAAAGTGAACATATGTACCCTTCCCAATAAGGTGTCACTTTAACAGACATAGTAGCTGTTCACCACAACAACTTCCACACAGCGTTGTACGTGTCTCACTACTGTAGTCACGGGCTACTGACTTCTGGTTCCTTCTAAGCTGTGCTCGCCATCAGCTCTGTAAAATTGGCCACCTTATGTGAATTGACCTTCTGTAACGTGACTTGTATCACACAATTGCTGTTGTTCATGGACAACTCAATGTCTTTATTACAGAATACTTCTGATGTTTGAGTTAGATATCACAAGTAGGAGATATATATATATAATTATGGAATGGAGAGTGGAATAACCAATTTTATATCACACCAATTCTTTTATAGTACACCAACTGCAAGAGTGATACAAAGTATGGCTGTTCAGAACGCGAATTGAGTAGTGTAATGGTTAATGAATTGACACTGACACGATAAGAAGTAGACCCGGGTTTGATTACCGGTCAATTCGTGGGCTCTTTTACTTTTTTTATATCATTAAATACGCACATGGAGAAATTGATGTGATGTAAAATCGGTTATTTCCTCCATTTGTCATAAGAAATTCTGTTAGTGTTTCTACGAGAGACAGGCTAAAACATTTTATTGATGATTTTCATTATGATAGTGACCTATGATCTTCTATAGTACGGTCTGCGAGTTTCTTTTAAGCACCGCATCATAATCTCAACCTTATTGTCTAATGATTAACTAAAAGGGGTATGCATACTCTACATATCTTTTGTCAATTATTTTCGAACGAATTGTGTGATTGGAATATTGTTTACGGTGTTGTACAGAGAATTAAGTTCTTTACATGTCAAAGAAAACCGTTAAAATTTATCGACCCGTTAATAAGTTATTGATAGAAGAATAAATAAGATCTGTGTGCCCATTTTTCTTTGTGATTGTTCATTAAAGATTCATTGAAGAAGGCTGTAAAATATGTTATTTTAAGTTTTCTCTTATGTATGGATTTACGCAAAATCGAGCCAGCGCTTACATTTTGTTTTGCACTCGTCTTGTTTAAGTTGGGAACTAAGTATCTAAGTTATTTAAACGAACTCTAATAAAACCAATTTTTTTTTTTCCCAACCAACGATAACTTGATTTTCCAATTTTTGTTTGATCCGTTTCTGCATAACGCCATTCTTTATGTGAAAGGTGATCAAATTAGGTTGCGCAATACATCTATGCCACAACCAACAATCAGCAAGTCAATAGGATTATCATTATGGAACAGATGACCAAATTGAAAGAGTAAGAGAACAAAAGTGGCAACAGTATCAACGAAAAGTAGGACGAGGGGGCTAAAGGAATAAAGTTTCTGTGTGACGTTCAGTCATAATTTTCTGTCACCAACTTAAGCCATTTTACTTTTTTTTTTTTTTTTTTTTTTTTTTTTTTTTTTTTTGAAAAAGGTGTTATGAAGATATAACTTCGTGTGTAAAAGTCAAATTATTTGTAAACGTGAAAGTTGAAAGAAAAGGAACTGCATTTTTTTTATTTTTTTATTATTATTTTTTTTTTAAAGTATTGTTTTATTAGCTTTTGTGCTCAACTGCGAGTCACACACAACATAGCTAGAATAGTTTTCGAGAAAATAACAGTTTTCAGTTTCCATTTAATTGTAAGGCAGTGAGTGTGGTTCTCTTTTATTTAAATCGTTAACTTTCCCATTTTTGTACGGGAAGCCAACTTGATTCCCAATGAGAATTTATGTGGTTCAAATAATACATTACACGTAAATCTACGTTCATATAGCCTTGATCTAAAACAAAACAAACAAACAAAAACTGCAGGTAGACTCTAAAACAACCAACAATATAAAGCGGGTAATTATTTTTGTGCTTGTTAAGTTGTTTGTGAATTATATCTTAAAACGAAGTCTACTGCTTTCGAGCGCGAGGAAGTAATTTAACAAGGTCTCAGCTTAAAAAAGTATTCTTTTTAAAAGATAATGGCATGTGAAGAGTAAAAAAATGAATGGCCGGGCCTGGAATGCATCTCGAGCCTTGAGCTTACTAGTAACCACTATGTTTTCCAGTCTACTCTCTGACAAGCTACATGTGCACTCTTGAGATCGGTACTCAGTCTATTAGAGCGTTACCACTGTAAGCCGGAGACATGAATTTGATTTCCGGTTCTATCGCTCATACTTTGAATTTCATTAAATTCGCGCCTATGGAGACTGGTGTGTGTGTAGGAGGAGGGAAAGAAGTGATTTTCTCAACTTATTTCAGTATTATTTAGAAGACATTTTTTGTGATATAGAGTAGATGGCCTGTTTCCCGTAGGTCTCAGCTCATAGGAAATCTTTCCACGCCCGCCCGTCCTACAGAATCTCGTTTTCAAGACGTTTACTATTGTTAGAAAAGGTGAAAAAGAAAGTTGAAAAAGAAAGGGAAGTCTCCGTAGAAGAAAAATGAATTTGTTTAATTCTACAACTAACAAAAAAGTGAATTGAAATTTATCTAGAAATCAATTTCAATTTTCATGCATATGATGGACAAATTCAATTTCATTTCATTTCATTTCATTTTATTTTCATTTTCATTTCATCAATGATTAGCATTTAAACTGTGCATTATACTTTTTTCCAAGAAGTTTACGTTTCGCTTGTGGAAAGCGATTAACAGTTCAATTCCATTCCATTTTTATTCATAAGAAGAATAAAGAATTAAAATGAGAGATAATGCTATAAGCGATATAACATACGTTTCCAAGAAGCAAATTTTGTTTTAGTTTGGGAAATAGGATTACTTACTTTTACCTCAGAAGGGTTCTACGGGAAGGTATTACGGTCCAGCATAATGCTGTTCGGTACCCACCCTCCTTAACCGGCCACCGCGGAGAATTCTCTATTCTTTGCCCCCAAATAATATAGCTTTGCACTATTTTATTTGTGGGTTCAGAAAGCTCGTCCCCACGACAATCGCTCAAGGAAGGCGCGATGCACCTCACCGTACGGTCCAGACTCGGACGGGAATCACCTGGGCGAAGACCTAAGGCGTGTTACGAAAATAGACGAGAGCATCACCTACTTTCATGAATTGAACACAAGTTATTTAACAATCACGTTCTCACCACATCATGCAATCTGTGAAAGAAAAAAAAAACTGACAAAATTACATATTACAGTGCCATTTATTGGAAACGAACAAACGTACCTGAGATAAACAAACTTTTCTTTACGTTAGTCGCCCCATTTGCGTAATGAATTCGTAAGTATACTTTTATTACTCACTTCAATATTTTCTGTCCGCCATGGCTCGTCGATAGGTGTGATCACATTTTAAGTTGAAACACTGTATATCCGTCGAATCCACTCACAAAAACCGTCCTTCCCTCCGATTCAGAGAATTTAACAGACAGTCATTCCATGCGAACGCAGTGACAGCATTATGTTGTGATTTCTGTTGAAGAATTGACTTATTTCGACAAATTTTTGTATTAGTCGCTGACTATAAGTCCATTACCTTCAAGTGCAACCTGCCAAGTTCTTTGTTTCACTCTTAATCTCGATCACGCTCTCTCGTCGTTATAAAATATTCTTGGGGTCGATTTACTTTAATAATGACTTACTTAAAATCACCAAAATATTCAGTTTTGCAATACTATTTTTAATGAGTTTTACGCATATTCGAAGATAACGATAGATTTTCCAAATCATATGACAACTAGCACTCCTTTTTACATAACGTCTGGTAACAAGATCATAACATGATCAGCAAAAGAAAATTGCTGAATCATGTTTCACACACACCAACACACATTGAAGTCCAACTAAAAACTCCATTCTTTCCTTTTCCTTTTCTTCTAATCTGACTTTTAGCACCACCAGGCGGCAGCACGATCAACAAGAAGCATACACCGCACAAAGTGTACAAATTCAGATGAACGTCACATAATGCACCAACGCAGAATTTGCGTTTATACGAAAAATATTTTAAGCAAAATTTTGGTACAGTTACAAAGGAAAGAACCATATTATATACTTCCAGTTCAACAACTTTTAGATGTAATCGGTGAAAGTGTTATCCAGCATTGAAACCGTCTCATTGGAATAAAAAAATTCGTAAAACAAGGTATTTTTTCCGATCCGCTCAGAGGTATGTACATTTATATAGACGAAGTTGGACATCCAAAATTTATTACTTAGACATGATCAACCGTGAAATGCCTAAATTGAACATCAAAATCTTGAATTGATTCCTTTTTCGCTTATAAGGCTTTTTTCATTACTATATTAGATCGAAAGAAAGAAAATCCTTCATGGAAAATATATCACATGGTTTAATTTTTTTTTTTTTTTGTGTGTGTGTGTGTGTGTGTGTGTGTGTTTGAATATATGAAACACATATGGGACGGTCTAGAGGCTGAGAAAGCGGAAGATATAACTTGAACAGTTTTATGTTCCATGGACAGTGCTTCCCTTTAGGTTGTAAAACTGACACACCGTCTTCCAACACCATTCCTCCGTTGAGACAGCAGAAATACACAAATTTTTATCAGGCTATATTTGCCTTTTTAATATCACAACATCTATTAAATTCAAGACAAGAAAGGGATATTCTTTTAAATTTACCGACCCAATTCCATGCATCTGAAAGTTGTGGTTATAATCATATGTAAATTATAGTTAATAGGGTAAATCTTTAAGGTAACCTAAAAACGATTACAATTTGCATATTCCAATAATTTTTCAAGAGTAGTTTGTAAGAAAATAATATAACCTAAATTAAAAAAAAAAAGTTTCTGTATTTGTTTCTTTCTTTTCTCCCCTAATCAAAACGAGAGCTATTAACATGCGTCCTTTCAGTAAAGACAGTATTTCAGTTAGTCTCATGTAGCATTGTGACTTTTTGAAATCAAAGTGACGTGCCACTTAAAAGGAATAAGCAGAATGTAATGCTCAATAATTTCACTTTGAATATCGACACATCTTTATGTTATTAATTTAGTTGTGTACAAAACAAAACAATTGGGTATGGTGTAAGATCATTGGTCTGTGTTCCTTATAGATATAGTAGAATCTTTTTCTGGGCAACTCATATAATTCATGATAAAACTTTTTTTTTTTTTTTTGTGCATACTTAAAGCAAACCATTATCTAGAAGTAGAAATACAAAAAGTGACTACTAGATTGATGTGAATGAAATATCCTCCCCAACTACGCCATTTACAAAGCTCCCCCCCCTTCCCTTCCTAATGAAACTAAAACTGCAGTTCTTGGTTAATCAAAATAGTCGAAATTTGCAATTCGTGGCGAAAGAAGTCTGAAGTCTGGTATACGAAGAAGTCTTCAACTACGCGTTGTACCGCCCAATCACCAAGGAAGATCTTCCCTCCCAGGAAGTGATCGATGGTGGTCAATGAGAGAAATATCGGGGGGAATACAGTGGATGAGGAAGAGTTTCATACTGCAACTCATGGTGAGCCTGCACCATTCCTTACTCGACATGTGGATAGATATTATCGTCTAATATGAGGATACCATGTGCGTTGCCATTGCTGCATACTTCCGAACAAGTTTGCTGCACATGTCATGGAGTTTAGCACTGTAACAATCGGCATTGATGGTGTCGCCTCGCTTGAGAAAGATTGATGGATCATTCCCACCATATCAGCAACAAAACTCCTTCTTTGGGTGCAGAGGTGGTGTAGGAAATCATCGTGGACGTTTAAAGCGATCCAACCATTATCCTCATCGTGTACGATTGTCATAGCAGTTCCATTTTTCATCTGACGTGACAGTCCGATGCAGGAAACTTCTCCGGTTATTCCTTTCACTCAAAGAAGTACACATTTCCACACGGCGATTGTAGTTGGTCGGTGTCAGCTTATGGAACACCAACAAGTCGACTTTTTCACAGTACCAATTGCACGGAACCGCGAACGACAGCGGTATGACGTATGGCTAACTCATTTGCAATAGCAGGGTGAGCTTCCACGGTCTTCTAGAGGAGGTCATTCAATCATAATGTTCGTCGGTGTCTATGGAGTTCAGCTATGGTGCCTATGGTTTGCGGCTTGTGCAGAATCTTCCAGTTCGAGTTCGTAAAAAAATGTCACTCGCAATAATGTGTTCTCCATAGTGCACTTTCATATGAACCTCTTCAACAACGCACTGTCCCTTGACTATCTAGTATTCCAACCGTTTGCTGGACTTGTACAGAGTTTGTGATGTTAGACAACCCATCTCTTTTTTGTGTTCCTGAGGTGAGTTTCCTAACGGACATCAAAGTGGACCTGCAGTCGCACCAATGTAATAGTGTAATAGTAAGAACGTGGAGTTCAATGTTTGCTTCGAATTTCGCAGTGCGGTATGCATGAAAATAATAGCAGAATGATCTTAGCTTAACATTCTTAACTAGTGTCGTCACTTGTTTCAACATTGTTCTGTGGTAACAGACTTCGTTGGATAAATCAAGATAAAACTAAAATTAGATACGGCAACAAGAAGGGATAGCAAAGAAAGCTTTATCAATGCTGTTTTTATAATACTTGTTACATCAACATGGCGTTAACTGTCTTCATGCATCATGCTATCCCCATTTCCCACGAAGAATACTTAAAGACATCATTTTGAAGAAGCAGACATTAATATAAGCAAATTTTGTATGTTGTATGTTATTTATCTTTCCCGGTTTCTTCGACAAAGTCTGTCGAATATAGACGAAATGTAAGGCATGAAGTTAGTAGTTTTGAGGATATTAAGTATGAATATATTATTTTCTTTTTCTAAGCCTATTATTTGTTTAAAGAACTTACTTCTTGTATAGTCCACCTGTGGTTGAAAGCCTCGTGCGCAAAGTAAAGGTTGGCTATGTAAAAGGGAAGAATTGGAATGAGAAATTGTCTTCTGTTTTGCTTTATTGAAGGAATATAGAATTATTCATGAGTGTTGTAAAACCAACGAAATATTTGTAGAAACATTAAAGAAATATACAGGGTGTAACATAAATGCATGGCCAAAGGTGACAGGGTGATTGTGGACATC
This sequence comes from Thermobia domestica, assembly GCF_964235325.1. Classification (NCBI taxonomy): domain Eukaryota; kingdom Metazoa; phylum Arthropoda; class Insecta; order Zygentoma; family Lepismatidae; genus Thermobia; species Thermobia domestica. Next base: position 158,204,995 of record NC_137454.1, read on the forward strand.
CAAATAAGTAAAAATGTTCCTATAAACATAGGTCCGATGCCACTTCGTTTCCGAGATGCAGGATGTTAAAATGTCTTGACCTTCCAATGGCTCACTATGGGAAAGTGAATGGAAATGTTCAACATTACAGGAATAATACAATCAAGTGGAATTATGCCTGTGCAAATACATTTACACTAACATAGAGAATGAAACTAACCAACATTTGAGGTTGTTGGATTTTCAGTGTTGCCAACCTGGTACAAAGTGTTATGTTTTCAAATAGCACTAGACGTCCACACATTAGCAATGATTGCTGACATTAAAACGTTCCTAAATATAGGGCAGATTCCGCTTCATTTTCAAAAGACAAGGCGTCCAAGTGTGAAGTCAATTAACGGTGTACAATAGGAAACAACGGTTCATAGATCACAACTCTTGCATGAAAGTGTTATTGTGTCACTTGTGTATGTTACCCCAGTACCAGACGTGGATACGCCTCGCGATCGTATTCATGCTGATTGCGAAACAATCCAAAATACTGGGGGAGTACACCAGTGCATCAGGCAATCAATGCAACGAAGAATGGAAGTGTGTACACGCGCTGAAGATGATCACTTCGAACATTTCTTGTAATACATTTCGTCACTATCTTTACGATCACTGTCGTCCTAAGTTTATGCGTGATATAAACGAACGCTGTGGCCTCCATCGAATACCTTTCTCAATTACTTATCTTTGGAAACATACAATAGTTGTGATATATGAACCGTTGTTTACTATTGTGAGCCACTAATTGACTTCACACTTTGGACGCCTTGTCTTTCGAAAATGAAGCGGAATCTACCCTATGTTTAGAAACGTTTTGATGTCAGCAATCATATGCTAACGTGTTGATGTCTGCTATTTGAAAAATAAGACTTTGTATCAGGTTGGGAACACTGACAACCAATAGCCTCAAATGTTGATTAGTTTCATTCTCTATGTTAGTGTAAATGTAATATTTCCGTAATAATAATTTCATTTGATTGTAATATTCGTGTAATATTGAACATTTCCATTCATTTTCCCGTAGTAAGCCAATGGAGGGAATCGACATTTGAACACCCTGTATCTCGGAAACGAAGCGGCATCGGACTCATGGTTATAGGAACATTTTTACTTAATTGGATGTCCGCAACCACCTCGTCACTTCTGGCCGTACATTTATGTTACACCTTGTATATAATTAATTTTACAGTTTTTCATCCGTAGTGTATTAATGAAAAAAAAAAAAATGAAATATTTAGTCAAGTTTTTGTTCGTAGAACAGATTTTTTGACATTGTTCCAATTATGTGCTGTTCTCATTAGCTAGAAAAATGAGAAAGATTCCTCGTGGCTGTATGTTAAATGTTAAATGTTTGTACTGTGTAACCATACTTATATTACGCTAATTTCGGTATCTTAGTAATTTCATTTAAATCATATATAACCTCAGATTCGAAAACTAGCGTATAGGTATGGGTGGGAGAGGAGAACACATCGATCGATATTAATTTTAGTGGTTTCGTAATTCCACACTGAAATATAGAAAGGATACGTAATCTATTATCGCTACTAACAAGCAAACTATGAAAATAAATCTCTGAATAGTAGTAGTAGGATTTGAGTTTATAAAATAATACTCGTACAACCGATCTCCATTAGAAATTCAAACAGTATATTTAAACTTTTAAGAACCCAATAATCAACATATATTTAACAATTCAACAATCAGTATTGCATTATAGTCTTCGTGATAGCGGAAAGAGAATTTAAATAGATTCAATCTTAGACTATTATCCAATTAACAACGTAAACTATTCAGCCTCAGTAACAGCTAACCTGTTCTAATTAGTCACGCAGATTGGTAATAATGCAGGAATCTAATTCAATTGAGAAAAACGTAGGAAAGCTATAGGCAAAGTGCCTAAAACTAACAAAATGGCAAACTGCGCTTTAAATGTAAGAATAATATGATAAAGGAAGGAAAAGCATATAACTTACGTACCTCGCTGCCTTATTAAGCCAATCCGTGCTATCAAAAAGAACAACTAGCCGACATGAGGTTACAACACTTCACTTTAAACTTCATGAATACATTCGAATTTTAAACTTCAACAGAATTATACTTTGACTATCACTCGTAGATTATATATATTTTATAACCTTTTTTGATATAATAGCTCGATCACAAATTATGATAATAGTAGCGAAACACAACCATTATACTTCCTCCCTCGAACGTTCCAGCACAACTATGGCCACCTATAGAGAGAGCTCCTCCGTCGTGCTAGTACGTCCCACTAGAGGGCATAACCAACAAAAACAAAAGAATAGGCAAGAACAAAAAAGCTTTTTCGGTACAAAATAATATAATAATATAAATTATTCTAGAGACACCTTTTCTATAAATATCTAATAACCAGTGACATAAAATCCATGTATTATATGAAGGGTAAGGGGAAAAACAAGGAATGTCCACATGCGTGCTTTTTCGGGTGCTTTGTCCTATCTGTTGGTGACTCTTGGTACTATTTAACTATATATACCCTGCATGCGTAGATGTAGAAATATCCATGTAAAAAGGGGCAAAAAATTTTACTAACCCTATTCTTTTTACGCTGTTTTCAATATTGAAACGCCGTTTTCTCGAAAAAGCAATTTTGTGACATTCCTTCTTTTTTTCCCTTACCCTTCATATGTTACAACTGTTGCAGGAGATCTGGATTCTATTCTCGGTGAGAGCTTATGTAGTTCCGATCCTAAAGCTGTAGATTCACATCTCATATTGACTTGGTAACAAGCAATGTTAAAACTCCAAATCAGCACACTAAGACGAACCTGCAATTATGTGTTATCTTGTTAGCATCCTTCTGTTCAACAATTTCAGCTCTGTTCGCAGTTCAATAAAATTGCCAAGATGATGATGTCATTATATTAGCATGACAAGTAATCAGTCTTCGTTTGTTACTGATTGCTGGGTATTTAATAGAGACGATATTCGTTTATTGTTTAACATTCTTAATAATATTTTTTTAACGATATTATGGTCTAGTAAGAAACTAAATTTACAGACATACAAATTACAATAAGATAAATTTTAATTTTTCCTTTTTCTTTACAGGTATTTCAGTCCTGGAAACAACGTGTAGATAAGAAGCTAGAAGAGGAAAGGACGAAATCAAAACTAAAGCGACAGAGACAATTGGAGGCAAAGAGAAAAGCGAAAGAAGAAAAATTGAAAGATGCTATGCCTTTTGAAACTTGGAGAAAAATTAAAGACGAAGAAATTAGAAAGAAACTTAAACAAGAAAGGTAAGATTTCTTTTTTCTTCTTTCATTACGAGACACAAGATCTTTTATTAGCTTTAGATGATTTTACACCTTTTCATGACTATAGTTCTAAACCACTTGACATGGAGTAGTTGTTAACATCCAGTCTGTTAATCCTGGTCAAGCATTTTGTTATATGTCACGTTAACTGGATAGGAATGGTATATCACGCGTGGGCCATCTCTTGTTCCGATACTATTGTCTAACTGGAAATTGTATCATTCGATGTGTCCTTCATTTTTTCTTTTCTTATTGTTGGTGGAAAATGTTACCACATAAAATAAATGTAAAATGCATTAAAATTATGGAAGTATCCTTATAAGCAAGGGTAGCTATGATTATTTATAACTAGCTGATGAAGTAACCGGCGTTACTCGGGTAAAATATAAGAAACTATAATTCTTTCACACACCAGGTTTCGAAAATGTTGGGGACATGTGTCCAATCTTTTTAATGAGGAGTTTATATACTGAATTTCATCTCCCTAATTTGAGGGGCTAACTATTTTCCAAAATGTATTTTAGATGGTTTAATGGTCTGCATTTATATAGCGGACAAACATTCAAACAATATTCTAGAAATCCTTCCCCCACCATCCTTACCTCCTTAGAAGCATTATTTTCGAAAAACATGCTGGTGCACATGTCCTCTTACTGTTAATGAGGAATTTATATACCAAATTTTATCTTCCTAATATGAGGGCTTTCCGGAGATACTCTGTTTTTACATTCTGAACCCTTCTCCTCCCTTATGAGACACACAAAAAAATTCCAAGTACAATATGCGGCAAAACAAACAGTACTGAAATCATATCGTTGATATTTATTTATTTACTTTTGTATAACGTAATGAAACATAAGAAATGTCAAAAGGATGTCAACTAATTGTTACTCAACACAAATTGTAAATTCAAGAGGAATCGAGCCTGTATATCACGTGTTCAAAATGTTGACCATTACGTCTAACATTCTTAGCCGCTCTGTAGATCGATGAACATGTTAGTGAACACGGCTTGCTGGAACAACAAAACAAATGATCGAATCTTCTCTCTTAACTCCAGTAAAGTGGTAGGGTATTATCTATTCGGAAAATTGCTTCCTTTGTATATCCCACATGGAGGCATCTCCACTCATCTTCTGCAGTGCGATGCTGGCCCACACCATATGAGCGGAAGTAGTGCTCTAAAATACCTTCTTCTCTGTTGTGAGAAACATGATCTTCGCTCCAAGTGCATACTCCGCTAGTCCACACACAGCTAAGCATACAGTGTGCCGCTCACAGCTCATACCACATTGCGCCTGCACGCCATTTGCACGCGAATTTCAGTACTGTTTATTTTGCCGCATACTGTAGCTTACGGTCTTTTGTGTTCTACCTTATCTTCCCTACAGTTACCTAGAAGTATGCCAAGCCAGCGGTGTTGAAGAATACTCGTTCTTCGCACGGGAAGTATAAGGTTTATGGGAAATATGTTTGAATGGTATATTTTAACCTCCTCTCCTCCTTGGAATACGTCTAATATATTCTAAATAACAAACTAACGTTGTGGATTTGTGTAAGGAATAAACAAACAAACATCAATGTTCAACTTTATACCTAGAATTGTTGAGATCTTAATGTAGTAACTATTTCCCTTAGTTCCAGTAATAGTATTATTTATTTATTTATTTATTTATTTACAAATGTTTCAGATACAGATCAATGTCCATTTTACACTGAAACAATGTAACAACGTATATAAGAAATAATAAAAAAAGAAAGAAAAAATTAAAAAATAAAAAATTACAAATATATATATATATAGAATGTGTACCATATTTACAGAGACTTTAACTTGTTTTTAAAATGATTTTCAGAGTCAAAAATAACATCTGACAATAACTATTAGACAATGATGCCAGCCTGAAGTGTAAGGAACGTTGTATAATTGATAATCTGGGCGTTGTATATGTAAGTAATGTATGACTGCGAGCAAGGCGAGAAGGTACGCGAAAATTGAGAACGAAGACCAACAATTCGGAGTTAATTTTCCCATTGATAATTTTATGAAGATACAGCAAGTCCGGTACCATACGTCGAGTAAGTGGAGTCTGAATATTGAGTTTATTTAGGAGCTCTGTTTTATTAAGACTACGCACTGAAGGAACTCTTTGTTTCACAGTAGCAAAAAAGAAGTTAAGGACAGAATCAAAATGGGATAAGTTTGAAGCAGAGGCCATATCCCATATCGGTGAGCAATATTTGATTTTAGGAGGTACAAAAGCTTTGAAGAAAGTACTGAGTGATTTGAGATCGCGAATTTCAGTAAATCTGTAAAGAATACCCAGTATTCTCATAGTACTCTTAACAGTAAAGGTGATATGATCAGCAAATGTAAGTTTCTCATCGAATAATACTCCGAGATCTTTATGTGTAGCGACTCTTTCGATAGGACTGTTATTAATACAATATTTGTGATAAATTTTATTTTTCTGCAAAGAAATACTAAGAGTACAACATTTTTTAGTGTTTAGTTTTAAATTCCAAGTCGTACACCAGTCCGTAAGTTTAGTAAGAATTTGTTGAAATAGTAGGGCATCATCTATGGTAGAGATTTTATGGAAAATTTTACCATCATCAGCAAAGAGAAGAACGTTCGTAGATGGTAAAGACAGGAAGGAAGGGAGAACATCCATGTAAAGAAGAAATAGCAATAGTCCTAGAACACTACTTTGGGGAACTCCAGACAGAACTGGGACAAATTTGGATGAAGCATCTGGCATAACAACACGTTGCATACGATTAGTAAAATAATCCTTTAGTAAAGACAGGAATTTGTCATAGGGAATGCGAACATAGCTTCAAGAGCAGGAAGAGGATTTGGTACCGTCTGGGTGGAGAAAGTTTTGCAAAAATAGTCATTGAATGATTCAGCTCTGTGTTCTCCAGTAACAGTGCTCCCAGCATAGTTGACGTTCATGGGTATACTAGTTTTATTTCTCCTTGAATTAATGAGAGACCAGACGTGTTGGGTCTCGAACAAAACGAAGTTGCAATGTTGGAGATGTAACTATTGTGTTTTTTTCTAAGTAGGAACTTGGCGTGTCGACGACTTTGCGAGAAACTATTGTAAGTAAACTGGTTTAGATGTTGTTTCCAGAGTGACCACGCGAACCTCTTGTTTTTCAGAGCAGACCGAATCTCAGTATCAAACCAAGAAGGGAACCTAGATCATTTTTTGTGGTTTTTGAGGAACAAAGTCTTCAACAGCAGCTACAAAGTCGTCGATATGCCAAGCCCAAGCTCAGTAAGAAGCGCTGTAGCATTATCGATGGTACCATTTTCCAACAAACACCATGGAAAAAGATCTAAGGTATGGCAGATATCATCCCATGGTGCCTTCTTCCACAGTCTATTAACATGTTCCGCAAGACTACAATTTCTGTTAGAAGTTCGTATATTAGGACAAAATGTAATATCTAATGAATCATGGTCAGTAGAAAAAAAGTTCATACGTAGATTTATGTCAATCTCATTTAAAGAGGAGATAACATAATCTAGGTTACTATCCCCTAGCGTATTGAACATATTATATTGATGTAAGGAGAGACCATGAATAAAGGTATCCAAAAACCAGTCATCATTTCCACACTTACGAACCCCCATATCAGGTGATATCCAATATATGGACAAATTGATGGACAAGTTACCCATTAAAACCACATCACCTAAAGAGAGGGCTGCTAATACAGAATCTCTGCAAGCTTCTAAGATGGTTAAGGGTGAATTTTTGTGTGGCCTATAGTAAGAACCAAAGAACTCTTTCTTACCTTTAGTAACATTAACTTCATCCCATATAATTTCACAATTTATAGTTAGGTCGTGGCGTACTTTACTGGTCCATTTATTATTCACACAAACATAACACTACCACGAGAGGATTCACGATCCTTTCTATATATGTTAAAATGAGATGAAAATGGAAGTTCTTCATCTTGTAGGAAAGCGTTCAACCACGTTTCGGTGAAAACTAGGCAGTCATACTGCACTAATCACAGTCCATTAACTTATTTTTTATACTCCTATTATTTTGATAATAAACAGGAAAAAATGGGTGTTAAGTATTTATTGTACAATAATGTGACATTTTACGAAGCTGTAGTTGCTCAGTTCTTGGATATGGATATTCTTATTCTGTTTCTCAATGCATCCCACCACTCCAGCTCCCCTATTTTTCAGTTTTCCATATATCCCTTTGAGTTACAAGGAAAAGGAACTGACCACCGTATTTTTGCTCTACTGACTTTAATGCTCCCACCAACTACAATACAAAGCTACCAGTTAAATAAAATAGTGCATTTGACAGAACGGACAGATCTTCCTTTTGGTGACCTTTTTCCCCACAGGTTTCTCAACTAGATCTCAGTGCATCTCGCAAGTTTTCCCCATGCGAGCGACATGAAGTACAATCTTTCATTGTATGTGCTTTTCTTTCAGCTCTTGTTCTTCTACGTCAGTGCTAGTTTTATTTGTTTTTAGCTTTACATTAACGGTAGCTTATCAACTAATTATTTGATTTTTGTGGTGCTGTCGTGGACAAAGAGAGTAGCCCTAACAGGGCTCATATATAAGTTTCGTGTACAATGTACTATTTCCTCTTGTTGAAGATTGCAAGGGCAAAGTAAATCAGTTCTAGAATAATTCCACAAAGAGCAAGACATTTTTTTTCGAATTGTAAAGTGTTTTTGTTTCGTGACTTAAAACTATTCTGTAGATTAATTTTCGATCATTATTTGGCATAACTACTATTTTGTCGAATATTTAATTTTTAGTAACTGCTTTTAGAATTGTTTCAGAAAATGGATTTCTCGTCTCTCTGCTTCTATAAATGATTTATCATCAAAAATTTCCTATTCTCGATAATGCATTCAATACCTAACTTACAGACAATAAAAAATAAAAAAATAAATAAAAATATCACACAATATTGTATTTGACACGTGAGAAAATACAGGTTATTTTAAATATTCGTATAACGTGTTTTTGTCTGATTAATACTGTTTATTTTTTAGTCTAGATTAATGAATACTCATTTCCATTAAATAATATGAGGTTCTCTCTATTTGAATGAAAGAGTTTACAGCTATTTCTTCTGTGTGACTTGATAAAATAAAGAAAAGTATTTAAGTAGTATATATAAATTTATTAGTGATAGGGAGATTGATAAGCTTCTTTGTAAACAAAATGGAAAGGGCACAATACAACGGATGCGCTGCACAGAAACGTGAAAGGTACTGTGTATCACCGACTAAGTCACATCCGAAACAGACATATTGAAGCTGACACCATTGGTATTGTGGGTAATTAAGACATTGATAGCTTCCGAGAATCCACTGACACAGCGTTCTGTAGCCACTCTGTTCGGTTTGTTCCAACCAATTATCCACCTTGACTTTCACGAAGAAATACTTATGAAGTGGTTCATAAGGCAAATATCTATGCGAGGTATGTGTGATGGAAAACCAACTGCAATAAGCTGTACGAGCGCTGCCTGGCGAAAGATCAGTCGAAGTTTGTAATCGCTATCAACCAGGCGTGTATGCATCTAACCGATTGTGAAATGGACGAACGTAGAGAAATGTCTATGCAAAAGGATGAAGCAATTTCATTCGTCATTGAAACGAAAGTAACCTACATGGTTTCGTGGTTGTGGAAAGATTTTGTACAGTGGAAAATCAATACCATGTTTTACGAGAAGCAAGTCTTGGGCGAATATTTGCAACAATGAAATCCGCATTAGGATAAGAAGTTCAATCACATAGTCAAGTGATCGTTGGCATTCAACCGATATCAGCCCATTGGACTACTGTGCTTTTAGATTTGCCAAACAATGCCTTTCTTCTCGTAAGGTGTGCACAGTTTTCGGTTTCCGAAAAGTGTCGCAACCGGAGTGGAATAAAATACCAGTTCTACACCTGCAAAGAAGACTTTTTGATTCGAAAGTGCGTTGTTGAGCAATTACGGAGAATGCTGGTCGTCATATGAAACCGTAGCGGAAGAATGGACTGTACTAGATGAGTGAACACACTCAAAGTAATCTATGTGGAAGCCTAACAGTCTCTGATACTTTAATGACAACTTAGGTCGGTTACACACATTTTTGTTTACTTTCTACTCCTTTCTCCTCCCCCGTAAGGAGTGGAGTTGTCGGAAATATGGGCAGTTCACTTATTTTCAATAAGGAGTTCTATTTCAAGCAACTCTCTAACATATGGTCTCTCTCCTGGCATGCTCTGTCTTTTACATACTTTATGAACCCCTCCTTCCTCCTTAGGATACACATTTTAATCAGAGCGACATGATGAAAATATCAGTTCGAAGTACGTAGTAGCTGTAATAGACTACATCAATTTCATTTGTATATAATTAGACGCTTATCTAATATTCCAGTATTTCGCTGAGTGGGAATCATTCTGTAGGAAAATAAATGACCACTACATTATCGATATTCATATAACTACTTTAAAGTATCCCAATTTTATTCTATGTATTTTCCCTGAGTTATAGACAGCATTAGTGTTAGTAACATCCGAGCCCTGATTAATAAAATTCCAGGTTAATCGAAGTGGTTCTGAAAAGGGAAAGGAAAAGCTAACACGTGTGTTAAATGGCGTGCGTTGTAGTGTACGAGCAGAAGCCGAGGCGACGCGGTAATTAGTATAAATTTACCAAAATAAGAAAAAAATATTCAAAAATCGAGAAGTTTCGAACACCTGACTCCGGGATCACCAGCATAAAGCTCTAATACGCACGGCTATCAATCTGCTCTTGCTGTTCATTCTTTCTCCAGTTTTTCTCCCTTATGAACCTTTATGTCCCCACGCATAGTAATAAACAGCTCTGCAATCACGTGTACTCCTGTCAACAATTATTTTCGAAACTGTTTCGCACCTTTACTACTATACGTATTGTACTACCCTTCATTTTGCAAAAGGTGTATTATTCGAGCCCGGACTTACGCAAGGTTAATTAGGTTCACATTAGCTTGGATAATTAAGGCTTTACGTATTTCTTTGCGAATACTACCGCGTTTGATTTCTTAGAACAATTAATGAACGTATTTTATGGCGTAAATAACTTGGCGGTTCATCGCAATAGAAGTAAAATCTCTCCGTTTGATGCTATCCTCTGCTAAGCCAAACCAGTTTCGAGTATCATTAATCTATCAAAAAATGTTGTTTTACATAGTATTATGCTCACAATTTACCGTTCTCCCATATTAGTCATTTCGCATTATGCAATATAAACTCAGTCATTTGCTCGTCACATCTGATGACGATTCTTCTGTAAGGACTTATCTGGATAATGTAATTACAATCAACTAATTTACATGGAAATATATTTTACTTGATAGTGGCGTACAGTTGATGTTCCAAAATCATAATTTCGTTATTTAAGGAGTTACTGTTTATAAACAAACATTTTCTTATATTTTGAAATTTTATAAGTGTGGTTTTCTACGAAATATGCATGAAATGATAATAAATAGCTTTACCCATAATGTTATTAAAGCCCAAGCTATACTATCGGTAAAAATGTGAAATTTGGACAGACTATTCCTTTTGTCGCGAACTCAAAGAGATATGACAAAGAGGATTGATTGAAATATATATTCTAAGGGGCTTTAGGGGATTAAAATTAAAAAAACTAAACTCTATGGCCTATGGAACCCGAAGGTTCAGTGCCGCGTTCACAAAAGCTCTCCACTGACTTCTATCCTTAGCTAATGGCATCCAGTTTCTACTTTGTATTCCTATCTCTGCGAGATCCATCTTAATATTGTCCTCCCATCTGCGCCTAGGTCTTCCTAATGGTCGTTTTCCTATGGGTCTACCAGTCAAGACTTTGAAAGCGTTTCTACTTTCTTCCATTCTAGCTACATGACCTGCCCACCTAAGCCTCCTAGACTTGACGACCCTAACAATGTTGGGTAAACCGTATAAACTATGTAGTTCCTCGTTATGAAGCTTCCGCCATTCCCCATTCTCGTTCCTCTTGGGTCCGAATATTCTTCTCAGGATCCTGTTCTCAAATACTTTCAGGCTATGTTCTTCCCTCAGAGTAAGCGACCATGTTTCACAACCATACAGAACAACAGGCATGATTATCGTTTTATATATTTTAAGCTTCAAATTCCTCGACAGAATTCGCGACGACAAGAGATTTTGAACCGAATAGTAACACGAATTCCCTGCTTTTAGTCGACATTTAATTTCTTCGTGAATATGATTTTCGTCTGTTAATATTGATCCTATATATTTGAAAGTATCCACTTTATCAAAAGCATTATTTAATATTTTAACGCCTCCACAATTTGCCGTATTACGGTCCCGACGCACTTCCATGTATTTAGTTTTCTCTGCATTTACTTCTAAACCCATGTCCCTGCAAGCGTTTAATAAGATCTCTGCATTTATTTCTACTGTTCTCCTATCATCCCCTATTAAATTTACATCATTAGCATATGCCATAACCTGGTGAATGCCGTTCAACTCTAGGCCCTGGTTGCTATCTTTGATTTTCCTTATGGCGTATTCCAGAACAAAGTTAAATAATAATGGCGACAACGCATCTCCTTGTTTCAGGCCATTTTTGACGTGGAAGCTCGTGGACAAAAATTTTCCTACCCAGACTTTACTTTGGGATTCACTTAAACATATCTTAATTAATCTAATTAGCTTTCTCGGTATTCCAAGTTCTGTAAGAACGTTGTATAATGTTTCTCTCCTAACCGAGTCGTAAGCCTTTCTAAAATCAATAAATAGTTGATGTACCGGGGTATTGTATTCCCACTTCTTTTCGAGTATTTGTCGAATGGTAAATATTTGGTCGATAGTTGATCGATTTCGTCTAAATCCGCACTGATAATCTCCAATAATTTCATCTGCGTATGGGGTCAATCTTGCTAACAGAATATTTGAAAGGATTTTATAGGATGTTGACAGAAGAGAAATGCCTCGATAATTATTACAGTCAGTTTTGTCGCCTTTCTTGTGAATTGGAACAATGATTGATTCTTTCCACTCTTGTGGCAATTCTTCCTTGTTCCAGATAAGGAGAATGAGTTTGTGTATCTTGTTCCACAATTTTTCGCCTCCAGCTAAAATTAACTCAGCCGGAATTTCATCTACACTCGGAGATTTGTGTTTCTTCAGTTTCTTTATAGCGGCTTCCACTTCTATTCGATTGGATTCTGGAATATACGGTTCTGCGGTGTGTATCTCCTTTTCTCCACGCACATTAGTTTTTGGCTGCGTGTTGAGCAAATCGTCAAAGAAATCTTTCCATCTATTTAAGAGGCTATCCGTATCGGTGAGAACTGTTCCGTCAGACTTCTTTAATATATAAGCACGAGGTTGATAGCCTTTCTTAAATTCGCTGATCCCCTTATACATGTCCCGAATATTTTTATTTTTACTATTATCTTCAAGTTCCTCAATTTTAGCTTTCAAAAAATCCCGTTTCTTTGTTCTAAAAGTTTTGGAAGTTTCCCGCCTGATATCTGCGAAATTTTGTGTAGTTGTTTCATTCGGATTTTGTAGCCACCGTAATTTTGCCTGTTTTCTCTTTTCTGCTAGTTTAATGCATTCTTGGTCGAACCATGGTTTGTTCCTACGTATTTCCGCGTGTCCCAATTTTTCTATTGCTGAACTTTTAATGCTATCTCTAATTTCAATCCAAGTATCCTCAACACTAGTGCACTCCGAGTCTTCTAAAACCGCGAATCTATTCGAAACTTCAATCTGGTATTCCTCTCTTACCTGGCTCTCTTCTAATTTCTTTAAATTAAATCTCTCCGTTTTCGGACATTGAATATTACCTTTATTCAACGATAATCTCTCCCGTATTATCGCTACTACCAGGTAGTGGTCAGTGTCACAATCAGCCCCTCTAAACGACCGGACGTCAATTATGCTAGATTGTCTTCTTCTATCTACTAAAACGTAATCAATTTGATTATGTGTTTTTCCGTCTGGTGTTGTCCAAGTGTATTTATGAACGTCGTGATGTGGGAATTTTGTACTCTTCACGATTAGGTTTTTGGATGTTGCAAAGTTCACGAGTCTAACACCGTTGTCATTACTTTCCTTATGCAAACTTTCGTTCCCTATTATCGGTTTGAAAATATCCTCTCGTCTTACCTTCGCATTGAAATCCCCTAATAGAATCTTCATATGGTATCGTGGGAGTTGGTCAAATGTCCGTTCCACTTCTTCGTAAAAACTATCTTTTATATCGTCACCCTTATCTTCAGTTGGAGCATGTACATTTAAAACAATAATATCACACCACCGTCCCTTAAGAGTAATAAAAGAAAGTCTGTCAGTAACAAATTCAACCCGTTTAATTGCTGGTAATATTCGTTTGTGAACGAAAAACCCTGTTCCTAACTGGTGATTTTTATTTCCTTCCCCGTAAAAGAACGTAAAATTTCCGGAATTCTCAGATCAATTTCCTTCCCACCTAACTTCCTGAACTCCTACTAAGTCCATCCTGTATTTCTCTAACTCACTCGTTACAGATTTTAACGCGCCTGCCCTATAAAGACTTCTAATATTCCATGTTCCAAATCTTATGTTCATTTTCTTTTGCTGATGTCGTGCCAAGTTATCAGTCCTTGTCCGAGGCTTTTGTGAATGTTTCTGAACAAGTACCTTTTTTTACAGGATGAGGTTGTTAGCCTTACCCAAACCCCCAAGCTGGAGGACCACTCCTAGTCGTCTGTCCGCGACTGCTTATTCAGTATATTCGCAGCTAACCTCTATATCTAGAGGCCTTCTCCTCGATCCGCAACCTGAGGACGCGCCATGCCGTGGTGACAGGAACCCAGCCAAGAATGTAATATTTCATGAATCCCTGAATTTAAAGAGGCAATAGATGCTTCATTGAAAAATTTTAAAAAGGCCTGTTTCAGCGTTTTCGAAAACTCCACTCCTAAATTGGAAAGGGGTATCGTTCCTGTAATATTTATCTTTCTTTACTCAGATAGCGCCAAATGTAAATATTTCTTAAGTTGGAGGTGCTGTATGAAATTCGGCATATAGGCTCGCAGTTAAAAGTAATGAAATGTATTTCGGAGTCTAGAAAGCTTCCGTTTCTAAGGGGGTCATTTCTATTCCCTTTCAAATTTCTCTTTATTTTCTTTATTCTGGGAGTTATAAATGTAAATATAGGTTTAAGTTGCAATTATGCAATTCGGTAAATAAACTTTAATTAAAAATAATGAAATAAATATTTCAATGTTTCTTTAAAAAAAAAAAAAAAAAAAGTGGTAAGGGGATCATTTCTATAATATCCAAATTACCATTTCTTTATTCAGAGAATACCCAATCAGAAGATTCGCTTAAGGTGTAAGTGTGAAACTCGGTGTATAAACTAATAATTAAAAATAAAAGAATACATGTTTCAGCGTTTTCTCGAGAACTCCGTTCCTAAGAAAGAAAAGGGAGAAACTTCTAAATTATTCAAATTTCTCTTTCTTTAATCAGAGAGTACTCAGCGTGTGTGGATGCTCTTCGGTACACAATATGTTTATTAAAAATACGTGATTCAGCGTTTTCGAAAGTTCCGAATCTTAAGGGAAAAAGGGGACAATTTTAATAATATTGAAATTTATAATTTTATATTAATTGCACTTTATTCCTCCTGTGTATAGAACGGACACTTCTGTTAATATTGATATAATTTAAAGCCATTTATTTTCTTCTACGATGATTCCCCATGCGCGAAATACTACAGGATGAATGTTCCCACACTGCTTTCTATTTAAGAATATAAATAAAGAGATAAAAGGGAAGAAGTTGAGAGTTTTCTTAATATGTACAGTATGTACTAATGTATCAAATTTTCTCACATTTCGATAACCAGAAACTTTTCTTTAACGGAAATTTTTGCTGGTCTCATTTGATTACGCTAAAAACAGGTTTTACCGTATATGCCATACGTGGCAGTGTTACTCCACATGTCACATGTCGCCCTATTTAAAAAATTAAAAAAAAAAAAAAAACTTTTTACGTATATTCGTATGTTTAATTTTTGCTATTCATATCTACAATAAGTAACGAATCCAACATTATAAATATTAGCCCTTCATTAAATTAACTGTTTCAATCCTCAAACCAAAATTGGATGTGAATTAATTGCATATCCCACATGTGACAGAAAATTGCCGGTATAGACGGATTTCAGAATATCAAAGGTGTAAAACAGTTTCATAGAAATAGTTAATTGCATATTCAATTATAAACTGAGGCAAGTGTCCGACACGTAACATTGGAATACCCAACGATTGTAATATGAAGCTAATTTAAAAACTCAAAAATTAGCTTACGTTTAAAACTTTTTCCATTAAATCTACCTAAATCTACCCATTTGCCTGTTGTCTGCAGTATTTTGTCTGACCCATTTTTTTCGATACTGCGTTTATCAGTATTAAAGGAGAAGCGAACGTTATTAATTTCAGAATTGGAAATGTATTACAGTAGTTACTTATTTTGCTGTTATAAATTATATTATTTATAACTCAGAAGTAGTGAAAATGATTGTACTTACTTCACACTGCAGCTTTGTCTTCATTTATTGAAACGTAGAGTTAAGAAACTACCAACATAAAACTTTTAACTGCAAAAATAATTCAAAATTTGGTTACTAATTGTTTTATATCCATGGATTTTATCAACAATTCAAATTTTATATACTAAATTGTTTTTCATTGTTAGTAAATAAATGTTTAATATCATTTTCATTTTTCAAGTGACTCAGGTTATTCTTATGTTTCGGTTTTCATTGAAGAAGAACAGAATATACAAAGTGGAACAAAAGTGGAGAGACTCGAATGAAAACCAAATGGAATATAATTTAACAAAACTGGTCGTGTATCTTTGTAGTAGACCTGGAGGAAGAGTTTTAAGGCATCGGCATTGATCATAATTTTTTACAAGTCCTTTATCGTGAATTGAACATTTCTTATTGGTTGTGAAGTTATAATTTGTTTTTTTGTGGATATTCACTCTGAACCACTCATATTTTAAGGATGTTCTCAGTTTTATCTATTAAAATTAATAGCATGTTTGATTTCTGTTCTTGTAAAACTCAGCGTAAAATGTCTGCGATGATGCTGGCTGATACTAACATCTATGATGCGTGCTTTCAGAGATCGCCCAACATCCCTAATCTCGGCATATGCGAGATCCTTGATATTCCTCTATAGATAGAAATTCGTCGGAGTTATGTTTGGGACCGGGCTGGCTGATTCATGTGATCAGAAACTGCAAATCCATATACCCTTGAACATAATTGTAATGCAGAAGGACGTCATTATGTTCATAGAAACTGGTATCCTACAACAAAGCGAAAGCTAACATACCATTGAATTCTCGAAAGGAATTCCAATTAAAGCAAGGTATCATAATTTATGGAGAGAGAGAAAAAAAAAAAAAAGGATTTCTAGCCGATGGATCGTCATGAACAGATATCCAGTAAGATTTACCCCATCCCAGTAGTTTTGATAGATTGTTTTCCATTTGAGTGTACATTTATTTCCTATATTCAGATTTATATTTACCCTAAAACTGCAACTAGTTCAACAAATACAGTAAATTTGATTTTTTAAGGGACAAATCAATATCTCAGTTCATTGAATATTCTATGCCCGTATTTGACTGCCATAACATGGTAGTTTTTTAAAATGGAAATAAAACAATAACATTTTTTTAAATTAAACCAAAATTTAATATAAATTAATTCACTAGTTTGTGAATGTTTAATTTTTCTGTTAAATGTTATGCAATACTAGGGTATAGCATAGATTGAAAGAACTTCCTAATTCCATATTCGAATATTCTTTATTACAATGTATTCGAATAACGAAATACGACAGGGGGCTGAAATGTATCTGGGTTTGCCCAGAAAGAGTAGACCCAGAGAGATGAATCACACAGTTATTTAATATATACTCCCTTTGTACTGATACAGCACTTGATACAACACTGTTGCAGTTTTTCTAACCCTTGGTGGGTGCCTGAAACCAGATCTCCGCAGCATGTTAGATGTCGAAAATGTCCTCGAAATGGCGTCCCTTGAGGTGTTTCTTCAAGTTTGGGAACCAGTGACAATGAGAAGGAGTTAGGTCAGGCCATTATGGCGATGGTGGGCAAATTGGAATCCCAGGGTGATTACAACTTTCCGTAGTTTTTCGTCTTAATTGCTTCATGCAGCTGGCCCAGTAAGTTAGCATAATACTCGCTCGTGATGCAAGTTCAGAGGCAGGTAGTCCACTAACAGAATACAGTCTTTGCTCCAGAAAATTGAAGCTATGACCTTTTTCGCTCATTTCTGAGTCGGAACTTCTCTGGCCACCAGACCTAAAATGGCACCACATCATTGACTGGTCCTAGGATCGTGAAAAGGTGTCATCCTCAATCACTAATCTGGCCCAAAAAATTCGGAGTACTAGTTTCAAAACGAATCAAAACTGCCTTTGATGCCTCAGTTAGTTCCTTCTTCTGATCACCGTTCTTACACTTTGTCACCCACTTTGCTGAAAGCTTGTAGATGTCTGGTATACTGCTATAATGAACCTAACACGTTTCTGTAAGATATTCAGTATTTTTTCCCCTGATATTTGTGTGTCCTCAAGGATCACTTTATGGGCAGCATCACGATTTGCCGGATTGAGGTTAGAGGGCGCCCATTTCGGGGTTTATCTTCAACAGTAAATGGCTAGTAGTGAAACGAGCTATACAGGCTTAAATGCTGCTGTAAGAAGGACATTACTCCCCCAATGTTTGAGACATTTCAGTGTAAATGTGTTTTGCAGACTTTCACTTGAAAATAATAATAAGAATGAAAAGAAGCTTCATGACGGTCTGACACTCCAAAGCTGTGAAACGTGCTTGCAGCCTGCTTCAAGCCTGAAAAAAGTTAAAATAAATAAATAAAAATAAAAAAAATAGTTACAATAATCACGAAAAACTTATATTTATACTATTACATACTAAGATAAATACCTTAGCATGTATCTACATTCAAGATTTTATGTGGACTGGAGGGGGCGAAGCCAGTAACTTTCCAGAACCTCCTCGTAATTGTTCGTTTATTACAATAACTCTAACAGCGCAATGTCGGAAAAACATTATCAGTGTTAAAAACAATAAATAAACATTTTCACACCTTAAAAGAATTCGAAAGCGCAAGATCTGTGAACGGTTTCGAGGCGCTCCTCATATTTTCCTCTGTGCATTTAGAAAGAACTTGTTGCAAAATGAAAGACATGATGTGAGGAATTCTCTCCTTGTTCGTTCTGTAGAATAAAAGTGGTGAGATAAGTTTGTAGTTCGGTAGTAAGATTTCGTTGTGTTGTTCATAATTTGTAGGTGTGTAATTTTACGTAAGATCTCTTGTAGCAAACACTCAATTGCAGTCTTGAACCAACGTCCAATTTACGGTTTTGAACTGCAAAATACTCAGTAAACTGATAATGATGCGATAAATGTTTACGTAAATTTTAAAACTGGTATAGGATTTGAGTTTACTTGTGGTTATACGCCTTTGGCGCTGGAGATTCCCAGTGGAAGCTTATGTAGTACTCACGTTAAACTGTAGATCCACGTCTCATGTGGCCTGGGTGCTGAAAGGGGCGTTAAATGCTAATTCAATCAATCAGCCAATCCATAACGTTTACACAAACTCAAGAAGTACTTGCTGTGTAATGAGATTTGTAAATAAAAATTATGAATCAACTTGGATTTTGAAAGTTCAGCTGTCACAGTTTAGATGTAGATGTTGCTCTGTCTAGCCATTGAAAGAAGTAGAAATGGAGCGAAAAAAGGAGAATTCGGTTATGGGGTAACCTACCGCAGTCTTGATCTTTAATTGTTAACTTTTTTGAAATGCTGGATTCTGAAAAAAAAAAAAAGTTGAATTCTTAGTTTCCATTCACAAATTTTATTACATATCAGCTACTTCTTGAGTGAGAGAGAAAGAAAAGTAAGTAAGTAAATGTTTGAAGTTTAAAACTTTCTATCTGCGCATATTACAACATCAGCTGCTGAATGTTTCGCAGTTCAAGATGTTAAGTGAATGTTAGTTCAAGATCCTCAACCGAGTATTTGTTACTTGTAGTCTTACGTAAAGTGGATACCAAGGTTTATTCATTGCCTATAAGTAAATTAGGAAAAGAAGGAAATCTTGCTATCGAAATACAAACTTATCATAATCACTTTTCTATAGAATGGGCAAGCTGAGAATTTCATACATGCCGTCTTTTATGTAGAAACAAGTTTCTTCTTAGTTGCACCGAGAAAGAGATGAGTGCCTGAAACCTTTTACAGATTTTGAGCTTTTGGATGTTTTAACGTGTAAGAATTTTTATTTACTGTTAATGGATACTGTTCTGTCTCATCGTATCAATTAGTAATAATAATATTGATTATTATTATTATTTTAGGTTAGACAAGGAGAAAGAAAGAATCCAGACTTGTTTAAAGGCAAACGTGATGTCATACGAGGCGCAAGTAGCATTTGAAGAATGGCTAACAAATATTGAGGAGCGCAAAAGGAAAGAGAAAGAACTTATGAAACAGAATAAGGAACAACCTCCTCGGCCATCTTGGAGCCCTGGTGGAACTCCATACTGGAATACTAATACGTTGTAGAATCAAACTTAATTTGGTTAATTAATGTAAACAGTGTAAGAGTTGTGTTAACAAGTCTTTTCCTCCCCTCTATATATTATTAAAGTCTTAGGTTAAAGAGTGAGTATAAATTTGGAATCAGTGGGTGAACATAGTGTTGTCTCTGACATGAGTACTATAGTTATAGTAGCCGTTCTCATAACATTTCCAGTCGGTGATCTTTTATAGAGATTAAAGAAATAATGTTGAGGGGTATGATCACTACTGCATTTGCTACCAATAGATAAACTTCCATTAATGTCTGACAATTGTCGAGAAGAAACATCCGAATTTTAGGGGAAGAGAAAGAATAGCGAGGATCGGATTTGAACAAGCCAGCTGAGTAGGGCAGTATTGCTTCGAGAGAAAGTGGGAACGTTTTAAGCGTGGTTACTATGCCTAAGTTACCTTAAGCTTTAGATTAAACAGGTTTGTTGTAAAATCTGGAACCAAACTGATGAATAGTTGACTTTTATATGTGATGTTGAGGCTACATATCATTGGTGAGATACTAACTTTCTATGTCAAGTTTTTTCAATAAATACGTTCTTCAGGGTTATTTATTAAGAAAAGGATGGATGAATTTTTTCACCTTCCGAACAAATAAAAATATTTATTTTCCCTGATGTTCGTGTATGTGGTTCATGAAGTTTGTTCCTTTTTGTTTTACATGTGTAGAATGGAATGTGTGCGATCAGCAACTGGGCGGAAAATGTTCTATATAATTTATGCATATTATTTGAGAGGAAAAAAAGTAGAATAAGTTCTTATTGTTCTTTTATGATGTTCTTTGCATGCCATGAGAGATTGGAGGTGCTTCTTTTCGTATTGGAATATGGCATTGAAAGCCCTCATTAGGTTTGCGAATCCCTCTATTGTCTACTCTTGGTTCAAGAAATTTAAGTTCAAATCTATATTACTAGTCTACTATGTGAAAGCTCGTCGCCCAACTGCACATCATAAGCGTAAAAATCACTGGAGGCTCCAAAGCCAGGCACAGAGAGAGAAAGAGGGGTGGGCGGAAGGTAGTTTCGCCACCACTGCCAATGTGACGAACAATAAAGTCGCCACAGCTGTTGTATTTTAGTAGGGATCAAGTAGTTGATTTTTCTACTCCAAGCCACGAAGTTTTATTTCTAAATTTTGAAAAAAAAAAAAAAATGAATAGCTCAAAACTGCAATATAAATATGTATTCTAATAATAGTTTTAATTTTATGAGAAGTCTGAACTAACATGTAAATAGGCCTATTGGATATTTTTATTGTAAAATCTGGCAATGTTAGTATTCCTATGCTATCATTTCAGTAAGCAACTTCTGTTGCTAGTGCAGAATCCAGTGCTAATATTTGTGAAGAGAATCGATTTGATGTACAAGTGTATATTTTCTTCTGTAGATAAATTGTAGGTATTATATTCGTAGTATGTTTTGTTGTGATCAAAAAACAAAAGCCTCAAATTTTGTAATTCGAGAAACTCAGGTGGAAATAGAATAACCTCATTTTCATATGTGTGATCAACAATTGTCAGCAGTTATTAGTCTAATTTAAGCACTAGGTGTTCAAACACTTACGTCAGATATTTGTATAATTTGATTCCATCTACCTAAGTTCACATCTTATAGATTTCTTTACATATGACTTCATATTTCTAGCGGACAATAACATTATGAAAGTACGTACGAGTTTAAATACATCATATGGTTCTTTTAATAAAACAAAGTAGTTATACTCATGCTCTGTTTACGAACTATAGCGTATTAAAAGAGATGTTTCTGAATTACAGCAATACTTTTCTTTATTTTTTAACCGCTCTTTTACCAAATTAGATTTAAAAATAATACAGAGAATTGGATTTTTTTTTGTGTGTGTGTGTGTGTGTTACATAGAGAAGACAACATGCAAATCAGTTACTGTTCTTTTTCAGTCTCCCCGTGTACACGCACACACTTGTTCCATCGGTGTGGGAGTGCCTGTATCCTTACGACATAGAGTTCTTTGGGACAATCTTTCAGCCATTTCAGCACACACGTTTTGACTTCGTCGTCGGTATGGAATTTTTGCCCTCCCAAGTACTCCTTGAGGGCACCAAAAAGATGAAAGTCGCAAGGCGACAACCAAGTTTGGCAATAGCTGTGACCATTGTCGTGACCTATGAGGACGCGCGCGTTGTCATGCAGGATTATGACGCCGTCCTTCACCGTCTATGACAATTTTCTTCTTAAAGCATCTTTGACTTTGGTCCGGAGGAGATTGCTGTAGTACGCCGTTGATTGTGGCCCCGTGTGCCAGGAAATCAGTGCATATCACCCCGTCTTTGTCCCAGAATACCATCAGCATCATTTTGCCAGCGGACGCTTGTGTCTTGAATGTTTTCGGCGGCGGCCAGTCTGGATGCCTCTACTCCATGCTGGAGCGCTTTGACTCCGGAGAGTAATAATGCACCCAGTTCTCACACATGTGATTATCTTTGCAAGGAAGCTCTCGCCTTTTCTCTGAAACCGTTACAGATACTGAGACGAAACATTTTCCGTACACTACTTCTGGTCGAACATTAGCATTTTTGGGACCTATCTGGCTGTGATTTTCCAGAAGTGCAAGTGTTCGTGGATGATCGTTTCCACACTTCCCACACTGATGTTTGTTTTCGCACTCAGATCTCTCACACTGATGTCGATTACTCAGAATAAGCTGCTCCACCCGACGAATGTTTTCGTTGACTGCAGTAGTTCGGCGTAGAGTACGGGCCACGTTGAGAACGGATTCTCTTCCTGCCTTGAATTTTGAACACCATTCGTACGCGAGAGTTTCTTTGCCATATTGCGCACTTAATCTTCTGAAGATTTCAGAGGTTTCACGCCTTCCTTCAAGAGGAATTTGATGATAGAGCGCTGCTCCACTGGGGCCGCCAGCTCCATACTACCAAACTTATTGCTATCGTCCATCGGCGCTCTTTGAGACTCTTATTTCTTCAACAGCCCGTTGTTGCAGAAAAGTTTTAGAATACTCTATACACGATGGGACACGGACACCAAGCTGCGCAAAACAACACTTGGAAAAAAAGAAATTCTGGTTATAAATTGAACGTCTCTTGTAGATTTATTTAATCTGCCGAGAATGAGAGATGTTACTCTATCGACGTTCACTTTCAGTACTTATGATTATTAACTGTTCCTTGTGCCGTGAAATGACCAGCGAGGAGCTGAGTTGAAACTAAAGAAGCAAAATCTCCCATATACAATGTTCATTGGCGTTGTTTACTTAATATGCTAACAATGCACTTTTTACGTCTAAATTACTTCTTCTACTATAAATATTCGTAAATCGGGTCTACATTGCGTTCGTAAGTATGGATCAGTGAAAAGAATAAAAATAATCTCTTCAACAATGTTCCGGCTACCGAGTATAGTAGCAATTGTAAAAATTACATTTGTCCACTGTTAATTCTGTAAATACGAAATAAATCAATCATAAAATAATAATGATATATTCAAGCTTTTATTTGTCGGATGCTCCCATGTAGCCAATGGTCATGGTCCTAGGTTCGGCTCCTGGTATATCTCAAAGTAATGGAATAATTTAGCTACTTGCATTAAAGAGGATGGAAAGCGAGATCTGGTCTTGAGAAATAATAATAATTAAAAAAAATGGTAATGAGAACCAATGTGTGTAGTGTAATCATATTGAAACATTATGTCTCATTCGTAAAAGGAAAATTGACAGGGCAATAAAATTACGATTGAGCCAATGAGATGGTGATAGGACAGTTCGTTCAGTACATGTTTGAGATATAAAAAGATCCTCTCTGTATTCAATACGTAATTCACTTCTAACCTGGTAGATAATCTAAAGCAAATATTTTAATGCAGATATTTTTTCTGCAACTATTGTTTATGTTACTTACGTATATCGAAGTTAACAGTATCTTTCGATTTCTATTGAAAGCAAACAATTTTTGAGCATGACTTTTTAAGATGAGCCACTTTAGTAGGCTATTTGGAATATTTTGTGGTCTTAATTTAATTTAAACGTTTAGGTGTAATGATTATAATGTTCTCTTGCCCTGAGGTATTTATTGTATTTGAAGATGATTATATCAGTTGTTTAGTAGTGTGTAAAATATTAACCATTTTAAAGTTTATGTCACGTATAATGATACATTTTATTTCCTTCTCAATTGTTTTAAAAATGTCTAATATTACGTAATTTTGTTTATTGGATAAACAGTGTGTATGGAATGTTCTTATTTAATGTTGAATGAAAAAGAAAATAATAAATTTGACTTTTGCAAGTCTTTGTAATTACAGTGATGTTTAATTCAACACTGATTCCCGGTGTAGACAGTTGGTAGAAAAAGTAAAAGCTTTTTCAGACCAGCCATCCTGAGTGAGGTGTCCCTAGGTTTCCTCATTCACACCAGGCAAATGCCGGGATCATACAGGTCCCAGGCCGCTTTCTTCCTTCTCCTTTCCTCGGATTCTTCCTTCTCCAATTTATAGATCTAAAAAAAAAAAAAAAAGTTTTTTCCCCTAAATGTCGCATGAGAGTTGTAGTGCCCTTTCTTCCGCCGTTCTGGTACGGTGCAGGCAATCCCACAATAAGTGTTATGGTTAACATTAAAACACCGGACTTCCGAGTGCTGATTCGTTGCCAACGTAGGACAGGCTAACAAGGAAAGGAAACAGGAAACTAGAATTGAATAAAGTACATCGGGAATGAATACACAGTGCGTTCCATAAGATAACGATGGAAATCAAATACAACTATAGAATATTGAGCCGCTTTTATTACTGTTACTGTATATAGCAAACAAACAGTTGTCGTCTCACCATATCGGTTACAATTAAGACGGTTATGCCAGTGTGATTACGATAGTGTACACATCCATATATCCAAATTCATCCACATTAACATGTGAGTTATGTACGTAATAGCATTCCTGTTTCATCCACCAATACACATAATTAACATTTATTTACTAATGCATATTTAGTCTTCGTATTCCAATGCATATTTAGTCCTTTTAAATCATCGTGTTTCATCATATATGTATATCAATAACATTTAGTCACTCAGTTTTGCAATAGCAGAAGGATGATCATTTAATCGCAGGAAGCAAACTAAATCATTTGACATGGCATACACAATAATAATAAAACGACTACGCTATCGTATCTGTACAGGCATCCGAATTGTTATTTGTAATTAACTTCTAAGAGATTCATCCTGGTGTGAAAGATATTATTTATAAACAGGAGAGAAGACAATCCAGTTACGGAATCCTCACGGATTCCAAACTATTTAAACAAATTACTACGACAAATTCATAACAATTAATGTTGATTTTAAGTTAGAAATGCAATGCGTTAAGAACATTATGCAAAATCACAATCTGATACTTGTCTCCCAATAGTGATCTTGTAGAAAAATTATTATTATTATTATTATTATTTATTATTTATTATAAACAATAATTTCAAAGACTGATTTCTCTGTTCATTCTGGCCGATGAAACGTACGCTTATAATTATACTTGTCGAAATGTCGCAATGTTCTAAATCTTTCTCTTGATAATTCAATTTCTACGCAGCTTAAAAAAATAAATAAATAAATTGGAAAGTGGTGGTAACTATTCATTGTTATTAGGAGCACCGAATGAGACGTATGATTGTTTGTCCATCAGTTACTCATCACGATAATTCTTCCGTGAATTCGAATTTTTAAATCTTGTATTTTGCAATAGATAGCTAGAGTGATCATCTCGGAGGAGTTCGTTAAAGGAGTCAGTTCGTTAACATCTAAACAGGTAGCCGTGACTTCGACGATGGTTATCTATATCAATACGTACACTATGTTCATAATTGTGTAACGTACTTCAACCACATCATCTGGGACCTTTTGATTTCCATGTTTTTAATTGTTGGTTAAAAAAAAAAAAAAGGAAGGGAGTCTGAAGAACACTTGACTTACGTTAGCAATATTTCTCTCTTACTGAGTTTGGAAAATTGTTTCAAAATGAGAATTCCAGAATTCTTCAATCTACATTCCGCATGTTTACAAACATTAAATAGCATGCATTTCTAATGTGTGCGCAGCGGCTCGTTTACATGAGTTTCGGGAATGGTTCCAGTATTTTAAGCGAAATGACACTTGGTGTAAGTCAACATTCTTTTAGAATAGTGAGATCGCAACGATATTAATGCTGTGATAGGAAGGACATGGAAGAAAGAGACACTATTGAAATACGTTAAGTTATTTTAATCTAATCCCACTGTAAGTGCAAGTATTAGGCCTTCATTCTCAAGTGGATCGCCATGGAAAGATTATAAAGCTCAGGGCAATGAAAGAAAGAAAGAAAAAAAACTTTGGAAATTCTTACTATATAGTATACATAGGTATATTGCATACTCAAGCTCACGAACTATTTGACGCGACGTTAGCCCCAAGTTTTGAACTTCTGTACGCCCCTGCAGTTCTACCTCTTGGAGACTGTCACGCCATTTTCTTTCCACTCCTTGTACACCTTCACTACATAGGAACGGGCGTATCCAACAAGTATTCCTGTCTGGGTTATTGACGCATCTATTGCTCGGGTATTCACAATCATGCCCTACTGGAATGAGAATAAATCCTGCCCACCTCCCATTATAACTGAGCTGTCTGTCAACATGTAGCCTCAAGTGTGTTCATTATCTGTAATAGCACTAGTCGGGTTTGTAATGTAATCAGCTCGGCTGTTCGCTACACTTTCTTGTGTGGAGAAGTGGTCGCAATTCAGTGAGCACTCAATGTGTGAAGATCTAAATACAAAATATCCGACATTGCAAAATGAACAGAATATGGAAACTCTGAAAGAAAATTAATTTTTAAAGAGATTAACTATATATGTACTTTACCACAATTTATATATTTTTTAATGAAAAATGAAATTACATGGAAACATTCAGTTTTAGATTGCATCTGAAATAAAGTAGAAAATTGGAAAATATTCTGAAAACTTAAGAATGAGCAGATGTAACATTAGACCAATGTAACATACCATATAATAAATAAATAAATAATTAAAGAAGAAGAAAATGATTTTCACAAAACTGCTGAGGTTGATGCTTTAGGCCTTGGTAAAAGGATAGTTAGGTAATAAAAAAGGGTGGTCTTTTTTAAGTTAATTCTGATTATTTGAACATTTTATATAAATATTACATAGGCTACATAATAAACACGTGCAGCAGAAAGTAGGAAGAAAAAGCAGAACGAGAACAATAATCTTGTTACAGCGGTTTGCTGTTAGCTATAATGATTTGCGTAAAACATGACTGTCTAGATCCAAATTTCTTTTGGAGATTACACATTCACAATCTATCAAAAGCAGTTAAAAATGCACTTTTTAACTAGTTTTTGGCGATCATTGGAAATTGAGAATATGTCATTATTGGTCTCATTATTGATTAATTTTTGTTTGATCAATATTTGGGACATTCGCCTCTTTATAGTAGTAAGCAGTGTTGCCACAGTCCTAGCCCTGGAGTAGGCTGAAAAATAGTACCAAATTGAAACAAAAAGGGCTGAATTCATTACTTTATACCAGTTGTAATACATGGCTCTATAAGAGTAAAGTTCTAGAATACTCCTCCCCTCTTCCAAGAGTCTAAATAAAGGCAGTGATCTTTGTAAAAATTACTTTAAAAAAGGAAAACATTCAAATAGGAGGATCCCGAACAACCGTGGAAGTATATGAAGCTTTTCTCATACGTAGGAAGTATAACAGAGGCCCCAAATTAAAAGGAAAAACAGTTATCATCTTCGGTATGTATTGTAAGGAAACCAAACGCGCCTCTATTTCAAAGTGACCAATAAACCTAAACGGTATTATGGCCATGTATGAAAAAATACATAAAACGAGGAACAAATCAATTCGCGTGTAAACAGTACGTTATAATAAAATATTAAAATATAAATTATCAGGATGCGCTCATCTTGCGTCTTTTGTTTTCCCGTATAGTTTGAATCACAAATTTTCCACACAAAGTTCGCGGCGTTATGCGATGCAACGTCACAGAATAAATGTTCAACATCATTTTTTAGAGTCCAACACACAGTATGAGTAATGTGAGGCGTAGGAAAAGTCTTACTGACACTTTTGAACATGTGTATTTGTATTCGTTAAATAATATTGAATTGGGCAGAATTGTACCCACTTTTTCACAAAAGGGGCTGAAAATGCCAGCGTGGTACCAACGGGCCGATGAATGAGAAAAAGGGCTGAATTTGGTCCAATTGTACCAAGTGTGGCAACAGTGGTAGTAAGCTAGTCAAGATTTATCAGCATGCCAACCTTCGTTATGATCACGTTAGCTTTATCGATCGAGTAGAATATATACTACTATTGTAATTGATTTTTTTAAAAATAAAATTAAAAATCAAGGAAAGGATGAAAAACCATGGGAGAAAAAACGATATTATAAGTAATTCTTTAATAAACATTAAGACGTTATCAGAGAACCATAGAGTAGAAACTTAACTAGTGGTAAGTGCCTGCCAGTGAATTCAAAATACTTATATAACGATCACGTTAGTAGACCTCATTGTTGAAAACAAAACAAAAAAAAAAAAAAAAAAAAAAACTTAGAAATTTTATTCTTACGTAGAAACCACGGCAATTTATAGTAGCAATTAATCAGATTTAATTGATTGCAGTTTAATGCCTACTTTGAGTACCACAGCCGATAAGACGGGAAATAGTGAATAGGCTTGCCAGACGTCCCGGTTTTGAGGGGTCGTCCCGACCGGTTTCGTGTTTAATCCTGATCAGACGGAGAACATTAGTTTTTAGTCACAAAGTTATTTAACAACTTCTAGCGCTTTTTCCATAGAGAAGTTAAATGGAAATGTCAAAAATAAAAGGACTAATGCTCTGCAAAATGAACTTTGCAATGACTTGCAATGAATTCTTTGATAAAATAAATAAATAAAAAGTGCTTTTTGAGAAAGGTTCATTCAAGTGAACAATAGCCTATGTCTGAATAATAGTAGTTCTTCCTTTCCTCCTCGTTTTGTGGATGTTCAACTATTTAGTTATTTAAATCTTATTATTTTTTAAACTATGTGTCAGAAACAAGTCTTGAGAGAAATTGAACTGTTTGACAAATTAAAACACCAAATTTGAATACTAAAATACCTCATATTGATTTCTGCATTATTAGTATTATTATTATTAATATGCATATTTCTTGTTAAGTTTGGAACTTCTCACGAACATTTTTGATAAAATATTGACATTAAAATGTCCCAGTTTGGAGCTTCAGAAATCTGACAAATCTAATATTGAATGAAGTGAAATCTGAACCAATATCTGCGTTTATATCTGAAGCAAGAACCTCTACCGAATTTCTTTTCTCGCCCTTCTGAGCTGCAACAGTACATTAAACTTGCACTTAATAAACATAAGTATACTTTTCATAAGTAATACACCTTCCATTGAATAGGTTATTCATTCTTTTTGTGTGGTATATTTGGAATTTTTTACCAGTATTTACCGAAAATAAATAGAAGTATTTAATTTACTTCCTAATAATTATGCTAAAGAATACGGATGATTAATGAAACGTGAATGATTATGGAAACTGATAAAATGCGATTATGGGTTAAGAAACGGGAGAACCCCGAGAAAACCCATGGACACGATGTTCTCCACTACTAACTAACATGGTGTTTGATCGATTAGCTGCATTGTGAGAGCTTTAACCAGAATTAAGTATACAAGTTATTTCACGTTAGCTCAATCCACTACTTTCGTCAGAAAGATGACAACCATGTTCTCACATTTTATTAAAATTCGCTAAAATTACTTCCTTCGTCAAGTCAAGTTATAAAATGAATACAGTGAAACCTGACTATGTTGGCCACTATCGGTTACATTGAAAAGTGGCCAACTTACAGAAAATAACTGTGATTGGTGTATTTTTTGAATAGGATTTCTAGTATTACTTGATTGTAAAATTTTAATAAGTAATGGCACGACAGCTACTTTTAAATAATGTATATAGAGTAATCATAACAATACAGTACTGTATTTCTTTTATTCTTTTTGGCACATACGAACATTATAATTTTGTAGTTAACTACCCGTATCTCTTGTTAATGAGTTATAAGTATTTGCTGCGTTGCAAAAAATGTTTTGAGAAGATCTTAAGGAAATTCACATCTCAAAACCTCCGCTGTCTTTCGACAAGCTGTCAGGTGCCAATAGTTGTAATTGAGATGATTAACTTTAACTTTGAGAACTTTTCCGGAATTACTAAAGCTCCCCACTGATGAAAGGATCCGATACTGCTAATGGTTCTACTAAAACAGAGAGGGTAAACAAATAAGTACAACCATTTCCTAAATTCCTGTATATGCTTTTCTTATTCACACCTTTCTTTACCACGCCTTTATCAGGGTAGTGTGCTGGCCATTGACCTCCAAGAACAAATCGTGGAAATCCTTTCTTCTTTGTCTCCAGTCACAATTACAGAACATCTGCCTCTCATATGGGAATACGATAGAATTAAGAACAAAAAGGTATTTTGCTTGGCCAAGATACACAGATAAATTTATCATTATCATCATAGAGTAAACATTGCTTCAATGCGGCCAACTTCCAAGATAGACAGGTGGCCAACTTACAGAGCAATAAGTAACGAATGTATTACGGGAAAATGCAGGTTCAAGACGAACCAGGTCAAGATGAGCTCAAGACGAACCAAGTCAAGATGAGCAGGTGGCCAACTTACAGAGGTGGCCAAGTTGACAGGTTTTACTGTATTTCTCTTTTGCTGAACTAGTTTCGATTTCACTCTCCAACTTTTACTAATTTCTATAAGGAAAAAATCAACACGCCATTTAAATTCCTATTTCATATGCATTATAGTGTAAACATTTCGTTAGTAATCAAATTAAAAACGCATTGGTGTTTACGCTGGTTAAAGCAGGGTCGGATTAGAGGAGGTGCGAGAGGGGCGATTGCCCCCCCCCCCCCGCCAAGAGCCCTCCAAAATATTAAAATTACACACACTGCCGCTTGTAGCTTACCGCCATACGAACAAAAGTTTGGGATGGCTCTTCGTTATTTCAAAAGAGGGTTAATTCTTTAAATTCTATTTAAAAATAAGTCTCCGTCCAGCATGCCGCGTTTACGCTAACAATGACTCGAGTCGTAATATCAGATAAATCTCAGAAAGAAGGATGATGTTACTTGAGGCCAGAACATCTGAAAAACTATCCATGGCTGGTTCTTTTCTATAAGGAGAGGGGTCTTTTATTGTAAAATATTGCTCTTTTGGAACGGGTTTGGCTGGGGGCTATCGAAGAAACATGCCTCTCCAAACTCTTGTGACTAAACTTTTGAAGAAATTCGCCACTTTCTACGGTATTTTAGAAACTCACAACAAGGCACAATATCATTAATGCTGTTGAGTTCCGAAAAGCGTTTCTGAAAAAACTACTGGGAACCAGTGAAATCAGTCGAGAATCAAATCAACTAGTCAAGAAGACGCGACAAACTGAAATTAATGTTGGAGAATGTAATATTCCTTGGAAGGCAAGGCATTGCTTTTCAAGGCCACAGGGACGATGCTTGTGCGGATATGGGACCTCAGATGGTAACGGTGCAGAAACTAAGTTCAACGAGGGCAATTTTCGAGAATTGCTCAAATTTAGAATGGCTTGTGGTGACGATGTCTTAAAGAATCACTGGAAGAAAGCATCGAAAAGGACCATTTTTGCCAATAAAACCACACAAAATGCCCTCATTGAGGGTTGTGGATGAGAAATCACGTCTGTAATATTGTCAATCGAGTGCGGGAAGGTCAATTTTATTCTATTATGTTTGATGGGACTACGGACGTTTCGCACACATCTCACCTGTCTTTGATTCTAAGGTGAAAAACGAGAAGACTGCTTCTGTTTCATTGATCCTCGATCAGCAGACTGAAACGTGAGAACATTGGTTCGAACTCGGAATCCGAAGACGCAGAACCGCCCGAACTCTC
Source organism: Thermobia domestica (assembly GCF_964235325.1). NCBI lineage: Eukaryota > Metazoa > Arthropoda > Insecta > Zygentoma > Lepismatidae > Thermobia > Thermobia domestica. The sequence goes on from NC_137454.1 coordinate 158,237,068, forward strand.
ACTGACTGGAGAGAAAATTGGAGAAATTGTTCTATCTTTGCTACGAGACTTTTCACTCGACCCGAAAAACTGCGTTGGAATTGGTACAGATGGTTGTGCCGTCATGACCTCTCAAAGTCGCGGGGCAGTGCAGGAGATCCAGAAGGAGGCTTCAAACGTGCTGCACTGTTTATATTGCAGTCACAGCCTCAACTTGTCCATCTTCAGGTCGTCGTTACTACAGTGCTTGAGGAACTGTCTGGAAACAATAAAAGAGATCAATGCGTTTTTCACCGCATCGTCAAAACGAAATACTGTCCTTAAGCTTAATGTTGATGGCCAGTTGGAGACATTGTGTGAAACGAGATAGGTTGAATGGCACGACACGGTGTTACAATTTCACGTGAAATTTCAAGAAATTAGTGATGCTCTGCAGTATGTTTCCAAGTGGTCCAAGTTAGATACAAAACAGCCAAAGCACGGGCACTTTCTTCTGCCATGCACGACAGCGAGTTTATCGAAACTATTACGTGTCTTCAGGATGTTCTCACGATAACCCTCTCCTCAATCGACTTTTGCAGAAGGCAGATTTAGACATGAACGCACACACTGAGAAAAAAATGTAGGTGGCGTACCTACTTAAAAAGATAGGTTACATGCTTAATTTCTGTAGTTTTTGGACCTAACGTACAGCAGACGTATAACTGAAAAAGCATGTTTTACAATACTTTCTGTATAAGTGTTCCATCTATACGTACTTTCCGTATGAAACAATGTAGGCGGTCAGGATCTCACATACAAATGGACGTATATAACATATAGCTGACGAAGGTAACATAAATATATGCATGCGATATACGGAAAACTGTTAGATGTCAGACATCCTGCAACGGTATGATGTAACATTTAAGGGCATTGCCTATGTAGCATACCGATAACGTATGCTCCGTACTGATTTCTATAGTAAGCAAGAGGATACCGTATATTTGTACAATATACCGCTGTCCGGAGAACGGATTTTTCTCTGTGCAGCGTCAGATGTCATTCATGACATTATCGCAGTATTAAACAAGAAGCGTTCAAACAGCGAAGAATTCAAGGCAATTTTCGCAGCAATATCCAGACTGGCTGCCAGTGTCGACGTGCAGATTCGAACTCCTCATCTCACCCAAACACAAACACATCGCACGAACTTCCCGGCAGATGACACGGCATCTTACTACTGAAGAACTGTCTACATTCCGCTGATAGAGTCGCTTGTAGAAGACCTCAAAACGCGTCTTGCGCCGGAAGTTTTAAATGTATACGGACTCAACATTCTATTTCCAATACTCGCAACTGACAAAACATCTTAGCTACACCTATGCGTTCCAGCAGAATGATTTGCCAAAACTATCGGAACTGAAGAAAAAATGCTGTTTTCCTTCCTTAGTTCTGAATTTGCAATCTGCACTTCTAAATGGAAGAGAATTAAAGAAGAAGGTGGAACTCTATCACGGATTGCTTTGGAGGCCTTGGCCACCAGCAACAAGATTTTCACTATTCGAAAACTACTGCGCATACTTGTAACCCTGCATTCGAGCGTGACCTGCGATCTCGTTCTGGCGAAAAGCGGCTGAATGGACTAGCATTTTTGAATATCATAGGGACATTGTCGTAGATCGTGACTATATTATATAGACAGATACGCCTTGAGTGGTATTCGCCGAAAAGCGCGTTTTGCGTTGTAACTTGTCGTAAGTTCTCTTGTCCTTTTGTTTAATTCATTTTACTAAAATACAGAAAGATTATTAGCGTTCTAAGAAATGTTTAACCTGATATTTTTTCTGTCGAAATATTTAGTAAAGCACAGACACGACCAGGCCTGTAGACAGAATGTCTTTTCGGGGGAGGGGGCACTGTGGTGAAAATTCCGCAGCAATTATATCTTTTACCCTCTTTTCCTGAATCCGTTTGACCTTTCTTTTTTTGAGGTGGATTTCGGGGAACATATCCCACTCCACAACAAAAAGCCCCCCAAGACATTTGGTTTAATCCGCCAATGGATTAAAGGGACCTATTAATTATCACGATTAAACCTATATATTATTTCGGTTTCGATGGAACTAAAGTGCTAACGGAATTTCCTGTTGTACATTGATCTTCAGTCTGTTACCAATTTGGCGAGCTAATACGAGAAATCTCGACATAAAATTTTGCTTCACTACTTTTCAAGCTGGCTGCTCTGACAAATTTTGCATTATTGAACCTGACAAATAAGAGAACAGTTATCGTCTGTTTCCCGAAACTTAAGGGTTTAATTTAGCATCATTAATCATTGATTTAAAAAAAAAAAAAAAAAAAAAAAAAAAAAAAAAAAAACGACTGTACATGATTTTAGATTACATTCACCTCCCGGATTCTTTTCAACTTGGATTTTAAGAAACATAATTTCGTAAGGTAATCCGACAAACAATTGCCGAGTTTCATTCGTTTTGTTGAGATAGAGTTGGGCTTTATATATATATATATATATATATATATATATATATATATATATATATATATATATATATATATATATATATATATATATATATATATATATATATATATATATATATATAAGTACAGATTACACGAGACGTCTAACTAATGCTTAACATGGAATGTGATCCACTTAAAGTACCACAAGGAATCGAACCTGACCTTTCACATCAAACGAGGTTGAATCCTAATCATTATCCACGAAGAAGTTATCCAAATACTCATACACACAGTTCTACAAAGATCTTTGTAAGAAGATTGGTTCAATTTTTTTAAAAGATATTTATTGGTATATTTTAATTCCTTTGAGATTGTGTTTTTCCAACAAAATACAGAAACCATTCTCATAATTTTATAACTACATTTCATGTTCTTAAATAGTAAATGAATTATTTACTGCTGAGTGATGATATTTATCTCTTATTTGGCCGTAACATGAATTGTCAAAAGTTATTGCTCGCTGTCCGCAGTTCAGAGAATATCAATCCCATCATGTTTTATGTATATTGTATGCTTTGTTTTATCTTAGTGAGCATTTTGTAACGCTCCCTCTCCCCAAAAATATAACAAGTATTTGGCCGAAAGCTGAAATTATCATAGTTCTCATTAGACAAAAGACTTCCGTTTATTTTCTGCGTGCGTGTTATATGTCCTTCCGTTGTCTGAAATGTTAGCTCCAGATTCTTATCTACTTCTCGATATTGTACACTGAAAATGTCACGAGAAAAGTTCGCTTTATAGATAGACAATATACTATCAACGCCCATCAATGTGTGTGTATTTTTCGTAGCGTTGTACTAATAGAAATAAAGAACATTTATGAAGGGAAACATTAAAGTAAACATGGAATATATTTACTTAATAAATACCATATTTCTGTGACCACAACGTTATCGTTAGAATTATCATCTTGGGAGTCAGTTGCTAGACGGAGTGGGAACACTTGAGAGCTGTAAGCTTTGAGTGCAAGTGTTGTATAAGAACGTCAGTCTTTATTGTAACCTAAGAATTACAATAAGCGTAAGTAAAGTTCTATTATTTTTACCTTATATTCAGAGGCGGGTCTATACCCCAAAACTTTGACGTCCTGTCCGAAGACAAGTTCATTCTTAATGTAAATAGACGGGATCATTAAGGCAGTTGGTCAGGTATAGTAAAATTTTCTCTTCTTTATGACTGTACTTCAAAAGGGCGAACAGTGGGGAAAATAGAGTGTCTGTAAAGTCGTGCAATCCGAACGTTGGGTCAACAGTACTTTTGAAAAGTCTAAATGCAAAAGGAATGAAACCTACCCAGGGAACTCTTTTTGTAGATATTTCTGAGATTTAAACTGTGGAGTGGGGGCTCGATGTTTTCCTCACGAGTACTAGAAATAGACAAAGGTAAAGAAAATGTTTCGCGCAAAACGTGAAAATCAAGAATTTTTAAATTTAATTTAATTAATTTATTATTATTATTATTATTATTATTATTATTATTATTATTATTATTATTATTATTATTATTATTATTATTATTATTATTATTATTATTATTATTATTTTGTGAGGAAATGGGAATATTAATGAGTAGACTGGGTAGGTATATATCGTTCTGAAACAATTCCCGATGGGAAAGCCTTGAAAACATTTGAACGTATTACAATGATTTGGATTCCATCTTTTAACCTGCAGGTCTACGTCTTATATATCCTTGATGCTAAAATGAATTCTGAACTCAACTCCAACCCAAATAACCAACGTAGTCGATGGTTTTTCAGATATCATTACTCGTTGAATCATGAGTGACTGCCAACACTTGGTTTCATTTCATTCTACCTTCCTCGTTTCCTTCTCTTCCTTAATCAACTTGTTTTCTTTATCCTGATTCTGATTATTTAAATACACGCTTCTACGCCGTACATCTTTCCCGATCGAAAATTAGTACCCTAGCCTCTCTCGTGACTGATTATTATGTTAGTAAACTGAATTAAATCAACGACATCTACTCTTACTGCAATTATTTTACTTTTCCTGACAAAATTGCTATGACAATTACCAAAATAGCCTATTATATGCGTACGTTCTCTGTCATTGAAGCAAGTAAGTGAAAGAACAAATAAAAATATGTACCATACACGATGCTTGTCAAATAATAATGCATATCTTGTAAATAAAACGTCAGACGACGTGCTTGACGGAACGCAGCTATTCGTCCTTCCAAAACCTATCATCCCTGAAAAGACACATATGAGTCAAGTAATTATGTACATCAGTTCCAGTGACAACGAAAGTACAAGGTTCCAAAATTAACATTTTCTATTCCAAACAGTACGGGTGCTAGGAAACAAAAACAGAGGCCGGTATAATTAGCTAACTCTATAGCCTATAGAATCCGGAGCTTTAATGTTGCATTCACAAAAGCTCTCCATTGACTTCTGACGTTAGCCAACTGGATCCAGTTTCTATTTTGTACTCTTATTTCTGGGAGATCCATCTTAATATTGTCCTCAATTTGCACCTAGGTCTTCCTAATGGTCTTCTTCCGATTGAGTTTTACAGTTAAAATTTTGAAAGCGTTCTTACTTTCTTCCATTCTGGCTACATGACTTACCCACCTGGGCCTCCTAGACTTGATGACCCTAACAATGTTTGGTTCCTCGTTATGAAATTTCCGTCATTCTCCATTCCTGTCTCTTTGGGTTCGAATATTTGCCTCAGGAATTTTTTCACAAATATTTTCAGTTTATGTTCTTCCCGCAAAGCGAGCATCCATGTTTAGCGAACGTATAATGCAACAGATACAATTATCGTATGTGTTATTTCAAGCTGCAAATTTTTCGATAGAATTTGCGAAGACAAGAGTTTGAACTGAATAATATTATAACGTAAATTTCTCTGCTTTCAGTCGACAATTAACTTCTTCGTGGGTATGATTTTGGTCTATTAACGTAGATCCTACATATTTGTTATCTACTTCGTCAAAAGTATTATTTGATATTTTAACGTATTCATAATTTGCAGTGGTACGGTTATGGCGGATTTTCATGTATTTTTCTCTGTATTGACTTGTAAACCCATATCTCTGCACTTGTAAACCATTTAATAATACTTCTACATTTCTTTCTATTGTTCTCATATCATTCACTATCAGATTTATCATAAGCATATGCCATAACCTGGCATCATTAAGCTCTAGACTCTGGTTGCTATCTTTGATTTTCCTTGTAGTATACTGCAGAACGAAATTGAATAATAATGCCGACAAGGCATTTTCTTTTTCCAGACCATTCTTGACTTGAAAGTTCATGAACAAGTATTCTCCTGCTCGGACTTCACTTTGAGATTCATTTAAACACATCTTAATTAATCTAACTAACTTTTCGGGAATACAAATTTCAGTTAGGAAGTATACAATGTCCTCATAGGTGCCGATTACGTTTGCGGTCCGGTGCTCAAACGCCCATTGGACATTTTTTAAGGGATGTCCAGCACCAATTGGAATTTTCTTTCTTCCTTTGGCCAATATTACTAAACACATTTGCAAAAGAAAAACAAACTTTCAATGCTAGAGTTTTGTTCAATACAAATTTTAGGTGATCGTGGTAAAAAAAAATAAATACACAAATAAATAAAATAAAAGTTCTTACGCCTTTCATTTAAATGCAGTAGCTTGTGCTTCGTTGATGATTGTTGATGAAAATGAAATGAAATTAAATATTTCAGTTTTACGTCCCACGATTATGCCAGCTAGGCTAAAGGAGACGGTGATAATGAGACATGGATGAAATGTGGAATGAAGAAAGTGGTATTAACAGTAGCGGATCTAGGAGGTAAAAACTGGGGATGGCAGCCAGAACCTAGATTACCATATTTGGTCTAGGAATTAATTCGTGCGGGTGGACAAGAGATGGCGCAACGAACGGAGCGTCCCACAGTTCCGTGTATCCACACATGTGTTGCAAACCCCTGTCATCGCGTATCGTTCGTAGTATAGGGCAGTGGATTAAAGCGTCAACAACACCAGTTTGTAGTTAAGTGAACATGGCGCAATTTGTGCCTGATAAAGTGTTTTTGCGGGGTGTCCTGCTGCATTACTTTAACATGCAGAAAAGTGCGACTGAAAGTCATCGTATTTTGGTGGAAGTGTATGGTGACCATGCTCTAGCTGAGCGAACGTGTCAGAAGTGGTTTGCACGGTTTAGAAGTGGTGATTTCGGCTTGGCAGACCAAGAGCGAGCTGGACAGCCAAAAAAATTTCAAGACGAAGAATTGACAGCATTGCTCGAGCAGGATTCGTGTCAAACGCAGGAACAACTTGCAGCAGCATTAGGCGTTGATCAAACAACAGTCTCCAAACGCTTGAAAGCCATGGGAATGATTCAAAAGATGTCACATTGGGTTCCACATGAATTGAAAGACAGAGACGTTGAAAGACGAAAAACCATTTGCGAATTGCTGCTTCAACGACAGAGCAGAAAGGGGTTTCTGCATCGAATTATTACGGGTGATGAGAAGTGGATCCATTACGAGAACCCTAAACGAAAAAAGGCCTGGGTGAAACCAGGTGAACCAGGTCCATCACAACCAAAACGAGATATTCACTGTGCAAAGGTTATGCTGTGCATATGGTGGGATATGAAAGGTGTGGTGTACTATGAGCTGCTGCAACCGGGTGAAACTATGAATGGAGAACGTTATCGACGACAATTAATGCGTTTGAAGCAAGCTCTGGCCAGAACACGACCAGAATGGGAGAACAGACATGATAAACTTATTGTTCAACATGATAAAGCTCGCCCACATGTCGCAAAACCGGTCAAAACCTATTTAGAAAATGTCGGATGGGAAGTTTTACCCCACCCGCCGTATTCACCAGACGTTGCTCCTTCGGACTACTACTTGTTCGATTGCATGAACAACGATTTGATTGGACAGCGGTTTACTTCATCAGAGGATATCGAAACATGGGTCTCTGACTGGATCGTTTCCAAGGATGAGGACTTCTTTCGCTACGGAATCCGTACATTGCCTGACAGATGGGCGAAAGTGGTGGCTAGCGATGGACAATATTTTTCTTAAGGTATTTATGTATTTTGTGCTTGTACTACAGATTCAATGTGTGCGTACCAACCGCACGAATTAATTCCTAGACCAAATATAAATAATAGCATAAATTATTATTGTCACTCAAAAACTGGGGGGCCTAGACCCTCCCGGCCCCGGGCTAGATCCGCCATTGTGGAGAAAACGGAAGAACCGAGAGAGAACCAACGCACGCGGTGTTTGTCCACCAAAAAGTTCACTTGGCGCGAACTGAGCTCGAACCAGGGACCCCACGCACCATAGATGAACGCACTACCATTGAGCCACCGCGGCCCTTGATGGTCGTTCATGTCTATCAGAACCCCTCCTAGTTTGAAAAACACTGGTCTATGGGTCTGTTAAAAAAAATACACGAGACTCGAGGTGTAATTTATTATACTGTGTAGAAGTATCGAAGTGTCAACACCCATTGAAAAAATTAAAAGTCGGTGCCTATGTCCTAACCTAATCGTAGACCTTTTTGAAATAAATAATCTCTAAACAACAAATTGAAGGTTCAAAAAAACTTTTTTGAAGAACTATATTACACATATATGTGCTATGGGAGGTCAATAAAAAACATGTTAGTTTTTCAGCAGCATTACCGTTTACACTTATTCGCCATTTCTTATTTATATTGATTAGAAACAACATCGTATATAAATAGGCAGTTTACGTGGATAAAAAGAAGTGTCGTATGCATGCAAAACAATGCTACAATTTGTAGTATACATTATTATTTGTATTTTCTTGTTTGTAATGGTGAGAATCTTGTTGTGTGACTTACCTGAGTCTCCCCGAGAAGCATCCAGCAACATTCACTCAATTTATAAACTTTTCATCTCTCTTTTCGTTTGCTTGACATCCTATTGGATGCAATCCATGTTCTCGTCGCTTACAACACTGAGATTTTTTAGAAGGAAAGTCTCCAGGCGAGCATTTAAAGTATAGTAGTTACAAACTCATTCAGCATTCCGCGATTTTAAGTTCTTTCTCAGCGTGTTCTCAGCTATGTGGATATAATCAAGGTCACAATTGTTCTCCAGAAAGCCGTCAACCACCCGCTTAAAACAGTCGAGGCTTCTTGTTGCCATGATACTCATTATCATTTGGAGGTGGTCGTCTGGTGATATTTATAAGTTAACACAAAACATAAGAATAATTTTAAGTTTCATACATTGCACCTTTCCATGGAAGCCACCGGAGACATATGATGGAAGTATGTCATACCTGACTAATCCTTTATAAAGTTTTAGCCGCCTAAGGCTGGTAGCACATTTACCAGAGGACAGGACAGCCGATTCGAAGTACAGTATTGCGAGTATTGCAACAAAGTCTCATACTGCATATTAACTCGAGCATTTGCTAGACAAAAGTCTCTCCAAACGTTGTGACTGAGGTAAAATCTTACTCTCCGCATCCTCTCCTGCCTTCCATCTGAATCATCTGGTCAATGTGCAGCCGGCCTAAAGTGGAGCTTCGTGGGCTTCATCCCCCCTACATTTTGTTTCAGGTGTAACATATGGGGTCAATTTACATTGGAGGAATTAACAATCATGAAGACGAATAACAGGAAAATAAATGGGCAAAAATCGGCTAGGGCTTGTAGTTAAAGGTGCCATCCCAATATTTGTCTGTGAAACTAAAGAAAAAGACTAGAAGAAGCTCAGACAAGATAGCCGCCCACTGGATTGGAAATTGGTACTTCCCCACTGCGAAACAAGGACAACAACTATTAACTTACACTAATTCATTTTTAGTTCCTTCTAGTGAAACAATTTCTGAAAGTTACAAATCATATAATGAATGCTTGTGATATTTTGACTTTCGTGTATTTATCTAATATAGAGTTCTTCATTTTATTTCAGATAACTGGGATTTTTGTCACTGGCACAAACAATACCCAACTGAATTGTTGTGTGAGAGAAATTATGTTGCAGTGTTTAGAAGAAGTGTTTTCCAAATCTACTCTTCATGGGATTGGAGAAACTTTAAAACCAAAAAGATCACTCGGTGAAAGGTAAGATATTTAGTAATTATACGGTTAGAACTCATAGATTTATTTATTTATTTGCTATAATAATTTAGTACCAAAGAATAACACAGTGTTTCAAGAAGTAACAACTAACATAATGCTGAAACCGATTGTTTGCTGTATATTAAGCATTAGATTGTATTTTGCATAGTTTGAAGGAACTATGATGGAAGAAAGTTCACTTCTACGAATAAGATTGTCTATGCATCTGCAGAGGATTCAAACACCGCGTCGTTTTGAAGCCCATAAAAATATAAAACTCATTGAATAAATAATCGGAACAAATGTGTAAAAGCCCTATTCATGATTAGTGGTGGACACAGAAGGGGAAGCGGTGGCGTGTGCCCCTCCCTCAAAGGAAAAATAATTCTTTTTTATGTTATTTCTACGAGACGAGGCTAGAAGAATACATATATTTTAGCTATTTTTAGGACTAGGCTAAGGTTGAGAGACCAGCAGCTACAGAAATTTACATATATTCAGAACGCAGGTTTAGAGTCCGGTTAGCAAAGAGCTAGGAAATCAGTTTTCTACCTCAACGAAGATGTAGCCAGTAGAAATGGTAGAGCGCAATACTCAGAAGGCTGTGCGTCTAGGATAGATAGATAGACTTTAAGTTTATCATGAACAGTGTTCAGAGAATAGGTGACAAAACAATTGTGGGTTGTATGAGAGGGAAGGATTATAAGGATTGCCTGTTATTTGCCGAGTTACAGCGTTGCTCCATCTGCTCCAGGAATCAGTACGATGACATCAAGAATCGTCTCTCAAACCACGACGCAGAGATCAACATGCAGATGTTGCAAAACCATGTCTCGATCTCAGGACATCAGGATCGCTTCCTCCTGGATTACGGGCTCTTTGTTCAGCTATACTTCTCGATGGTCGTGCTCTCCATTGATTAAGGAAAGAGTTCCTAGGCTTCTTCTGACCCTCGAGAGGCTAGCTCGACGTTTGGACTCTCTACCACAGAACTCGGGGGGTATTCATCCAGCACCACAAACAGAATGATAGGCGACGATCACCAACAGCGTCAGACCAGCGATCAGGGACGAATAACAACAGCCACAAGGCAAATTACCACTTTACGAAAGACTAACGAAAAGAATCGCATGATCGTTGTGGCCTGTGTATTTAAACGACGATTCTGTGAACGTCATGATGACATGACGCAGATCGTTGCTACTAGAGGGTGTCCTTTCTGGTAATGAAGTATCAGACCATGCTGACTACAGAAAAAAATTGGAAAGAGACTAAGAAAGTGACAATCTGGTTGTTGTTATTTTGAAGCCACATGGTTAGAAAAGGTAAGTTTCTGTAAGCTTATATAATATAAATTCTCCGACTAAGTGGAATGACTTATGTAACTGATGAGACGTTGAAGCTTTCTTCTTCTCTATTTGGGGCGATGTCCTGTCGTGTAGCTGGATTGATAGCCGATGGTAATCGATTTCTTTACAATATATATACTCAATTCACTAGACCAAGAATTACAGTAGAACTCCAATTTGTAGCTCCTAATCTTTCTACGTATCAATGTTATCTACAGATAATCAGAAGATAATAGTTCAAGCTCGTTTAGCCGAGTATGAAATTCCTTGAACGGAGTACAGCAAGAAATATTTGAGATCATAGAAATAAATTTCTTATTTGAACTGTTTATTAGTCTGAAGTAATTACGGTATATCAAGACATAGATATGATCATACATAAATTCACGTTTGATGTTTTTAGAATACTATATTCACTCACCTTCTTTGAGCTTACGCAGAGTTACATGAAATACTTCTCAGTCTAGAATTACGAGTGTCGTCCACAAAAAGCAACATATGATTTTCTTTTACAACTGCTTTCAGATTTATTTGTCGGAAATGTCTTTGCTTTGAGAAAAAAATACACATATTCACAATAATACCAAGATTACAAGCTTCAAATGTTGAATACTGATAATATTAATCTTCTTTCTTTCCTTCTAGTTAAGATCAACTACGAAATAATTATCAGTACTATATCACTTCACCAAATAAAACAATGATAAAATAAAATGTTGCTAGTTAAAAGAGATTGTAAATGCTTTGTACAGTTCAAATTCTTAAAAACGAGCAGCGAGAATTCTGTTGAGCTACTCCCGAAACATCCCGTTTACATAATAAAACTAAAATAACCATATACATGCAAAGATTATCGTTCCTGTACATAAGTATTCAGAAATTATGAAAGAAAAAGAAAGGAATACGCTAACATGACTAAATATTACCAATGAATATAATCAAAAGGTAGTTACTAAACTATTCAAATAGTTGGCTAGGAAAAGTTCCCTTTTATAGCACTACGACACTCTTTACTTCGTATGTTTTGTTTGTTTAATTAGAATGAACTTCGATATTCCAATCAAAAGATAGCTTCATAATTAACTAATATATTAAATGGAAAATACCACAAAGTAGCAACTGTTTCACTATCTCAAAGTTGACAGTTAAGCATGCACTAGCAAACCTGTATGATACGAAGATAATCTGCATTTAGTCCTCTTATACATAACATGCTCCACTATACTTCATCTGTGCCGGAATTCACCATTAACAAGTTGTAGATAATACCACTACGAATCTCTGTTCAAGAGAGGAAATTTGTATTATTTCATGTGTCAAGTTATTTTGGATAATAGCCAGTATTTCTTTACGTCATTCGGCCTATTCAGCTCCACGATTTTACTTACATAATCAAACTGTTCACCAGCAATCTCCTTTGTTCATCGAACGTACACTGCAGCTTCTATAAACTGGTTCTGGAATGATCCCATTTGAGAATCAAAATACTTCACTTCAAAATACTAGCAATACTTTGTACTACTGTAATTCGTACAAATTATAAATGTAACTTTCCTCAATGAATAATATTCTTCCTTTATCCAAATTATGCAATGCGCACGTGACCAAGTTGTGAACTATGTCAAATGGAATATTTTTATAGTACGCCGCAAGAATTTCAACTTAGCAATTCTTTCACCATTACTACAGCTTAAAAACAAACTGTATATAACAATTCTATAATTATCACTCACAAGAAACTTTGATAATCAAAATTAAAAATTGCAATTGAATAACAACTTCCTTTTGTGTTCATTTTCTTCCCATCAGTGCACAGAATAACGTGCGCCAATTCTCCATTACCAAATAGAAGAAGACAACGAAAGCTAAATAACTAGCACCAACAAAGAATGCTGAAATGTCCTTATTTAAGGATTAATATAAGTATATAAACTTACTGTTATGTTTGCATCATATTTACCTGCAACTAAAAGTTAAAATGAATGTCACAAGTAAATAAATATACATACATGGAGTAACCAAAATAGGGTTACTACAGAGTTCCCGTGTGGTCGAGAAAAAAAAACTGAAGAATCAGCGGAAGTTTTTTTCTTTATCTTGAATTTTCTAATAGCTCTTCCTTCTTTTCCCTAGAGCAATTGAATAGCTTTAAATTAGAGAAGTTTTGAGTACCTATTGGCTTACCATCTAATGTACTTAATTGGGCACTGTTTCTAAATATTCTTTCGACAAGATACGGACCAATGTAACAGTCTAAGTATTTACCAATTCGTTTATGCAAAGCAGAACTTTGATAATGAGTTTTTACCATTACCAGATCGTGTTCATGCAGTTCAGATTCCGCTAGAGATTTCTTGATTTTATTCTTTCGTTGATTTTTAGTGACGTTTACCTCTACCATAAGATGTTTCTCTTGTGGCGAGATCTTAAGTTCTTCAGGCCATGGATACCTAGACTTAAAATTATCAATGGCAGAGAAGTTCAGGAACAATTCAGCCGGAGCGAATCCTGTAGGGATAGATCGCGAATTATTTAACAAAGTTTGAACTTCGTGCAACTTCGTACTCCATTTCGTGTGATCCTTACTACAAAAACATCTAATAAGCTGATTTATTGATCTATGCTGCCGTTCAACTGGATTAGCCTTTGGATTGTAACTGCTAGTAGAAATGTGCTTGATACCCTTCTTGGAGCAAAACTCCTTCCACAACCTAGAGGTAAATTGACTTCCTTGATCAGTGATGACATATAAAGGATATGGGTAATGATAAAAGTATCTTTTCTCCAATACACCTAAAATTTCATTAGTATTAGCAGTACGTAGAGGGTAAAGACATACATAGCGACTATATACATCCGAGACTGACAGTACATAGTAATATTTGTCACTTCTAGGTAGCTTACCAATTAGGTCAATACTGAGCTTTTCGTGTGGCTTCGTTGCTTCTATATGTATGGTTTGCCTGGTGATTAATTTAGACGAAGGTTTAATACGAGCGCAAACAATACAATCATTTATGAACTTAGCAAACTCCTTTTTCATGCCTTTCCAATAAAATATTTGCCTAGCAAGGGAATAACATTTTATTAGTCCAAAATGAGCTCGATTGTGAATTTTTGATACTATTTCATTCACTAAAGACTGTGGTACTACCAAACGCCACTGGACTTGTTTACTGGTTGAAGATTTACTGAAAATCAAACCATTATATACCTGCAAATTCTCGTTTGAATTTACTTTACGTGCTAATGACAAACAATATGGATCTTTAGTCTGTTCTATCTTCCAAATTTCATGGTCCAAAAACAACTCACTATCCTGAAATACAAAATTCACATTGAATTCCTTTGTTCAGTTTCTTCTGGAGGATACCTTGACAAAGTGTCTGCTACAAAGTTGAGCTTTCCGTCAATGTGAACGAATTTCAAATCAAAATGTTGTAATCTAAGAAGTAACTTAGTAGTACGTACATCTAAATTTTTAACAGTAAATGCATGTGTAACGGCTTTGTTATCTGTATGTACTATGGTAGGTCTACCTGTAATAAAGCAAGCGAAATATTCACATAAATAAACAACAGCAAGAAGTTCCAATTGATACATTGACAATGACAATTCGTGTGGCTTAATCCGGCGACTGGCATATGCTATTACTTTCACATCATCTTCATCATCAGGGATTTGAGCAACATATCCGGCTAAACTCTCGGAATTTGCATCTGTAAATAGATGGAACGGTAATTCAAAGTTAGGTTGACAAAGTGCGGGAGGTGAACTTAACAACCTTCTGAGAATATAGAAAGATTCCAAAGCTTTCTCGGTCATCACAAATTTCGCTTCCTTCTTTGTGAGATCAAACAATGGATTAGGAATTGAAGTAAAGTTATTTATGAACTTTTTTCTCCACACAGCTATACCTAAGAATTTCCTTAAGTGCTTCTTAGTACGTGGTACGGGGAAGTTACGAATTGCTTCATTCATTTTTGGGTCAACCTTAACATGTTTTCCACTAACAACATGACCTAAAAATGTAATCTCTTTCATTAGGAATTTACACTTCTTTAGATTCAATGAAAGATTCGCATTCAAGAGAGTTCTGAAGACTCGCTCTAAATGTTCAAAATGATTATCTAAATTCTCTGAAAAGGTCAATATATCATCAATATATATAATTACAAAGTTTCTAGTGTTCAAACTAAAGAGCTGATACATTATGTCTTGATAAATAGCACAACTAGACTTCAGTCCCATTGGTAAAACACGAAAGGAGAGCTGTCTACCTTCAAACACAAAAGAAGTACACTTATAAGAGTCAGGATGTAATGGCACTGAATAATAAGCATCTTTAGTATCACACGAAGAAAAGTAAGAAGCTCCCGCAACTCGGTTCAACAGGTCATTAATAGGTTCCACCTGAATATGAGGCGCTTCTACTTTCTCATTAAGAGCTCTTAAGTCTAATACAGGGCGAACACCACCATTTGGTTTCTTTACGCAGTGCATAGAGTTTCGGTATGGACTTGGCATCTCTACTATTATGCCCCAATCCAACCACTTCTGGATATGAGCTTCTAATTCTTTCCTCATGCTACAAGGCACTGGATAAATTTTCCCTACTACAGGTTTCTCGTCACTCAACTGGATCTTGTACGGAGAAACATTGAGAAGACGAGGTTTCTCTGAAAACAAAGTTCGATATGTTAATAACAGCTTCAGTAGACGTTCTCTGACATCAGGATCCAAATCTGACCTAGCATTTACAGTCATGAATTTCTGTCTCAGAAACTAAATATCTTTCATCAATATCAGCTGAAGAGCTATTAATTTGCAAACCTGCAAGGCAAACATTAACCTGAGATAAATTTATTTTTACTTGACAACCATGCTTATCTTCAACTTCTAAAATATTCTCTCTTAAATTTAAAATAGCCTTGTATTCCTGAAAGAAAGGCATACCTAAAAGCATGTCAGTTTTTAAATTTTTAATTACATACACAAGCATTTCAAACAATGTTCCATTAATGTTTAAATTTAATATCTGCATTCCCTTTACACTATAGTTAGTAGGACCAGCAAAACCTGAAAGTGAAATATTAGTAGCAGGCAAAAGCTTTGCCGAGGGAAATTTATCTTTAATTTTTAACCACACTTCGTAGTTTAACAAATTTATCTCACTTCC
Organism: Thermobia domestica; assembly: GCF_964235325.1. Lineage (NCBI taxonomy): Eukaryota > Metazoa > Arthropoda > Insecta > Zygentoma > Lepismatidae > Thermobia > Thermobia domestica. The sequence continues at coordinate 158,253,181 of NC_137454.1, forward strand.
TGAATCTATAGTACATTTCAGTTCCATGCCTGCAATGCAACCTCCTATAGTCGGGGACCTATAGGTAACAGAATTTAAATCGCAGGTATTAGGTAAATCTTCTTCTACCACGAACCTTACTTGTATGGCTACTGGCCTATTAAATTGCTTGCTATTAGATCGAAATTCCAAATTCTCATTAGTGGGATTAACTGAAATAGTTTCTTTAACACCTAAAATATTATCATCAACTATACTTGAACTATTCACGAAAACAGACCGACTTACTCCTGGTTCACTGCAGCCAATCAGCGGCCTGGATGATGACTGCGTGAGAAGTTTCCCTCATTACTACTCCTTACTGGCGCAGATGGGTAACTTCGACAGTGATTTGTAATATTACCTGAATCGTCTTCAGCATGCACTTCAGCCTGACAAACTTCAACCTCTGATCGCGATTGTGCATTCCTTCCCTTAAACCTACCATGATTTGCATCATAACTCGTGCTCTTGGGTTCAGTTGGCTCAGTGTTATTAATCTGATCACTTATTTCTTGATTATTTTCCTCTGCATTGGTATTATAATACGGACGACGATTTTTCTTAAAATACCAATTTTTCTTTTGATTATGGTATTCACAATTACAGTTACATTTTCCTTGCCTAGCAGTACTATTCTGACTGAAAATTTTCTTGTCAGCAACAGTATTAGCATGTTTATCTGAATAATTAATCACTTGTTTGTCAATAGTACCATTATTCTTTTCATTATTGTTATCATTCCTCTCCTGCTTTCTACTAGACTGAAATTGTACATTTCTTACATTAAATTTCCTTTTATTATCTCTTTCGTAATTTACTTTATGTGTTTTACCAAAACCGTAACTCGACTCTATTCCCAACTTACTCTTTTCTTCAAGAACATTCGAATCTAATTCCATTTCAGTAATGCACTCTACTAATTTTCCTACTGTACGACAATATAGTAATCTTAGATATTTAGCATACGAGGATGGAATAGCGTCTAAACAAAGATTTACAACTTCTTCCTCGTCCGGGTTTTCTATTAAGTTGGAATATTGGTAATATAACGACCACACAAAGTCTGCTATGGATGAGTATTCCGTACTATTGTATCTCAAAGACTGTAACTGCTTCAACTGAGCTCTAATGATTCGAGGATTGGTATACTGCTTGAGAAACAGGATGCGAAAATCTTGGTAGTTTTGTATCTGCAATTTCACGCTATTAAACCAAGCTAAAGCAGACTCACGAAGTCTCTTTTCAACAATTATTAGCTTATCTGTTTCATTTATCCTTGCTATTTCAAAATCTTGTTCTATTTCTTTCAAGAACTTTTTGGCACTATAGTTTAGAATTTGACCTGTAAATTCAGGAAAATTAGGTAAATCAGAAAGCTTCAATGCTTTACCAACATTTGTGTGGCTGAAATTGTGATTTTGCCCCAAAGGACTTTCTGTTTCTACCATTTCAAGTGGTCTGATCGAACTTTGGAATTGCGGCTGTCCATTAATTAAATTATTCAAAGAAATAGGTGATGAGTGCTTACATGCAGGCAAAAACTCACTGTGAGCGGCATCATCAAAACTAACAATAGGTTTGCTTGTGCTAGTGAACGTAAGACCTGTATTACTAGTCTTATTGACCGAAAAGTTTGAATTATGAGACAAATTACTGGGAAATGGGAAAGATATTGATTGATTGGAAACCGATGTTCCAGCTATAGTATTAACCACGCTACTAGTAACTACAGAACAACAGCTAACTGTCACCGGTACGGTTCCTAGGTAAGTATTAGCCAAAGAATTGACTAAAATTTCTCTTTTATTAGTTTCCTTAACTACCGAATTCTGTTCCCGAATGCTTTCTACGACTGAACTTAATTCGGAACGAATTGACTCAACTTCACTTGCAAGAGAATTCTCTCTACTCTTACACAAGTGAATTTCATTCTCGATCTCCACGAATCGATCATTTAACCCTGACATTCTTTGTTCTACATCAGTCTCTACATTATTTATTTCTTCTCTTAAACTAACATTCATCTCATCAGTTTTATTCTCAAGTGAATCAACTTTTGATATTATTTCACTTAATGCCTGTTTAGTTGTTCCAACAACCTGTTTAACCTGATCCTTAAGTTCAGCACTTTCTTTAGTAACCTCATTAAATCTTTGATTCATATTTTGATTCAAACTGTCTAAGTTACCTTGCATAGTATTCTCAAAACTAGCTAATTTCTCTAGGATCAACATTATATTAGTAGTTTCGCTTCCAGTATCTTTAATCACTGAAGACACTGACGCCTGACGAAATTCCTTACACACAAAAACAACAGAAGGTTCGGTTAGCGTAGCATAAGCACTTGCTGCTAACCCTTCACATTTTAAGTGCCTCCAAAATTTACACTTACTACACTCTACAGCTCTCCCTGTAGATTTATCACAACATGAGAATTTACTATCTACTAGGTCAACGGTTTCTTCTATGTCTGACATGTTTTTTTTTACCAAACTAAAACTATGCTGAACTAATGAAATATGGAATTTACTCCCAAATAGAATTACTCAAAACACTGAATAGCTCAACTTTCTCACGCTCACCTTACGGATTTGAACCGCAATGTACACATTCGATCTCTTTTCTTTTTTTTACTTCCGATCAATTATCATACAAGACAAAATCCTGTTGGCTGGGTCGCCATTAAAATCTGTAGCTCCTAATCTTTCTACGTATCAATGTTATCTACAGATAATCAGAAGATAATAGTTCAAGCTCGTTTAGCCGAGTATGAAATTCCTTGAACGGAGTACAGCAAGAAATATTTGAGATCATAGAAATAAATTTCTTATTTGAACTGTTTATTAGTCTGAAGTAATTACGGTATATCAAGACATAGATATGATCATACATAAATTCACGTTTGATGTTTTTAGAATACTATATTCACTCACCTTCTTTGAGCTTACGCAGAGTTACATGAAATACTTCTCAGTCTAGAATTACGAGTGTCGTCCACAAAAAGCAACATATGATTTTCTTTTACAACTGCTTTCAGATTTATTTGTCGGAAATGTCTTTGCTTTGAGAAAAAAAATACACACATTCACAATAATACCAAGATTACAAGCTTCAAATGTTGAATACTGATAATATTAATCTTCTTTCTTTCCTTCTAGTTAAGATCAACTACGAAATAATTATCAGTACTATATCACTTCACCAAATAAAACAATGATAAAATAAAATGTTGCTAGTTAAAAGAGATTGTAAATGCTTTGTACAGTTCAAATTCTTAAAAACGAGCAGCGAGAATTCTGTTGAGCTACTCCCGAAACATCCCGTTTACATAATAAAACTAAAATAACCATATACATGCAAAGATTATCGTTCCTGTACATAAGTATTCAGAAATTATGAAAGAAAAAGAAAGGAATACGCTAACATGACTAAATATGACCAATGAATATAATCAAAAGGTAGTTACTAAACTATTCAAATAGTTGGCTAGGAAAAGTTCCCTTTTATAGCACTACGACACTCTTTACTTCGTATGTTTTGTTTGTTTAATTAGAATGAACTTCGATATTCCAATCAAAAGATAGCTTCATAATTAACTAATATATTAAATGGAAAATACCACAAAGTAGCAACTGTTTCACTATCTCAAAGTTGACAGTTAAGCATGCACTAGCAAACCTGTATGATACGAAGATAATCTGCATTTAGTCCTCTTATACATAACATGCTCCACTATACTTCATCTGTGCCGGAATTCACCATTAACAAGTTGTAGATAATACCACTACGAATCTCTGTTCAAGAGAGGAAATTTGTATTATTTCATGTGTCAAGTTATTTTGGATAATAGCCAGTATTTCTTTACGTCATTCGGCCTATTCAGCTCCACGATTTTACTTACATAATCAAACTGTTCACCAGCAATCTCCTTTGTTCATCGAACGTACACTGCAGCTTCTATAAACTGGTTCTGGAATGATCCCATTTGAGAATCAAAATACTTCACTTCAAAATACTAGCAATACTTTGTACTACTGTAATTCGTACAAATTATAAATGTAACTTTCCTCAATGAATAATATTCTTCCTTTATCCAAATTATGCAATGCGCACGTGACCAAGTTGTGAACTATGTCAAATGGAATATTTTTATAGTACGCCGCAAGAATTTCAACTTAGCAATTCTTTCACCATTACTACAGCTTAAAAACAAACTGTATATAACAATTCTATAATTATCACTCACAAGAAACTTTGATAATCAAAATTAAAAATTGCAATTGAATAACAACTTCCTTTTGTGTTCATTTTCTTCCCATCAGTGCACAGAATAACGTGCGCCAATTCTCCATTACCAAATAGAAGAAGACAACGAAAGCTAAATAACTAGCACCAACAAAGAATGCTGAAATGTCCTTATTTAAGGATTAATATAAGTATATAAACTTACTGTTATGTTTGCATCATATTTACCTGCAACTAAAAGTTAAAATGAATGTCACAAGTAAATAAATATACATACATGGAGTAACCAAAATAGGGTTACTACAAATTATCCGATTCAATTGGGACCGATCCATTCGGATAATTGGATTTTTTTCGAAAAAGGTCCATTTTAATTTCCCTGTATGGATGTTGAAAATGGGAAAAGGGGAACTTTTCCACAAGAATCGGACCCGAAGTTTGGTTTCCCATAGAACGTTCTGCAAAAACCACTTGAAAACGGCATCTTCTAAATCTTTGTTTGTTGCTGCCTTCATTGATTTTCTTGAAGAACTTCGTTCCATCTTCGTTTTCAAGCACTGACACGAAGTTTAAAAGTGTAGGTTTGCTCCTTTTAATGTCTGAAATCGTTGATTGTCCAACACCGTACATCTTAGCCAACTGTTTACCCGTTACTCCGTTACCTTATTGCTCTATAATGTTTAGTTTATCCGCTAACGATATGAATACGTTTTCTTTTAGAAGGCATGGTGAACGGCGAAACGCACTCACAAACAAAACTACGCACTGACGTCAAAGAGTACTAGTAGGGTAAAACTAGAGGTTGACCCGGAACTAAATACTATTGAAATAATCTTTGGGATATGAGATCAGGTAGTTATGAGTGAATTAATCAGTGAATGCTAAAATCTGGAAGTTTGCGAAATTCGAGAAATTCCAGGTTGAAGTTGTAACTCAAAATTGCGTTTTGAAACAAATGCTGCTATTGAAGTAATATCAGTTAGTACATACAAAAGTTGTTGTATGCATGCAGTGCAATATATATTTCGTAAGACAGTGGCAATTTATAGTACAAATGTGTTGAAATTTCAATACTGGTACAGACGGTTATACACAGGGTAACTCAAAAGTCCGGTACGATAAGACAAATGGGTAAAATTTGCATCTGATGCGCGAGGTAAACATGGATGAGAATAAAAGTTCAATATTTTCGTAGTTTGCAAACGTACCTAGTTTGCAATTTTGTGAAAAGAAAGTCTCGTCAACGCTTTCAATATATTGCCCCTGACTCAACTTTAAAAATTCGAATTGTTATTTTCTGACTCCTTACTGTAAAAATAATTAAAATATATCTGTATGAATTTCCATTTCAATGTAATTTATATTAAATAGCCATTTTCTACGCTGTATGAATTCTTTATTATTTTATTTAAGCACAAAATACTTCTTTGAATTCTCTTATAACTTTATGTTTCCTTAATTTCAATGTTTAATTTCTTGTTTCTGAGCCTTGTATGCAAGTAACTACAACCCAATCATCAGTTATTACTTATTTTGTTTGTGAAGTTATTTTCTATATGCTGTCTTGATTGCATTCCTTGCCAGTATTTATTTCTCCTTCACCTCTGTACATGCAAGTCGTAATGACGCGTTCTATGTTTGGTTCACTAATAAAACAAATTTTGATCACTTTTCTTCCTAGAGGCTTCTAAGTTTGTGTATTTACTTTAATATAAGCACTACTTTTTATGAATTCTTGTTGTTACACCACATACTTCTTTGCATTATGTACACATTCACACACGACCTCCAGCGATCCTTGCGGATTCGTCCACGAATTCAGAGTTTACGGTACGCACACTTCAGTGCTCCAGTATATACTGACGGACATTAGCACAATGTTTGATTGTGAATTTAATGGCATTTTTCATGTTTTTTTTAATTAGAAGCTTTCTTCGCAATATGAATCGTCTACGGAAATTTTTATGCTTTCACGACCATTAGGGCAGCCATCGCCGTAGCAGTATCGACATGCAGACATAAACTTTAATCTACGTTTTCCTCAGGACCAGCTCGTGCTACTACATAATTTTCTTCCTAGTGTTTTGCACAGACAACATACAATTTTTAAGATGGAATTACGTGCTCTAGCTTCATCAGTAGTTTCCGTATAAAGCTGCTGACCTTTGAGTACCGTACCCCATCCAAGAGGATCTATTTCTGTCGTTGATAAAGTTTTTCATTGCTGTACTTGTATGTAAGTTCTTAACGAATGAAAATGCACGGCTCGGGGTGGGAGCTACTCGGGAACTGGTCTCGACGCTACTGCTGTCATTCGCATGTAGGTTGGGTAATGAACTAGAGGGGTATCGTCAGTTTGTGTACAGCCATACAAAATGACGAGAAATTGCTTGCCTGCTTTAAATCCAGTGACGAATTATCTGAAAGAAATACTGTACTTTTATACATTCTTGAGAGGTTACGTTCTTTTCAATTGTCTTCAGAACTTTTGCCTTTTCTTGGTTGTGGGGTACTGACATTGTTAGGCCCGTTAACTGCATGAATGAGCAGGGGATGCCTGCAAACTAGTGGTCCAATGTGACGCTGGATACTTCTGACATCATAGAGTGATTTCTGCTCAAACCTCTTTCCTCTAGTGTGATTTCATAAAATTTTACCACTGAATCATCAGCGTGATACAGCACCATCGTCAGTACATCTGTATCATAATCCACATCTGTAACTTGTTCTTCCTACGAACCATGCTAATTGGACTCGAAATAATTAACGTGTCATCATTACTCTGCGCTCTGTAGATGATGGGGCCATTTGATCCCAACTCTGTAGACAACAAACCTATTAGATGATTAATGTTCTTTTCATTTGAGAGGAACACATGTTTGTTATCATACGCTGGTGCGGTCAATGAAATTTTCACATCGGATGCTGCAGGATGAATCCTTTGACATTGATGCTCGTGGTCTTTAATTGAGGGTAACAGTCAAATACTACTATGCATGAAACATGAAAATGCTGACAGAAAAATTTTGCAGTATGACTGAAGCACATCCATCCATAATTAATATAGTTTAGATCATATTACGTGTCGAAGCAACATCCACCATCAATAAGGAATGACTCTGATAGCTTAGGTTCCTCAGATGCCTGCGGTATAAGGCTCTCAAATCCTTTCATAAGTGACTGAATTAGTGCAGTGTTTGGTGGTGTGGGAGTAGTTCATGTGCGAAATACTGGGATGGTGTGTGCTCGAGCTCAACGAGCCTAGCAAGTCGCCAGAAGAGAGTTGACTTGTAGAAATAGTGAATACTATTACGAATGTGAACTCCTTTTCCTACATGCTGTGATGCTTTGGCTTGGTCAGTCGTCTTCAATCTAATGGCATTCCAAGGTTTGTCATCCAACGTCTGTTGTATTCCATTACCAACAACGTCTACATCGTCACAGTTCACTTTGTCACCAATTCCTGCTATAGCGCCAGTGGCTACATTACGCAACGATGAGTCGTACGCTGAAAAAGGTTTATATTTATTCAGCCATTCTATTATAAGTCTTGGATTACTCCGGTCCCTCTTCATACGTGATGACAATAGCTCACAATGTCGTGCACTCTGTTGGCATTCAGTTCCAGTCAAAGATCTCCAAATAAATGTACACATTGAACCCATGTGTTCCACGTATTTTGTGTCATTCCACGACAGTGGGTTAAACTTCCTCTACTCTTGATAACAGGTATCGTACTCTGTTCAATTGCAAGTTCCGAGGGATTCCTTTCCAGTTTTCTGATGTTCGTCGGATGACATGATTACCATGGTTTTGAAACTGATCGTATAGACACGGATGTGTAAATTGTAACTGCTGCATCATCCGTTCACACTTAGCATACATATTGTGCCCTGTCGCAGCAAATATAGGTAGCATGCATGCCACAGCAGGAAATATTTTATACAGAAGTAAAATAAATATAGAAAATAAACATACAAAATAATTTTAACTATGTACGGATGTTCTATATATATATCTATATTTTACCTATTTGTCTTAGGGTGCCAGACTTTTGAATCGCCCTGTATAAGGGAAATACAACAATATAATTACTATTTTCAATTTAATAATTTAAAACATCATTAGAAACACAAAATAAATATATAAAATATATACACAAACAATAATGATGGTTATATCAAATGTGTTATATAAATCCAAACAGCAAAGTTGTTGAAAACTGTGGTCCAAAATTCAAGTACTCATAGAACAATTTTCGCAAAGTGCCATGCTTTAGCATTTCGCCCATGAAGAGTACCAATACCCATTAACGTTAGAGCAAAAGATCATTTCAATAGTATTTAGTTCTGGGTTGTGAGAAATTTTCGGCTATTTTTACTCTATTATACAGTTACAGTAGCGGGTCAACGACACACTGACTGCCTGATCAAAACGAACAGTGACAGTGGGCCGAGCCGACCACCTGGCTACGGACGACAACCAAAAATTGAACTCCACTATGAGACGGTTACCCAACATTCCAATAATGTTCGCGCTGCGCCTACACTAGCTTTGCGGAGGGAAGGACAATAGCGGGCGTAGACAGAATCATTATTTTGTGAATCGCAGTACGTTTCCGTCTTATTTTTTTCTGAAATTCTGAAAGTGATTCGGTAAATCAGCGATTCGGATAGTCGGAGTTCGGATAATTGGAGTTCTGATGTACTATTTTAGTACAATAACGGCCATATGTTAATAGTGCAACGATAGGTAACAAGGAAATAACTATTATCTAGAACATGGGTTTCTCAGCCTGGGGTTCCCGACTCCTAGGAGGTCACGAAGATAAGCGGAAGAGATAAATATAATTAGAATCTATTAATACCAGAAAATATTTTTAAATATTATTTTGAATTTTGTTCTGATAGGCATATTTTTTATACATAATGTTAAGAACAAAAAAAAAAAAAAAGGTTTACTAAACGTTTTCAACAGGTGCAGAGTTGTTTAAAAATCAATTTAAACGAAAGAAGTATGGTATGAAACTAATAAGAACTGCATATTGAAATGCCAGCAACAAAGCCTGCATATTGAAATACAATCAAAATTGAAAATTAATGAGATACCTGATCATGGTGTCATTACCCTAGTGCGGCAATGTTTTGTTCAATCTTTATGTCGCGCATTACTAAGTCATTTATAATACTCAATAACCTTTTAAAAAACTGATCAAGTTTTTTAAAACCAAATTTAGAAATGGCTTTATTTTTTTATCATATGACCCAAAATTAAGGAAGTTATGAAGTTTTAAAAATTTCAAACGGCCTTCATTTTGAAACAGTATGACGGATCGGACTCGATATTTATAATATGAATGAACTGACCAGATTTGGTTTCAATCCATTCCTTTTAGGGAAGTTACTATATCCACAATATACAAAAAATGGATTCTACTATTATAGAAACATCAGTTTCCGCAATAGTATGTTAAAATTACACACAAGCTTATTACAAACCAGAAATTATAAGCGGGTCGCTGGCAACAAGATGTGATAAAATGGGGGTCGTGGTAGGAATAAAGTTGAGAAGCACTGATCTAGAAATTGACAAAATGAACGAAATTTTCAGCTTACTGCTTTAATAAAACATTGCTATCTAAGTGTTACTTCGGCCTCTTCACCTGGATGCTATATTGAATCCAAAATGGTGAACTTATCGACCACATTCACGTCATCTGAATAAATATTTTTATGCTCTAAGAACCTTAAGCAAGTATCACGAGTCAAATAGAGAAGACATGTGAGTGCACACGAAAAAATTATAGCAGACATCTGAAAATATTAATTTCCATTGTACAGCCACCAGCAAAAGTATCCCCCCTAAGTGCTCTAATTCCATTACTTGGGGTCCAGATAATTTGCAGTTTGTAAAACGCCTGGGTAGATGCCACCCAACTTACACGTAACCTTTCTCGGCACTGATAGCAGTTGCTAGCACTGAGTCAGGTCTTTATGAAAGTAAAATTGTGAGTAGGAAATGTACGAAACATTTCTCCATTCTGAAATGAATCTCTATGGTTCGGAGCGTGTTATCCAATGAACACCATATATCTTATTAATCTCAATATTGCTGTGTATGTGATATATTATTTCTTTATATACTATATGTTCAAAGAAATAAAAATACTGACCAGCATGGATCAGAAAATGATTGAAAGTAAGTGAAAGAAAAAATGCTGGAAATAAATATGCAAATCATTGCCTCCATTGACAGAACTTCTCCAATTCTCCTCATTTCAACACCTTTTTCTTTCCGGAGAGGAAATCTTGCTTGTCACACTGAGAATCTATTGAAATTGAAATTGGAACATTTGAAAAAGTTTGAACCTGGCCAGGACTTGAACCTGGGTCTGCCGAATAGAAGTGCAATGCGTTAGCCACTTACCTATCGCGTCACTGCAGCTTCCGCTCAAACTATTAGCTAGTTAAAATCGTTGCATGTGAGACATGCACAAGATACTAATGATCGTATAAGGAGACGTTCTTATGTGAGTGTCACAATGACTTACTCGAGATTTTCTTCTTTAACTTAAGAACAAGTTATATAGACCTTCATCAATGAAGAAAATATCACGAAACGTTTTTCAAATTGAGGATACCTCATGGTTTTTAACGTTGCTTCCTATTTACATTACTATTCTTGCTCGCATTATGTTGTAATTTACAAAGAAGAAAAGACGGGAGACATTATTTTTCTTATTCTTTGAATTGTATCAACACATGCAGAAATAGAAAGTTCATTATTTTTCTTATTCTTTGAATTGTATCAACACGTGCAAAAATAGAAAGTTCTACTTGTATCCTCCGTAACTACTAGTTTATTTTCTTATTTTTGTGTGAGGAATTTTTGGCAGTTTACTGATGATTATGAGATAAAGCCCATTGGGGGTTTCGAATCCCTCTGAAGAGCAAAGTTGGAATTTTAACTGTCCTCGTTATTTTTGAGTTCGTGCTCCTGCCGTGTTTGGAATAAGTCAAAATGACTTGAGGTGCCACTGGCGAACAATACCACGCCTGGGGCGAATTAAAAAAAATGATTGGCAAATCATAAAAGTTCGGATCCCGTGAAAGTATTGCAGACCCGGGTTCGAATCCCGTCGTAGCAATTATTATTTTTAATTGGAAGGTATTGTTTACGTAATTGGTATTGTAATTCTGTATTATTATTATTGTTTTGTGAAGTCGAGACTTGGCTACATATTTTACATTTCATAAAGTTTTCCATTATTCAAGTTTGTTTGTTGATATGGAACGTATCTGAAATGGTGTATTGCTTAAAACATTAATATTTCTAACAGTAATAGTAGTAGAAGAAGTAGTAGAAACATAAGCAATTACTGGGAAACAATAACCTTTGTTTTAGATCAGTCGTATTTCTGACCCATACTAACGATATGCCTTACGTTATCATTAATTGTTCGCTAAACACTTTACGTTCCGAGACAGTATGTATCAAGGTTGATATGGTTGACATCATCTTGTAGTCGTCTTTCGTAGGTCACTTTTCTATCGCGAGTGCACTGAAGAAAGTCGTATCAACACTAAGACCGACAGAAATGGAATATTTTCCAATTTATCTTACATTGGAAGTATCAACATTACAAATGATGAAAATTTTCTTTAATTACCCAACGGGAATTGAACCAAGGACCACCAGGATGTGGAACGAACTCTTTTCCTACTACTCTAAAACATCGCTGTTAATTAAGAGGGTAAAAACTTATTGTGAAGTGTTTTCAGCAAATTGCACACTTTTACAATTTCAATGTTGTAAAACTCTTGTTTCAGTCATAATAAAATAGAAAGTGTTATGTAGAAACAATAGTGAAAAGAATTCAAATCTAAGTTGCCAAAGTAAATTGTTGAAAATGAGTGGTAGAAGTAGTATTAGTGGATGTTGTTGCAGCATTTAGATATGAGGAATTTTAACGCCCTGCTTGAGCGTCGAGACTAATGTTATGTGAAACTACAGTTTAAATATACAGATGGTGATCAGAAAAATGGAAACACCTGAACGAAATTGCAACTTACAAGATTAATATGGTGTCGAGCCACCTTTCGCCTTCAGAACAGCCTTGATGCGACGTGGGATGGAGGCATAGAGGTCGTGAATGGTAGCAAGTGGAATTTTACACCATTCCTCGTGCACGGCATCGGCCAGTTCTGTGAGAGAGGATGGAGGTGGAAATCGTCGCCGGAGTCGTGTTTCCAAGACGGACCACAGATGTTCAATTATGTTGAGATTTGGGGATTGGGCGGGCCAGGGGAGGTGTTGAACTTCATCCCGATGTTCCTCAAACCACGCTGCAACAACGGCAGTTGTGAATGGGTGCATTATCATCCTGGAAGATGGCATCATTGTCCGGGAACAACATCCGGACCATAGGATGCAAGTGGTCTCCTAAAATTGCGACATAATCATTGGCAGTGATTCGTCCGCTAAGTGTGACCACAGGACCCAATGAAAACCATGATATTGCAGCCCACAGCATCACCGAGCTGCCGCCATGTTTCACAGTTGGGCAGAGACACTACAGATCATAAGCTTCTTTGGGCGTTCTCCACATATAAACACGGCCCGTGGTTGGGAATAGGGTAAAGGATGACTCATCCGACCATATCACACGTTTCCAGTCCTCAACGGTCCAAGTTGAATGGTCGCGGCACCATTTGCGGCGTGCGAAAGCGTTATGGTCCCTGATGAGCGGTTTGACCCGTGCAACACGACCCCATAAGTACATGTCATGTAATTCGCGGCGGACTGTGATTGTCGAAACAGGGTGGGGGAGGTGCCGATTGAGTTCCTCCGTCACTTGCTCTGCAGTGGCACGACGGTTCTGCGTTACAATGCGCTTTAATACCCGGCGTGACCTGTCACTCATGATTTTCTTCTGCCCACTGCTCCCTTCTTCGATGTGGTTTTCCCTTGTGTTGTGTAGGCCATAATCACCTTCGACACTGTCCCACGCGACACACCTAACACAGTAGCCACTGCTGTCACACTCACTCCACATAACCGCGCACCAACAATTTGCCCTCTTTGAAAATCTGAGAGGTCTCCCATTTTACACTACCTCCGTCTGCTGCAGCCACTGGACACTGCTGTTCCACTGCGCCTGACGTAGTATGGAGACCGACCTAACACACCACCACCAGCGGTCCGGCGCTGCGGGCTCCACGACACCACTGCTAACCCATACATCTGACGTGTTGCCAACTACAGGTGTTTCCATTTTTCTGATCACCATCTGTATCTCTTCGGGTATTCCTTTATAGTTGTGTTCTTTCACGAGTCATTAATATATATTGCAGATTGTCGAGTTCAACATTTTATCCAGTTTACTCCAGATATTGATGAAATAAATATCTCTAACCGTAGGCCTGCGAAGAAATGATGTGTGGCCCGAGCCCTCAAACATACGTATCATACATATTTTCTGTTTATTACGTTATTTTGTATGGAAGTTTTGTTTTTGTGAAAATAGGAAAAGAAAACATATAATGTAAATAACCTGAAACTCAAACTATCCCATTCCGAAAGTATTGGTGAACCAGCGATGGGTAAGTAGCGGCCTCTCGGCAAAAATTGGATGCCCCGCAGCGACGATCCACTGTGACTCCACTTCCATTTTGAAAATTATACCACCATGTCAGAGACACGACGAAACGCCAATGAACCACAAAAATATTCCCCCAAAATATGTTAAATCGCCTATATGCGTGATTTGTTTTCATTAAAGTGAGGCTAAAATACAGTAAAAAATTATCCCGGAGTAGGCGCGAGGCACCAACCTTATGATTCGTAGGCGCGTGTTCTTCCGACGTCGCCACGGAGGTGATAAAGGAGACACCGTATATAGAGGGATAAATCGTTGCGGCCATTTTAATTTGGCCAGTAAGAGTGCTCCTTTAACCGTGTATATTCGAAGGTAACTTTTATAATAAAATTACGCGCATCTATTTACTTTATTTCATAGTTCTCCCATATTCACTTTGTAACGATCGATGACAGTTGTTACCGAAATTCATACAATTATGCGCACTCATCTCAATATTTTTTTTATTTTATGATGTAGAGGCAGGGCTTACTCTTGACCCCCGGAGTTCACATTAGAAACAATTCGTCGGGAAAATTAATATATAATAATAACCGCATAAATAGACTCACATAACTGACGATAGTTCGTGTTGGTTCCTTCGAGATTTTTCGCGACGAATCGAAGGAGTGTGACTAAATTGTAATCTTCCCTACCAAGGGCGGACTGGCCTGGGCGGGAAGGCAGGAATTCCCGCCTCGGCCCTTAGAGTCAATAATAATAATAATAATAATAATAATAATAATAATAATAATAATAATAATAATAATAAATTTTTAATAATTTTCACATACTACCAGTTAAGTAGAACTAATTCCATGTTATATATGATAGGGCCGCCTTGGGTACGGCCACGGCCACATGGACCCTTATAATTTGTTTTATCGAATGCCTGGCTACGCTCTTCTAAAAAGATGTGCACCAATACGAACAGGGCTTCATTTTAACAGGCGAAGTTTAATTGCCTATTTTAAAAAGAATGAATCCCAAAGGGCAGAACTGCCATAACGTCATATTTATTAGGTATACTATATTGAATATAGCTGTATGAAGTTACTCAAGACCTGATTACGAAACCCTGAAGAATAGCGGGGCCCTTACTAAATTTTCGGGGCTCTACTTTAGAATTCTGTCGCATGAGTCCCTAGTATGCAGAAAGAGGTTTAAAGGACCTTCTTGCGAAATCTGCGATACTCTAGTAAATCGACAGTTTCTTGGGGATTAGACCCCGACCATAGGCTCTGTTCCTTGGCACCCCGCTGATGTTAGCACCTATAGATCCCCTTTTATTGCTTCCCCTTCAATTTCCTGTAATTACGTTCCTGTCAAGAGAACTCAAAATCTTTTGCTGGGGGCTCAAAATCTGAAAGCTGCCATTGATCAAAACAGGCAAATAATTCTATTAATCGATTTATCATCTCAAGGATGTTCTATCTTAGGAAATTTGCTGCTGGCGATGATGATTTTCTGCTGTTGCTGATGATAATATATATATTTGTTTCTCACAAAAGAACGTTCCGATTTGGTGAATTCAATTGGTGAGAATGATTGCTAGCACTGGATTCAGCACCAAAAGAAACAGAAAGAAGAAGGTGTTTAGTGGCAGATCGTATACAGGGTGGGAGATAAATGTGGGCAAATTGCGAAGATAGAACGTAGAAAATGTCTCGCAATGTCATGTTAATTTTAAAACGAATACAGGAATTGAAGTTAAATGTTGGATATGAGAGATGCACGTAGAGTTGCTCTGAATAGACGTAATGTGAATCATGCAGGACATTTGGAAAGCCGCTATGTTGGAATTAGCGCAAGAAGAATGTTCGGGAAAAGTATCATGTAGCATATGGCTCTTGACGCACACCGTCCATTGAAATCAATAGTGCCCAATACAGTTTGAGATCTCTGTTTAATTGAAACTGTTATGGAATTTAGGAATGATTGTGTAGTTGATACAAAAATGGAGACAACAGTGTGCACATTTGAAAAACCATAAAGATGGACGATCAAGCTCGTCACAGCTGTCTTCGGTATTGAAATTGAAGCAGTAGTCGACAAGTGTCATAAATGCGTCACGGTGCTGTTTGCTAATATCTAGTTTTGTAGAAAGCATTATAGCTTGGAACCTTGGTGCTGTAAACTGAAAGTGGGTGAATGATTACGAGTTAATGAAGTTGTCCCTTTGTCACATTTTGAAATCAGATGACAGAGAAACGGTGTCTGTTATATATTTTATGAAATTCGTATATGTACGGAAGAAGAACACATCCAACGAACGTATAAGCGACGTGCAACAATCGGGGAAAAGGAGTCGGGTAAGTTCAACGTTGTCCAGTTTCTGCACCATCTCTTCATCTTTATTGGTTCTCCATGAATCAGCGAAGAGCAGCAGTTTTATCCTCTGCTGCCATAAAACGGCAGTCATGAACTATTTCAAGTTATCCTTGATCATATTTGCACTTTTACCAGCACATGAACGAATATTGAGTGGATCGGAACGCTTGTTGGCTGGAATGGGGCCTCATTCACGTTTGTGGTTGTTCCTCATTCACGTCACTTTTACGACAGTATTGGACAGTACAGTACATTGGTATAGCGTGGAACGCCTCCTGTTGCAGAGGTCTCAAACTGTATTGGCCACTATTGATGTCAATAGACGGTGTGCGTCAAGAGCCATATGCTACATAATCCCTTTCCCGTATATTCTTCTTGCGCTAATTTCAACATGGCGGCTTTTCAGATGTCCCCCATGGTCCACATTACATCTATTCAGTGGAGCTCTACATGCATTCCTCATATCGAACATTTGATCTCAATCTCTCTACTCGTTTCAAAATTAACATGGTATTTCTAGACATTTTCTACGTTCTATCTTCGCACTTTGCCCTCTCTTATTTCCCACCCTGTATACGGTCTACCACTAAACACCCTCTTTTTCTCTGTTTCTTTTGGTGCTGATTCCAGTGCTAGCAACCATTTTCACCAATTGAATTCACCAAATCGGAATGTTGCCTTGTCAGTAGTGCGTGCGATTCCGAGCACTCTGTTCTTTCCATCAGTGATTATTATCATTGTACAAAATTTGGTCAGTATTGATTGATCGGTTTGAATACTTGATTTTATTTTATTTTCAGTTTAGCGTCCCTTTCACTAGCGAGGCTATATGAGACGTGGACCTACAGCCTAACATGGAATCTAAACCATATGAGCTCTCGCTTGGAATCGAACCCGGGTCTTCCACGAGAAAGGCACATACGCTAACTGCTTAGCCATAAGGAGCATCGTTGCGTAGATGTGCTTTTTGGATGTTATTCCTCCAACTTATTTGCAAGTGTTGGCAAAGAATGGAACTACGCTTGCTTGGCTACTCTGATATAAAACCATTCGGTTGTTACTTACAACACCAATTATTGAAATTTTTATCTTTCCACGTAGAACGTTTGTGTTGTAATGCAGTTCATAAAATCGATGGCCTACATTTGTAACGCATATTAAAATAAAATAATTTAAACAATGAACAATGTGACTTCTGTACATTTTCTCTACAATAACATTTGCATTTCGTAACAACTTGAATGTTTGCATATTGATACTATCGCTACTCCGTTATATATATATATATATATATATATATATATATATATATATATATATATATATATATATATATATATATATATATATATATATATATATATATATATATATAAAGAAAGAAAAAAAGTGTAATGGAATAACGCAAAGAAGCTACTCTAGGTGTGACTGTATGCTATGTGTGGTTCAATACTTAAAATTCCATAAAAAATATTGATTTTCCGTGCAGCAGTTTCTAATGATTCTTAGTATGGTCATGTGTCAATAACATGCTTTCATGGGTAATCATAAAGCACGAGGTACCACTGTTTCTTGAATTATTCTAATGTTTACCATAATGCTTGTAGTTCTTGGCAGTTAAATATTTTTTTTATTCATATTGCGGTATGTATATGGCAACTAGAATGTAAACACCGTTGATTATTTATTATTTATTCTAAACAGATTATTTATCTTTTAATTATCTTTTTATGTGAAATTAATAGCCTGTTATTTCCCAATGGTTGTAACATCTTTATTAGTTAGTATATACAGGGTGGCCCATTTAAATCTTTCCACGAAAAAATATCGAAAACGATTGAACATAATTGAACCAAATAAAACATTAAATGGGAAATGCAATGGAACACATCGAATGGTGTTGTCGCGGTCCTCTCAGGACCGTCCTTCATGGGCACTCAGAGCCTACCTTTAAAGTTTTAAAGGAAACCTGAAGCGAAAGATACCTCGTTCGGTAGATCTTTAAAAACTAAAAAGCACTGTGGCAAAGATTTTGCATATCAGTCACTGTTTTCAAAATGGCCGCCAAGACAAGGTGCCTGTATCAGATAAAACTTCCAGTACCACTAATATGAAAACGGTTGAACGTAAATGAACCAAACAGAAACTCAAATAGGAAATTCCATGGAACATTCGAATGGTATAGTCCCGATGACCCCAGGGTCGCCCTTCATGGGAGTCCAAGGCCCAACTTCAGAATTTTAAATGGAAACATGGAGCGGATGATACCTTGTACGATAGATCTTTAAAACCCAAAGAGCACTGTGGCAAAAGATTGTTCATATGGATCCCGTTTTCAAAATAACCACCAAGACAAGACATGACACTTGCATAAGATAGAACGTATTTTCGACGAGAGTTTCTGACGAACGTTTTTGTGTACAAAGTTATTTAAACATTCAAACCACACTGTTTAATTATTTACATTCCTTAACAGTAAATATTTCAGATGGATAAACGTTTGAGGGCTTTGCTTGGAGCTTGAGTTTTCGTGCGTAAAGTGCAGGAACGAGAATTGACGTGACATGACTTCATTTTATGACGTGCAGTTTTCTAATGCGGATTAGTGAGAAAATATGTGGAAAGTCAATGGCCGTGGCAGTACAGAAGGTACCATCCCGATATTCATTTAGTAAAATAGAAAGACAGGGACAATCTCAGTTATAATCGGCGGAGCAGGCTGCATGCCCATTTTCAACCTACCCAATACCTCCTGCACTGAGAAAAAATTGTAGGTGCCGTACTTAAAAAGGTAGGTTACATGCGTAATTCCTGTAGTTTTTGGACTTAACGTACAGCAGACGTATAACTGAAAACGCATGTTTTATAATACTTTCTGTATAAGTGTTCCATCTATACGTGCTTTCCATATGAAACAATACAGTATAGGCGGTCAGGGTCTCACATACAAATGGAGGTATATAACATATAGCTGAGGAATGTAACATAAGTATATGCATGTAATATACGGAAAATTGTTACATGTCAGACATCCTACAAAGGCATGATGTAACATCTAATGACAGTGCGTATGTATCATATGGATAACGCATGCTCCATACTGATTTCTGTAGTAAGCAAGAGGATTCCGTATATTTGTACAATATACCGCTGTCCGGAGAACGAACTTTTCTCAGTGTGCGAGGGAAATTTAGGAGATAGAATATGAGGTTCACTGAGATGTTGTTCACAGTTACATTCCGATTAACTTTCAGCAGGTAATTTTAGTTTTGATCCTTAGTAACGAAACGGTATATTCTGATGCAGATGCCTCCCTAACATTTTGCACGCATTGCATTAAATTCTCAGGGGCGAAGGGGCAGGGAAAATGTTTGCAAGTTCCAAAAAATGTATTATTAGAACCTTTGCTTTGCATTTCAGTTGCTTCTTTTTTCCCATCAAATTACACTTTGTAATACAAATTAGTGTTACCCTTTATTCCGAATTTCAACTTATTTCAATTTCAATTCATTACAGTACCAGTCAATTGTACACACAAATGTTTCAAACAAACCATACCTATTGCAAGTAAAACTGGGGTTCTCGTTTGAGATTGTCCCATTCATTTCCGCTTCACCCACTTACAGAGGGAGGTCGAATAGATGATTTTCTAAGAATTAAATTTCCTCCTTTGCATTATGTCACTTTTACTTTAATCACGTCTTTCTCTGTTGCTTCATTCTTGAGCCGTGGAATGATAAATACTATTTGTGATTTCCTATACGAGTTTTATTCTGTTGATTTATTTCCAACTGTTTTCATATTAGTGGTATTGGACGTTTCTTCTAATACAGGCACCTTGTCTTGGCGACTATTGTAGAAACGGTAACCATATGAAAAATCTTTTGCCACAACGCTGTTTAGTGTTTGAAGATCTATCGAACGAGGTATCCCTACCCATGTTAAAATTTCGAAGTTGGGGCCGTGGTCCCCCATGAAAGGCGCCCTTGGGGGTCACCACCACAACTTCATTCAGCGTTCACCATGCCATTTTCCTGTTTCATTTTTTGTTCTCTTCATTTATCTCGAACCGTTTTCATATTCGTGGTAGTGGACGTTTTATCTGATACAGGCACCGTGTCTTGGCAGCCATTTTGAATAAGGTGACCGATATGAAAAATCTTTTACCACAACGCTATTTAGTGTTTGAAGATCTATCGAACGAGGTATCACTAGCCCTATGTTTCCATTTAAAATTTTAAAGTCGGGCCCCGGGCGCCCATGAAGGACGACCCTTGGGATCAGTGTGACAACAACATTCGATGTGCCCTATGGCATTTCCTTTTCGAGAGTTGGTTTGGTTCATTTATGTTCAGCCGTTTACGAGATATTTCCGTGGAAAGATTAAAATGGGCCACCCTATATAGCCTATAGTGATCTGCCAGAACACAATTTTTTGTGAGGTAACTGAAATTGTAATAGATAGCGAGAAGCAGTTTCTTTATATGTATTCAGTGCCACAAGAATATATCAAATCTTCTACTTAATTCTGTTCTTACAACCTGCAGTTGTGGAAATCTGCTACCACTCTCAGTTTGAATATTAATCTTCATAGAGCAAACACGGTAAGAGGTATAGAGATATGATATTTAGATATCCGTTCAGCATTTTGAGAAAAGTTCCATCCCTACCATTAACTCCGTATTACAACTGGAACTTGTAGATATGCTACACCGCATTTCAATATTGAGTTTACATACTTAAGAAAAGCTACCGTAGTTTCGCAACGTGAAACAAAACTCACTCGTTGAGGCATTCGATCATTTTAAATTTTATTTGCAGTATTTAATACTAAGTATTAAACTAAATTTCTGGCTTCACATCATACAGTTATTTGTTTTGCAGCTTTGTTATCTCGTGTCAACTGGAAACGAATTTTTTTTGTATTTAAACATAACTACTTTACTTATAGTCATTGTCGAATTACAACGATAAGTAAATATTTCAATTATACACTTTGTTATAAACTTGAAAAAGCAGAATAGATCCCCATATAGAAAAAAAGTGATATCAAATATTTATATAATATAAAAATTTGAAAATTCAGAAAATAAAAAAAAGTAAAAGAAAAGAAAAGAATAAGAAATATAAAGATAGGAAGAAAGAAAATGTGAACAACTTTCTGTATTATTTGTATCATATCGTTGTAGCTAGGCAAATGTTTATCTTCTTATGTATTTGTAACCCAGGCTGTTTTGTTTAGTTAGGAGTTGAACGTTCCTTTTACCACTAAAGCAATACGAAATAAATTGATCTGTATGTGTACATTACGTCTTTTTAATGACCTTACAATCTTGTGTAACGATTATATGTACTCCAAGAATCAATACGAAACTTTTGTTTGTTCCCGTATAAACTATATGAACTGGGATGTATATTAGGGTCATTCTAATGTATTAATAATGCTTTCAATGTCCAGATTAATCAATATAGTCTCGAAGCTTTGTAAAGATTAATTATTGCAATTCATGCAGAACATGCATTTTTTTTACAATTTTTTTTACAGTTCAACAAAACGAAGTATTACGTTCTTCTTAATAAGGAAAGAATATGCATATAGTTTGCACATAAGTAAAACCACCTTCTTTCGCCCATGGTTAAGACCTATAAATTGGTGAACCTATACATTTATAAAACAGAAGAGCAGGTAACTTGTCCGCATGTCTCCTGTTAACAATGACATTACCTAACTCTTTGTAATGGTAAAATATTACTGACAGTCCCCAAGTTCCAAGTAATACCCTTTACACTCTCTTACTACTGAAAACAAAAGTTACTTTAAGTTGTATTTACTCTATAAATATGGATGTGGATTAGATTAATGCAAAAAAGCATATGCAGAAACAGAAATCAAAAGTGAAAAAATATGAATATTTCATTTTTACTTTTTCTTATTTCCATTTTATTATATTATATTGTAGTGTGCTAAAATTGAAACCTGAAAATTATTGCAATTAGTGAATAGTTAAATTTTGTATTTTTTAACTCTAAAATCAATCATTTATTCAGTCGACCACTGTTCAGTTCTAGAAACTTACTATTAACTTATAATTACAATTCATGGTGCTGATTCCACCTTCGAGATCGACTTCAGTTACAGAAAATCACAATGTACTGCCCTTTCATATTATCCTTTCTGACTATTTGTGATTTCTTGTTTCATATCTGAAACGCAAGACACATACTCATAATGAAAATAATTGATAAAATTGAATTTTCTTAAACATTCAATTATCTGATTTTCGTTTATTTGTTTCATTTTATCTCCATCTCTCATAATATTCTATAAACAACTAGTCTAAAAATTTAAGTAAATCAAAAACCAACAACTAAGAGTTCAATTTTTGGTTATTGCTCTGATATGTTTAGTATCCATAAAATAACATTGTTTGGTGCACGCGGTTCTGGGTTTGATTCTCGCTCAGAGAGCACCAAAAAAATAATAATTTCACAACCATTCATTTTCATTAATCATCTGTCTTCTTTAGCCTAAAGGGCATATTGTACGTTAAACTTAATAAAATATAATTTTTTCATGAAATAACAACATGAAAAATTTATATTCGGGAAGCTCATGAAATGTAGATATTCATAGGAAATAAAGTATTTATTTATTGTTGTATAATGATTCTTGCATCAATGGGCATTATAGAAGGATATATTTTTTATGTTCTCAATAACTACTACAAAATGGTGAACCAGGGTGTCTATTAAAATTTCAAACTGAAATTTCGTGACTTTTGCTTTACCAAACCATAAAATTTCGTAACATTTTCAAGTAGAATTTGGGTGCGAATTAAGCCAAATTTTCATACATGCGATAGAAGCATACTTTGGTTACGATTTGGTAGCGTCTAAAACCGACCATAGACATTTTTGGTGGTAAATTTTATAGAACAAAATTTTCCGGTCTGCACTTATATTTGCAAAGATAAAAAAAATTCGTGACCCAAAAGCTAAATTTCGTGACTTTTTTTTGACTATCATGACCGTTTTCTGATTTCGTGACTTTTTCATGACTTTCGTGATTTTCGTGACCAATAGACACCCTGTAAACCGTACATATTTTTATTGAGCCTACGTATAGTGTACAGATTATTACTTTTACTATGACATACTGATTTAACATCGTATCATTCATAATAATAAAATTCAGAACGAACTATCTTTAAAACACAAAACGTATGTGAAATGCATTCATGCACAATACGTGTGTTTATGTAATATTAAAAATACAATTGTAAGAAATATTTTCCGTTATTTATGGCATTATATAGTCACTTCTTCATTATATTTATTACTATTGATTAATGTATATTTTATCACCTTTAATTTCTTTAAATATTTACATAACGCAATATATGTCCATAAGGTCTAACAGTACCAACAGCATCCGAAATCATCACAGTCGATGTAGGGAGGGGGAGAGGAGTACAAAAATCTTCTTGTACTAAAATGTTTCGATATTAAGAGTACATATATTTGAATTTATTAGTAATTTATTTAACTGTGAAATTAAGGATACTGCTTACCATTAGTTCACCCATTAATTATGTATGAAATATGGATTAATTAATATATGAATTACTGTAATTAATTTCCCCCCTATTATTTCACCCCTAGTAACTTATTAGTGGGGCAAATTTCATTTAAAAAATGTAAAGTCCGAGAGAAAATTCCTCCTGGAATTCGCACCCTGATTTCTAAAATGTATCTCTTACTTTTGGCGAAATTAATTAACTAATATCTTCTCACAAGGATGCGAGTAAATTGGTATAAACGAATTGCCTTTTTATTATTATTGAATTAACGATACAGGAAGAAATATAATAAATATGTAACCATAAAGATAAGGTGAGATACTGGTTTGTAAGAAAAAATAGATTGGGGGCTTCGAAGTTAATATATTATCCTTTCTGTCAGAAAGTTTAACATTAGATCAATTGAAGATTAGAGAAGTAAGCCTTAAAACAGAACAATTAACATTAACAAAGACAAGACGGAGTTAACATTAGGCTAAATGAATTAAATTAGTAGTGAATTAAAACAAATAACGAATCAGCAGATCAACGTATTATTTATGTTTATGTGACATTGAATTGTTAAAAAAAGTATGTGAAGTAACCTAATTTCTACAATGTAAACTGAAATCACTTGCTCACACCATCTCTTATAGGAGTTCCCAATATCCAATTTTAGTCAAAGTTCGTTAATTTAAGTTAATAGGTTGAGGAATGTCTCATCCGTTTAGAGAACTTATAATTGAGTTAAATTCCACTGTCGCTCTGGAAGTACTTGTATATGTCAAGAGATCTGGTAAACATATTTAGTCATTATCAGTTCGAGAATAATCATACTTATCTGTCCGGATGTCTAAGGAAATATATAGTTATTATTATTATTATTATTATTATTATTATTATTATTATTATTATTATTATTATTATTATTATTATTATTATTATTCGCTTGACTACTGGCATTCACTACATCGATATTACGCATAGGAAAACTACCTGCTCTTTTGTGTTATTTCTTTGTTGATTCCTAATTGAATTGCTATCCTAATATATTGTTTTTCTAATTTTGTACTAATTTAACAAAGGATTAAAATTTATACATTGCGTTGACAATAATAATATATGGCTCATTCCATGTCAAATGAACCAATATCAGATTTAATGGTTGCCCTTACATCATGGATTTTCTTCATATTTTGTCTGTGGGTAGATACCTATGAGAAATGACCACAGCAATATTTGCAGATTTTTATCTCTTAAACGGACCTCAGGAAAAATAAATGAAAATCTGGCATTTTCCGAGACTTCTGCCTCGGAAAAATCGACACGTAATGTTAAAAATTCTGTAACTCCCTTATTTTTCGGCCAATTGAAGTGTTTCTGGTGTCAAATTAAAGCTAATAGTCTCTACTATTCAGAACTACTGTTGAATCAGAAAAAGTGGTTCATAAAAAAGAGATACAAACTCTGAAATACAATTTGTATGATTTATATGTTATTTTTGTAAAAAAAATCATATCTGCTAAATCACTGAAAACACAACCTCCATATTTTTACCTCAGATTCACCTAAATATGTATGTTCAATAGTCCAAAAATGAAAAGGGTGTTTTTTGTGGTTTGTCAGTAAGAAATTATAATGCAGGGACACGACTTATGGCACGTTATTAACATTTAACATTAACATGTTATTAACTATAGAAATGTTGCATTTTGTTGGAATGTTTACTACATTGGTTACATTTGGCTTGGTTGAGATGAACGCGTAACGAGCAAAAATTAATATATTGAAACATTATTTTATGAATACGGAAGGATATCATAAATATTGAAGGAAGTCAATTGCAATGACATTCTCGCTCACTCACTCCCCATCACACATACCCACGTTACTATTACTAGTGGGTCTAATGACCAGGTGCCTCACGTGAATTTCAAAAATTGCGCCGTATAGAGTGGATGGCCGCCATTTTGAAACTGTACATTGGATCACTTGATTGTTAGATACACTAAATTTTATATGTGTTTTGCTTCTATTCTCAAAATTTCAAGTCAAAATACTGAAAATTACGACCTGGAGTGTAGATGGCCGCCATTTTAAAAATCGACCGCCATTTTGAAAGTTGACATTGCTCCACTTTAATGGTACGCACTGTAAATAGTATATGTCTCATTTTCTATTCATAAAATTTCAAGTCGAAAACCCGAAAACCGCCCTATAGCGTGGATGGCCACCATTTTGAAAATCTGGCCGTCATTCTGAAATTTTACTTCTGTTCTATTCTATAAAGCAAATTTCGAGCGTCTCACGGTTCTTACCTCAAAATTTCGTGTTAAAAGACTGGAAATTGCGCCGTAAAGAGTGGATGGCTGCCATTTTGAAATTTTACTTTTGATCACCGCCAAAATCTAGACAGCAAGTTTAGGGTATCTCGTAGTCCTATCCTAAAAATTTCGTATTAAAATACCGAAAATTGCGCCCTGTAGCGTGGTACAGACAGACATACAAACAGACAGACACAGGAAAATCCAAACGCAGATCGAGTCCAAGTAGGAGCCTCACTGACGTTCGGCAATTAGTTTATATATATATATATATATATATATATATATATATATATATATATATATATAATGTTACTGAGTGACTGTTATTTGGTATTTTGAAGTTACTCTAACAATGTTACAAATGGAACCAGGTGACCAGTGTTCGGTTTGCAGGCAGTATGAGGAATGTGAGGAAGTTCCAGACAGGAAAGTAACTTCCGTGTGTGATATGAAAGCAAGTGATGTGGAACTTATCAGACTTAGAGTCAAATGTTCTAACTTGAAATTTATTTGTGATTTCTATTTAAAGCAGTATTTATCTCTTTATGAAGACAGGCAGAGAACATACATTGATCCTTTTCAAAAGCATAAGAAAAGGGTAGTGAAAAGTTTAAAATCTGTTTCGCTGGCATTTTCCAGAAGATTTACAGATATTGAACTAATTCCTGGCACAAAATTGTGTATATCTTGCAGGAAAGCAGTGATAGCAAACAGCAGCAAATCGGACAGTGAAATCAACTTTGATTCTGATGACGCTTACGAACCAGATGAATCTGTCTCAGAAAAACTTAATAAAGCGTGTGAATTACTTAACTGTTCACCACTGAAAGCTACCAAAAGAAAAGTGGACAGAAGAGGCACATACTTAACACATAAGGCTAGTCGTCTTGCTGCCAGTTTCACAGGGTTAGCAGCAAACGCTTTTGGTACTGAAGGGCCCCAGTCCTGTAAGAATGAGGTGGATGAAGACAAAAAATGCAAGGATTGTGAAAGTCTGATGGAGAGACTTTGCGCAAAGTTTTCTGCCAGCAGTGTTGATGAGAAAGTCCAAATATTAACCCTTGTCCCTGAATCATGGAGTATCCAAGACAGTGTCTTATTTCAATACCACTGTGTATTTAGCAAAAAAAAGCAAGGAAAATATTACAAAATATCACGAAATTTTGAGGTAAGAAACGTGAGACGCTCGAAATTTGCTTTATAGAATAGAACAGAAGTAAAATTTCAAAATGGCGGCCAGATTTTCAAAATGGTGGCCATCCACACTATAGGGCGGTTTTCGGGTTTTCGACTTGAAATTTTATGAATAGAAGCATGAGACATATACAATTTACTGTACGTACCATTAAAGTGGAGCAATGTCAACTTTCAAAATGGCGGTCGATTTTTAAAATGGCGGCCATCTACACTCCAGGTCGTAATTTTCAGTATTTTGACTTGAAATTTTGAGAATAGAAGCAAAACACATATAAAATTTAGTGTATCTAACAATCAAGTGATCCAATGTACAGTTTCAAAATGGCGGCCATCCACTCTATACGGCGCAATTTTTGAAATTCACGTGAGGCACCTGGTCATTAGACCCACTAGTAATAGTAACGTGGGTATGTGTGATGGGTAGTGAGTGAGCGAGAATGTCATTGCAATTGACTTCCTTCAATATTTTGATATCCTTCCGTATTCATAAAATAATGTTTCAATATATTAATTTTTGCACGTTACGCGTTCATCTCAACCAAGCCAAACGTAACCAATGTAGTAAACATTCCAACAAAATGCAACATTTCTATAGTTAATAACATGTTAATGTTAAATGTTAATAACGTGCCATAAGTCGTGTCCCTGCATTATAATTTCTTACTGACAAACCACAAAAAACACCCTTTTCATTTTTGCACTATTGAACATACATATTTAGGTGAATCTGAGGTAAAAATATGGAGGTTGTGTTTTCAGTGATTTAGCAGATATGATTTTTTACAAAAATAACATATAAATCATACAAATTGTATTTCAGAGTTTGTATCTCTTTTCTATGAACCACTTTTTCTGATTCAACAGTAGTTCTGAATAGTAGAGACTATTAGCTTTAATTTGACACCAGAAACACTTCAATTGGCCGAAAAATAAGGGAGTTACAGAATTTTTAACATTACGTATCGATTTTTCCGAGGCAGAAGTCTCGGAAAATGCCAGATTTTCATTTATTTTTCCTGAGGTCCGTTTAAGAGATAAAAATCTGCAAATATTGCTGTGGTCATTTCTCATAGGTATCTACCCAAAGAAAAAATATGAAGAAAATCCATGACATAAGAGCAAATGGCATTGGTTCATTTCACATGGAATGAGCCATATGCAGCTTAAATGGTAATAAAACAGAAATAGAAGCTATTGTTCTGATATTAGATTAAAATAGGTTAGATAGCTTTAGATTGTTATATGCAGAAACTATGACGACACCAGCTTTATTTAATTTCTTGGAGGACAAGCGGAGAGCCAGAAACATTTTTGAGGGGGCAGATACGAATGTATACGGAACGTAATAGTTTTACATTATTTAACCTTCATTACAGTACATGTCTGAGGGGCAGTTGAGGCAAATAATACTACCAGGAAAACCATCTCCTTTGGCCCCTTTTACCGTTGTTACTGTACATAAAGGACAAAATCTGTAATACTTTTATCTACCTGCAGGGTCATATGTACGATTTCTAATTTTTACATTTTAGTTCTCTAATACAAAGCTGTTTTCGAAAATTGCTTAGAATTGAACTTTTTAAATGTTCAGTACTACATAAATCCTGAACTACTAAATTGAAGAAAATAGTCAGAGAATATACAATAGAATCTTTAAATATTTGCTTTTACTTGTGTCTATCATTTCGCATTTGTCTTCAAGTTACCTTAAATATGCAATATCAGTAGGACTACGTCTACACCGAAATACTTTGGAGGGAGCTAAATATGATATTTCAAACGAGGACACTTAACGGGAGGTTTACTTTCACTCTTTCCATCGGAACGAGGTACAACACCAGCACATAAACCATTTTATTTCATTCCTGGATGTATCAATAATAATGCTTGGGAAAGTAACACACAACTTAAATCCAAAGTTTATATATGAACTGAATGCCGTAAAATGGTGAGCTCTGCCAATATTCAACTACTATAAATTCTGTAAATGTAAAAGTACATATAGATACTACAACAACACTTTAGAATACTGCAATGAGAATAGGCATTCAAAATGATGTGTGAAAACCATGTCACGACTGAAAACTGGGTTAAAATGTAAACCAGCGGAACACCAAGACAAAAAAAGAGCCTTCAATCTGGAACTGTCCCAGTCAAAACAAAATTAGGTGCTACACTAACTACATGAATGTTATGGGGAGCAAGGTGACTCAGTGGTAGAGCGATTATCTCTGGTGCGTGGATTCCTGGTTTGATCCCGTGCCAAGTAAGTTTGTGGTGGACAACATCGTGTCCCTAAGTTTTCTTTGGGTACTCCTGTTTCCTCTCACAATTTAATTACACCAATTCTTCCATTATGATTCACCTGCTTTAATCATCTGTCTCCCTTAGCGCAGAGGACATAATTGTGGGACGTCAAACTGAAAGATTGTATTTTGTTTCATTGCAGGAATACCATATTTGCAACTACTTTACTTACTGGGGTAGATCATACATCACTCGTTCTTAAATAAAAACTAAACAAGCGCTTTGGTGTCTAAGATAATATAGTGTAATGCTACGAATTTTTACTTATCTATGTTTTTGGCTGTCCTCAACAGAAGTAGGTGATAATGTCGAATATCAAAAGTTTTATGAGCATTTCGCACTATAATATTATTATTGATCCATAACCTTATTCTTCTTAGTTCTAATTCAACTTCTAAGAGTGTTTCATTCCATACCTTGGCAGCAACAGAGAGAGAGAGAGAGAGAGAGAGAGAGAAGTATGTATCCTTATCGATTTATAAGTTAGAGCATGCTTAGAATAGAAAATTCATCCTACAATTATTCTAATTTACATTGTATATAC
Organism: Thermobia domestica; assembly: GCF_964235325.1. Classification (NCBI taxonomy): domain Eukaryota; kingdom Metazoa; phylum Arthropoda; class Insecta; order Zygentoma; family Lepismatidae; genus Thermobia; species Thermobia domestica. Next base: position 158,283,349 of record NC_137454.1, read on the forward strand.
GGTTTAATAATTACTTCGAATTTCTCAATTTAGACAGTCTATTTGTTGTTTAAATAATTACTAAACCAAGATAATGCTGTCTGTTCTTCTCATTCTACATTTCTCAGGTTTGTATAACAAAATTTCGGATAATATGACGCAACTGTTGTGACTAGGCTTCAAAATACTGTAACAATAAACACATTCTTTTAATTTGAATAGCATCGGTCATGTTTCTACTGCTTATGAAATCATACTGATTTGTTAAATATATTATGTTATATACCGTATAATGTCCCATAAAGGCAGTTAATATCTTTTTTATGCTTTCTTCCAATAATTCACCACAAGTACACACATGCACAAGTTCTTAAGTATGATGTTTGTAAATCATATACATCGAAGTCCAGTACGTAGCCAATGCATTTCTCTACATAATCTCAGTGACGCACTACTGATAAAATATTCTGAATTGTGATGACAGCGTTTCCCGTTCTTTACCTTTAACTTCATCAATATATTAATAAAGGAGAGGGTAACGGACAGAGGCAGGAGCACGGTGGCTCAGTGGTAGAGCTCACACCTAGGCCATGTTTCTAGTGGACGACATGTCCGTCAGTTCTTAACATTTCCTTGCACATTGTGATTCCATCAACTCTTTCATGATCATTCACTGGCATTAATTATTTGTCTCCGTTTGAGCATAAAAACCCTTGAAATTGGTGAGAAGTAAAACGAAGTTGATAAGAAGTAAAACGAAAATGTTAAGTGCGATTTTCTCCGTTCCTACTTACAAATGCTAAATTTGCATGGAGAATCATGCATCGATTTGATTTGATGTTTAGCGTCCCTTCTAGCAGTGGGGCTATATGACACGTAGACTTACAGCTTAACATGAGATCCGAACCATATGAGCTCCCACCAGGAATCGGCCCACAGGTGCGTACGCTACCCGGTTGACTGAGCGGAAATTCAAGAATTGTGCACAAACATTGAAAGAGATTTTTTTAAAGAAACTAGACCCTATATGAACCGACTTTTAGAAAAGCACTAAAAGGCAGAATATAATAAAACCACTAAAAAGCATATAATAATAATAAAGCACTTAAAAGGAGAACATAATTTATTACTATTACTATTACAATTTATTACTAACTAATTAATGTTTAATGTATAATTATTTCAATGGTATTTTATCAAGCACTAATATGTTTGGCTTGTATTCGACTTCACAAACATTTTAATAGACAATACTAGTAGTAAATTATTTTGTTTTAACCGCTTAATAATAATAATGATAATAATAATAATAATAATAGCTATTATTATTATTATTATTATTATTATTATTATTATTATTATTATTATTATTATTATTTTCTGCCTTTTAGTACTTTTCTAAGAAGTCACTTCATGTTTTAAAAAGTTTTAATTTTCTGCCTTGTCAAAGTGGTTTTGAGGTCAGTTATTTTTCTTTTAAGTTTTCGAATTTTCTCACATTTTCGTTATTCCAACACATAAACTAAAGGTAAAACATTAACTTCCTATAAAATACATCTCCTTACGAAACATGCGTGAATAAATTCGCAATAATGGATTATCAAAATTATTGAAATAATGTGTATTTCGTAGGTAAGAACTTTCCCTAAGGGTAGCTCCTTACATAAGTGAATACTACATCAAAATATCACGTAGTCAATTTTCCGAAAAAACGCGCTACATTTTACAATTTCATTTTGATAAAGGTGCAAATGCTGTGTAGGCCGTGAAGAAATTTGTTCTGTTTATGAACGAGATATGTTATGGAAAACAACAGCCCGAAAGATGGTTCATTCGCTTTCATCCTGGGAATATTGGTATCCAAAAGTAACTCGCAGTAAGCGACTCATTAAAAAAAAAAAAAAAAAAAAAAAAAAAAAAAAAAAGTGGATGATATTCTAGCAAAACTTGAATAAGACTGGCATGTTAGCAGTCGTGACATCGTTAATGGCCTAAGCATATCATTTGGAGAAAGCTAGCTACAAAAAAAGTTCTTAACCCTTTGATATATGCAACCCACCTTACTTTTTTGAACATCTGGTTGCCTCTTATTTTAGGATATATTTTTTTTATCATGAGGTGTTGCAGGAATTATTTGATTTTCTATATTTAATTAATTATCCTTTTTCAAATATTTTGTACTAAGGACCATCCTTAGAACTAACTTATTCAATTAGTGAAAACCACATCAACATATGGCCAACGGTTGCCGATACAATCACGAACATACCTGCAGAGAAACATACATACATACTCATCAAACAGAACATCATTTCTTTAAAGCTGATTAAAAGATTTTTGTCGTACATTGTAAATTCCTTTGTGGTCAAAGGTACAGTAAATTTTTGCCATATATCAGGTCGTAAGAGTTAGCATGTGTTCACAAATAATGCACAAATGGCCCTGAGAAGAAAATGGAAACATAATGGAAAGATCACAAAGAAAATGTCGATGTATATTATTCTATATCACAGTGTAATAAAACAAAATATTTAATTGAAATTTTAAATAAATGTATACACAATAAGCAATGTATAATGTGAATGCAGTTTAAATATTCTTTGAAATTCATAACCCTACAAAAAGTTTTAAATGTCTTGACTTCTACAATACAAATAAACAACTATAACTTCTAAAACTAAAATAGTTCACAAAGAATGTGTAAGAATGTTAATATGACAAAAAAATCATATAAATACTGCCGGATTCTCTTCCGGGTAGAAAAAGTACCATTCTAACACCAAAACTCTATTAATCAAATTATTCATCGTTAGTAATTTGTACGCCATCATTCTGTCAGTCAGAGGTTCCACTTATCATCATTATCAGAAGATAAATAATAATGTCTAGCCTAGTCTTAAAAATCATACCCGTCCTTAAAATGCTCTGTAATTATTTAATTATGTTTCTTATTTTCTAAACATCAAATTATTAAATTCTTATTCTAAATCATCTCTGTGTTATTGCACTTTATCTCTAAAGTAATGAGATGTCCATTTTGGATCAAGCTCGATAGTCGATGTGAGTAGCGCTTATTAATTTGAAATCTCAATAGACCTCAGGCACACTTTATTTTGTATTCCCTCTAACTTGGGCTCGCTATCCTTAATGTATCTCAGACTCAATAACATCGTTGGGATTCGTGCTTAGTTGAGCTCATTACTAGCAAGGGGAGATAGGTTCGAATTGAGCGTGAGTACGGAACATTTCTGGTTAATATAGAATATTAGTAGAAGCTGCTTAACGGGAAATCAATATTTTTTTTTATGACATTGAGTATTGAACTTCACATAGCATAGTTACGCCCAGAGTAGTCTGCATTTGTTTAGGTAATTCTTTTTTTCACTATTTTCTTCTTTTACAAACTAGAGATAGATATCAGCAAGCAAACACCAGAGGCACCAGTTATTACGAAATATAAATATTATTGAAGAAGTACTGTAAAACATTGACGTTGCACACAAAATGTGCATAATATAGGAAAAAATGTAGATGGTAAGTGAAACAAAAGAAAAATGCGCGTGGAAAACAGGAAGAAAAGATACTGAACAAAGAAAGAGCTTGGAGTTTTGGTGCCTAAATATCCGAAAATTGTAAATATTATCGAGTTTCCGTCTATACTACTACTACTACTACTACTAATAATAATAATAATAATAATAATAATAATAATAATAATAATAATAATAATAATAATAATAAATGTAAAAATACACTAAATAAACATAAGCATATTCTGAGATCACAACAGAAACACGAAATTTGATTATACAATGACTTACCAATACCGTAGTTCATCCTCCAGCTGATTCATAAATAACTGTAGTGTCTCAAATCGTATCAAAATGTATATAGGTCTATCCCAGATAGAAACAATTCATCGGCATACAAGAGAAAACATTTTTAAAAAAGTAACTTTTTAACTCTATTTATTAAGCATGGGACAAATTCTATATACTGCAAAATAACTAACGCAAGGTAAGTTTTTTTTTAAATATACATATACCTTTCTCAGAAGAAATCCCGTTATATTTAATTACATTTGTAACTTAACGTTTGGTAATAATGCTTACGTTTACTGGTTGTTTCTTCTGATACTTCGGTTCGTTGTACACTACAACTTAAAATCATGCTCGTTCTTCTTTCTCTCCTCAGCCATAGATTGGTGGGCAATATTATGGTTGCCATTCGTCCAGGAAAATCCGGGCCCGTCACGGAATTGAGATCTTCGTCCCGAAAATGTTTCTCGGGACGCTTAAATGTCCCGGATTTCGGCGAAGGAAGGAAGGAAGAAAGGGAATATTATAGTGTATTTATTTTCACAGGATTAGGTATATAATTATTCTCCTCAACTTCTGAGTATGGCAAATTAAAAGTTGAAAAAAAAAGTTTGAATACATAAAACATGGATTTAATTACCTTGGCATTGAACGAAGCATTCGTTTCATTAGGCCAGGGACAAAGGTTTAAAATAAAGTAAAAATTCAAGGAAAGAAATTCTTTGAAAATAAGAAAAGCAGCTAGAAAATATTGCCAATAAATTAACTGTTAGAAAAAAAAACGAACAGACAAAACGTGTGAAAAGAAACATATCTTGAATGAGCAAACAGACTCTGAAAGCGACGAAACATAACAGATGCTGAGAAATTAAAAAAAAAAAAAAAAAAACGGACAGAGAGAGAGAAATAATTTTTCTTACCAGGGGGAAGGGGTAAATCATCTCCTTACGTTTGCTTGACTAGGAAGGAGAAGGTTTACTAAAATTACTAAAAATGTGATTACGTAATACTTGAACAACTCTATTTAATGGAAGGAAGTCAATTAGTATATAACACTTCTTTTCATTGCAAGAATTTCAAAGATTCTCGTAATTTCATTTTCATTTTTGAAGTATGGCAATCCTAAGCGACATGGAAATTTTAAAACTTTTCTCTCCCTTGGGAGAGCTGTTTTATACTTTAATAAGGTTCTGCCTTTCCCTCTATGAACACGGTGATCCAATTGGAGTGCCGAATAAGATGGCCAAGTATGTTGTTTCTTCTTTATCCTATTGTATTGTATTGTATTTATTTCTTTTGTATGAACTTACAAGTACGAGGAATGTCCTCAAGTAAGTGTAACATGCGTCATATGTACAAAAAATTTACATGAGTAAAATAAAGTAATATCACCTTGTCATGATATTTACGTACTCCTCAATCGTATAACAAGAATTTTCTAATAGAAATAATTTTAACTTTTGTCTGAACCTTTTCATATTTGCTTCATACTTTATATCAATAGGCAACATGTTGTACAACTTAACACCACCATAACTTACACTTTTTTGATACATTGCTGACCGGTCATTACACAAATGAAAATCATTCTTATTTCGCGTATTATGATTATGTACATCCTTATTTGTTACGAATGCCGATGAGCAGTAGCGTAGCCAGGACGTGTGTTTGGGGGGGGCCCAAGTGCTGTTATAGGTACATATAGAAAAATTACAAACAAAAAAGTATATAAACATAAAAATATATAAAAAATTACAAACATCAAAGTACCAAAGTACATTGTCGGACCGCTTTGGGGGGGGCCCGGCCCCTCTGGCCCCCCCCCCTTCCCTACGCCACTGCCGATGAGTGTTCTTTCAAATACAAAAAGAGACGATACAAATATAAACTATCCAGAGGTAGTATATTGACCTCCTTAAACAAATGTCTACAAGAAAAATTCGGCTTCTTATCACAAAGTATTCTTATGGCTTTCTTCTGAATTTTGAAAACATTAAATCTCTGACTTGAATTTCCCCAGAACATGATACCATATTGCAAGATAGAGTTAAAACACGAATGGTACAAGGTTTTAGCTAATTTTAAATTTACCTTCTTTCTAATAATCCTTAGTGCATAACATATTCTATTTAATTTATTAATAACTGACTCTATATGAAATTCCCATGTCAGGTTATGATCTATAGTAAGACCTAAAAACGAACAGTGTGTTGTATAGTTAATTTTATTTTGGTTCAGATATAGGTTAGGGTATATTGGTTTACTGCACTTGTTATGAAAATTTATAGCAATGGATTTTTCAACATTAACATAAAGATTATTGTTCTTCATCCAAAGAGATACTTCATTTAATGTTTGCCTAGCATTCTGGTCCAATAATTTTTCATTTTTTCCACTCACTAGCAGAGTGGTATCGTCAGCGAAAAGGGTAACATCTGCCGAAGATATGCTTTTCTCAAAATCATTAATATATAAAAGGAAGAGCAATGGCCCTAGAACAGATCCTTGTGGAATTCCGTGTTTTATATATAATTCATCTGATAAATAGCTTTCTACAATGTTATTATTCTTATGCGTTATTTCTACGACCTGCCTACGATTTTTTAAGTACGAACCAAACCAGTCCCTTGCTTTACCACGTATTCCACAGTTCTCCAGTTTGTTCAAAAGTAAACTGTGTTGTACTGTATCGAAAGCTTTAGACAAATCAAGAAAGATTCCTATACAGCTTTCTTTCTTATCTATAATATTTCTTACTTTCTCAATGAAATTAAATATTGCCGTATTTGCAGATCGACCTTTAAGGAAGCCATGTTGTTTTGTTGAGATAACATTTTCTTTCAATAAAAAATTAATTACCCTGTTATACATAATTTTTTCCAAAACTTTTCCAACGACAGGTAAGAGAGATATTGGTCTGTAGTTATTTATGTTTTGCTTTTCACCTTTTTTAAACAAGGGCTTAACTTTCGCAATTTTTAACTTTTCTGGATACTCGCCATTTGTAAGTGATATATTTGCTAAATGACAAAGTGGCTTTGTCACCTGATTGAAACATCTTTTCAATATATTATCTGAGATTTCATCAATTCCAGCTGTATTTTTGTTTTTGAGAGATTTTATTATATTTGCTATTTCATCTTCTGATACTGGCTGTAGAAAGATTGTTTTTTCACATTTATTTGAACTTTGTTTAAAATTATTTACAGTAACTACTTTGTGGCCATTCTGTTTACATTTATTTACTTTATCATCATCCATAATTTTTGCGACAACATTTATAAAAAAATTATTAAATATTTCTGCTTTTTCCCTTGGGTCTGATACACTGTTCCCTTCATGTATTATTGTATCCACATATGGTGTCTCTTTGCCACCATTTAGTTCTTTATTTATAATGTTCCACATGGTTTTAGTTTTATTCGATGCATAAGCAAGTTTAAGTTGGTAGTAGTTCCTTTTAGTCGTTCTAATTAGTTCCTTGTACCTTTTTTTATATTGTTTATAGTAGGACTTTGCACAACCTGTTTTAAAAACCTTACTAAGTTTATGTAAATTTAGTACTTGCTTTGCACTTGCTTTTAGTACTTCAGGAGTAACCCATTGTCCCTTCTTCTGGGATTTTAACACGAGTTTCATTTTAGGAAAAGCTATATCAAAATAGTAAGCAAAATTTTTTATGAATTCATTATATATATCATTTGCGTTGTTTAATGAAAGTACACCTTCCCATGTTTCGTGACTAAGTAAATAATTGAAATAATTGATATTTTGATTACTGAATACCCTTGTAACTTTGAAAGTTCTTACACTATATTTCTTACACTTTTGAGTTACAGAGAAGCGTTTATCACATATTTCAGCAATCTGAGCTTCATGATCAGAAAATCCGGTACTAATCACTTGCGCCCTTGTGCTCAAGTGGTCACAGTTTAGAATAATCTGATCTAGTGCTGATATACTGGTTGGAGTTATCCTAGTAGGTTTATTTATTAAATGTTTTAAATTAAACGTACCCAATAATGTTTTTATCTTTACATCAATATCTTTCAAAAAATCCATATTTAGATCTCCTACTACTACTGGGCTGTATTTAGTACCACTATAATGTGAAAGTATTACTTCTAAGTTACGCACAAAAATTTCAACTTCACTATCCGGTGTCCTATATATACAGATCATTACAATTTTTTCCACTGGGAGCTCCAAAATACAACATTCAAAATTTTTTTCATCGTTTATATGTTTAAACTTAGTGCATTCTTTAAATTTTAAACTATGTTTTACAAAAATGCTTGAACCACCCCTTGTTTTCTTTTCTCGACAGAAACTACTTGCTAGCTTGAAATTTGGTAAATTTATAGTTTCTATATTGTTTTGTGCACACCAATGTTCGGTTATACAAATAATATCTACATCTTTCAGAATTTCCGTCAACAAAATTTCCATAGTTAATTGTTTCCCAATGGAAAACCCTTATACATTTTGATGAAAGATACGCAAGCCTACTCGCTGCGTTAAATTTACCCTTGAACTAAAAAAGAAGTGCCCTCATCCACATTCTTCTTACCTTGAGTTGCTTCCCAAGGTATTGGTAACGCTGCTTGAGACCTAGATTTATTACTCATATCACTGTTAATTACATCACAAATTTCATTACTTAACAATTCTTTTCCTCTTTTATTTAAGTGCAAGCCATGCCTTGTGAACATTTCTCTACCAAATTTACTTACATCTACCATTTTCACATTTCTGAAGTGTTTACACAAAGATTGCAGCTTCATGTTAGTGACCTTAGTAGCTTGATTTACACATGAGTCTTCCATAAGGTCATACCTATTTGGAATATTTACCACCACTACTTTACAGTAATTTAGCTCAGTAAGCTTACCTCTAATTTTCTTAATAACTTCATTTCCTTGGTTACAAGCCACATCATTTGTACCGGTTAACATTACAACATAGTTTTTCTCCTTATTTGCAATTTTAGAGTTAATTTCACTTAATACCTCTGCACTTTTTGCTCCAGGCTTAATGGTTCCTTGTGCCTTTAACTTGTGTTTTAGATTGAGGTTCATTTGCTCAGCTAGACCCCTCCCATTGCTATCCGCATATACAAAAACTTGAGGTTCTGTTCCAGGTTTATTCCTTGCACTTATTTTCTTGTCTACCGCACTGAAGGCCGGATTCACTGTAAGTTTGGCGTTATTCATTGTCCTTTTACTGTTGGTTCTGTTCTGTTTCAAACACTTTGAGTTGTTCATGGTTTCACAGTCAACATTCTGTAGAACACTAAATTTATTTTCACACACTAATGGAAACTCTGGCGTCATTCCTGTATGAAATTTAGACCCCCTTTGTCTAGTACTTACTTTTGACCACTCAAACTTCGATGAATTTTTCTTCTCAAGGTTTAGCTCTACTGCTTTAACTCTTTGATGTAAAGTTTCATTTTCTATTTTTAGTAGTTTTAAGTCTTCCTGTATAACACGTATAATTTCTAGCAAACTATCGGTATCGCAAGTAGAAGTATCAATGTTTACTGGTCCACCATGTTCTGTGCATGTTGGGCAAAACCACTCGAGCTGTTCCTTCATTTTATGATTTCTGTCACCATTATTGATATTTCCACACTTGAAATGGAACCATTTGTCACATGATACACACAAAATGCCATTTTTAACATTTCTCTTACACTTACCGCAGGTTTCATCACACTTTATCTTGTTTTTATCAACAGCTTGAGAATTTACACCACTACTCTTGGACGCCATCTTGAATAAATATTATCTTCATGATCTGTCGTCCTTCATTAGCTTCCTTTAGTAGGTCTTCATTCCTTTTCCTTTCGATCCATGATATGTGCAGCATTCTGCGCCAACACCACATTTCAAGTGCTTCCAGCTTGGATATTTAAGCTTTTCTCAATGTCCATGTCTCTGATCTGTAAAGCACCACGCTCCATACCAGAGTCTTAATAAATCGTTTTCGAACGTCCAACGACACATTTCTTGATGTTAGGAGTCTCCTTTTCCTATTGAATGCTTGTTTAGGCTCCGCTATTCTTATTAAGAGTTGTATTTGCTTATTTTAAACAAAAGTGTTTATTTATTTAGAGTTTGGTCACCAATCATCATGCAGTAACACAAATATTAACGCTCAAATCAAAATATAGTTGTGTTCTTTATCGCATTTTGAAATTTATTAAATTGACACAATATTGCTCTAAGTTGTCAGTAAATCGTCTCAATAGTTTTAAATTGGTACATCGCCTGCACGCTAGCGACACCTACTATACCGCCAGAGGAGAGCAATAGCAGAGTTCACAACATGTTCGTGAACCTGGGCCCATCCACATTCACGCCAATTTTAAAACATGTCAAAAATTAGTGCCAATTAATGCTGACGAAGTGTAGTGTGCTGTTACTCAAACGTCAAAAAACAGAAAAGATTCTGGGTGGCGCTAGGTTCACGCTAGCTCCATTTACTCAACCCATTGAAATGAAACTCGTACACAAAATTAGTGTTAAATTAGTGCTGACGATACCGCATAGAAAGAAAATTAGTGCTACTATCAGAAGGCCAATATACAGTGTATTCGACAATCTTTCATGGCGGCATCATCAAAGAAAACAATCGATCCCTCATTTTTATCATAAGATAAATCCATTAAGTCTTTGAATTCGGTGACCCATCCAGAATCTTTTGTTGTTGTTGTTGTCTTTTGACTTTGTGTAACAGTACATTTTTTTAAAACATTACAAGCCATCAGTACTAAGTGAGTACTAATTCCTGGCATATATTTTAAAATTAGTGCGGGTGTGGGTGTGGCCAGATTCACGGACATGGTAGCAAAATCTATTAGTTAAAGTTTTTACTATTAGAAATTAGTGCGACGCACAGATACGTTTCTAGTTTACAAATAGGATTATTCAATTAGTATTATATTGAAGCAACTATTTCACTTTACAAAAAAAAAAAAAAAAAAATCACACGCCACGTTAAATATTTTGAACAGTTAGTTGTTTTCAATTATAAAATTAATCTTAAACTAAACAGAGAACGTTAAAACAAAAAAAAAAAAAAGTGTTATTTCAATTTCATATTTCTCGCAGTTAATGTTCCCGTATCTTTAACCTTTAGAAAAGAAGTCAAAACGATCTCTTTCACTCATCTTCATAAAAGTTTTCTACCAATTCGTATTCACATAATTATTTCTTGTCAACAACATTGCCAGCCGTATATAGTTGATTGATAAGATAAGACAAATGGCGTGTGTTAATCAACAAGAAGTTTAACACGTACTTCGGTTGCGACATACATACTCAATGAAATTCGCAGAACACAATATCAATAATAATACATTGAAGATCAGTGACGACACAAGTTTTTTTGTGTTGGCAATCAGATTTTTTTTTTTTGTAACGATGTGTGAGGCAGACATTTTTGTATACTAAAAATAATACTGTAGTTCTATATCACTCGACCTACATTATAATACAACATGTACTGGGTGGTTACGCAAAGTTACTTATGGTCGCCTACTTTTCTAACGTCGTCACTGATGAAGGTCATGTATTCCAGTGCGATTATGTTGACAAATGAAAAAAACATTATAGTAGCCGCAACGACATTTGAGGCGTGCCCTCTACACAAGTCATAGAAATATTTCGCTTTATGCGTGACACACCGCAAGGTTTCGGTACTATTCGTGGAACTATCTTCCGAACGCACACTTGAGAAAAAGTCAAGTAGCAGAACTCAAATTTTGAATGAATGACTGAAAAGGAATAGTACTGAAATAATTATAATACGAACCTGTAACTATTAATTGAACTAAACAGTAAAATACAACATGAATGAAAACAACGCTGAAAATATAAAACAATAAATAATAAAATGATACTTAGCCACAATCCTACAACACTGTACCGACACACAGAGAGTTCATCTCTCCTCTGGCAAAATCTGAAATAATGCTACTGTTGTTCGATCCAGGGGTCCCAAATTCGATCCCAGACTAAATGAGTTCGTAGTCAACAAGATCGCGTCCGTGATTTTTTAAAGGGTAGTACGACCTTCTCCAGCTTCTTCCGCTCAATCCAAAAATTCTTCCCTAATCATTACTTTTCATTAGCTACCTATTTCCTTTAGCCCTCAGGGTATCGTCGGATATTGAACTTAATATTTTATCTAATTTCACTTTATCTACTACAGTAATTTCTTGCTGCGATTATGCAACCACCCATAATACACCAAGATCCTTCGCCATCTTGGTTCCGGTCAAGATGTCAATGAATTTTTGTTACTTGCCCCAAGCGTTATGAATCGGATTTATCTTTCCTAATGGAATATCCGGAAATAATTTACTTTCTTTGGGAAATCCCTCTCAATGCAACTTAAGGGTTCTAAAACACTCATTTTTCGATAGAGCAGATCATCTGTCTAAGACGAAAACATGTCGCCTCGGATCTGTGATTAGTAGTTTTAGAAGTTTTTGTTCTCCAAAATTAACTTTCTCGTGTTTTCTGTAGCCTCTATCTTTGAAACAAAGCGATTCCGAGGAAACATTTACTGGATTTTTTCTTGTTTCTTTGAGTAGATTCACCTCCTAAACGTCACAGGCCTGCGATCTAAAACTTTTGTTTTGAGGCATAAGGTAAATCAGGCGCTCTTAGCTAATTTTGGTATACTGATTTTAAATCTATTTCAATATATTTTTTTTTCGTATCACGTAAGGATTTTCTACAATGTGCAGATGTAATATTTAATCAGCTACTGATTGGTAATGAATATTCAGTATCAATGACAATATTATATGATCATACCAGTATAACATGGACTATCAACAACAAAATGTAATGAAAACAAGTACAAATAATTCAAAGAAACTTGAAACTATATGAAACTCGCCAGGCACAATTATCTGCTCCATCGTTCAATTGAAAATCTACGCTATGTCGACCTGCGCTTGTGATCGTGTGGGTAATATTGTACTAAGCACCAACAGTAATCTGCCATCATTAACAAGCGCCATTGAAAGATACCTCATTTCCATCTCTTCAATATCTTGGTGGAAATTTTATCCTTATTGTTTGCTCAGTGCACCTGAGGTTTAGGGAAAGGTGAGAATAGAGGAAATATAGCCCTAATTTCAAACTCATGTGACATTCCAATGCATCTATTTTTTCGGAGCATATTTTTCACAATCTATTCGAATCGGTTATGTTTGATATTGATCTAAAGTTGTTGGAAATATTGATAAATGATTTCTATACCCCAATCTTCAAGTTTTCAATGCACTTTTGAACACAGGATCTTTCATGACCCTTTGAATCTACGGGTCATGAGAAATGGATCTTTAATCTTTGTATTCGACAACAAGAGAAATGTGTGAGCTATATATTTTAAACAAATACTAATACTATTTTATGTTTAACATCTGGTGTTTATGCTAAGTGGCTAAGGGAGACGCTGGTGATGATAACGAAACAAGAAGAGAAGAAAGTGAGAGTTAACGGAATAATTTCGAGAAAATGAATGCACATGGTTTTGTCCATCAAAAAATCCACTTGGCGCGAGGTGAGACTGGACCAGGAATCCCAGAAGGAAGTGCTTTAGCACTGAGTTACCTCAACTCTAAGGACCACATTTGTCCAACACTTTGACAAGTTGCTATATTATTGCTAACTTAATATGTAAGGGCGGTAACAGAACATTCTGAGGGTTAATTAATGAGGAGTGCATCTGTCTTGGATACCACTCAAGCTTGACTTGTTGTTCATGAAGTCAGAACAGAATACACACTCAAGAAGGCACATGAATCACTTTCTCTCATGCTACGAAGTAACATTTCTCAAGACGATTCGAAATTTTTCAAGGACTCAGGATGTGAGGAAGAATGGAGGTAATTAGCTGGGTCGAGCGGAAAAGAAATGAGAGGGTGTTAGAAATAGTGGGGGAAAAGAATAATTTTAGATGTTATTCAGAAGAGGAAGAGAAACTGGTTGATACATTGGCTAAGGAGGAGCTATATCATAAGGGACGTGCTAGAGGGTATGGTGGCAGGAAAGAGAGAGAAAGGGTGAAGGAAACTACTGTTAATGGACGATATGAAAACAGAAAAATCGTACGTGAAAACGAAGAGGTTAGCGGAAGACCGTGGAGCATGGAAGCTTCTCAGTTGCGGCAAGTGACATGCCAATAATGGAAGAAAACCTATGATAATGACAATATGAATGATCGAAGAAGCAGGAGCGCTGTTATCCGGTTCTGGTCTCCACAGAACGAATTTACATTCACAAAAACATATTTCACAGGGAAAAGCACATTTTGAAAGTTTAGGAATTTAAAATACCATTTTGCAGATGCTGATGAAAGCAAAAACCCTAACACAGGGTAAGCACAAACACATTCTTTATTTGTGAAGGATATAACCAAAAGGTGCCGTTCCGCTCAAGCTTTCACAGTTGTTACATAAACTCTTTCACAGTTGTTACACCCCCAAGTTCTTGATGGTGTTGATTGGGATTATAAATATTCGATACGTGCCACTACCTGTTACATGGGAAACACCGAGACGATAATCTAGCTCTAACCATATGTTATGAAACGTACCTCGTGTAATGGAATTTATAGCTCCACTGATGCATTCCTGAACATCTGGTAGATCTGTTCTATGTATCTCAACTATCCGGAGTCCTGAAAGATCTTCAGAAATGCATCAGTGCAGCTACAAACTCCAGTACACCAGTTGCGCTTAACAAGGTGAAGTTGGAGCTGAATTATCGTCTCGATGTTTCTCACGTAACACGTAGGACGCATATCGAATGTTTGTAATTCCAATCAACATCACCAAAATCTTTATGAGTCTATGTAATAATTGTGAAGATTTCAGCAGAATAGCACTTTCGGTATTAAAGTTACACCCTTTATAAAGAAGGAAATAGTTTTGAGCTCACCCTGTATAACGCATGCTATGTACTACATGTTAATACCTCGGTTGTACAAAATGTGTATGTGATAAGGTAAAATAACTAATGGTTTTGAAATCAGAGCATTAGGTGTGACTTATTTGTCATAATATATTCCATGCCGTAAATACCTTCACAGATCTGTGCAATCTTTATAAACACCCTGTACACATCAATAATTAATGTCACTGTATGTGTATTATAACATAAAATATTTTTATTGAATTTGCTCTATGTTTCATTCGAACACCAAAGCAATAGTAATAGTGTAGTGTAATAACAACTGAAAATTTTAATTCCTATAAATCAAATTCTTTTTATAGAGTCTACAACTTTTCAGTGCTCTGCAGAGACTAAACACTGGTCCAGTAATTGTGTACAAGATTGTTCTAGTTAATGTATCATTTAACGAACATCTATATCAATTAACTATTATCGCATAATTAAAACTAGTAATTACCAATGTAACATTGTCTTTTTTACAGATTGTTATGGGGTGTTTCTTTCACAATATGCGTGATCATTACGGGAATTTTGACCTACAAAGCATGGAGGAAATTCCAAGATAATCCTGTAGTGGTTGTGATAGAACGAAATTTCAACGAATGGCAAGTTCCAATTCCGGCTAATATACTATGCAGTGATAGAGTCTTAGATCGTTCGTACAAAAAAGTTCTTAAGAGGTAAGTAAACTTATAAATATTATGTAAATTTTAAATGCAATTGTGTTCTTTATTCAAATAATTATAATTACGGAATAACTGTAGGCTCATCTGCCAACCGTCAAGAACGTATATAAAAAACACTTAAGAATGCATTTACTTCTCTGGAAAAGTGTGAAACTTAGAAAAAAAAGCCATAGACGCAACAATTAAGTGCCTTTTATATTGTTAATCAGTATATTGTACTATTCCAATCATGACGGGGGACCTAGGCCAATCTCAAGTTTACTTGGTCCGATGCATTTGCATTAAAATTCTCACTAATATCTTATTTAATAATATCTGACAAACCTGAACGCATCCCCAAAGTTATAGAGAAATCAGCGCCACCGATTTCAGTATTATATTGATAGATACTGGTTAATTTTGTATTCAATAGTTATTCCTATATAGTATTCCAAAGCTTGGAAATCGAATCATCATAATGTGACAACATGAATGACCACTATCAGCATTTTTTCTTTGTTCCTATTGGTGTTAGACACCGTGAAATTCTAATTTTTTTCTTTAGTTTAATTTCTAGCGCGTGGGCCTTTGGTGGGCCATGAGATTACGAGTTCGATTCACACTGGGAGAGCATCGAATGCACTACAGTAGTTGAACTGTCACTTTAAAGTGTAGGGCTTCCGCTATACAGTCTCGCTGCTGATCAAAGGACGCGACACAAATGAATGATACAAATGAAACTGTGAATTTCAACTCAAGAATAATACCCATCAATTTTCTATTATAGTTGCGTATAGTAAGTAGATCGAGTATGCCTCCTGTTGGTTTAGTGGCAGTTCATTAAATTTCCTCTTATTTAACTTCTGAACGTAGGAAAGAATTAACTACGCAGCAGTGTTTGTAGTTTGAGGGAAATTTCCCTAATCTAGGAAAATTTCGTAGGTAAAATTAGCAAAAAGGGAAAAAGGGAATTTTTCCATGAAAAGTGAAACTCTAGGGAAATTTTGCGCTGACTGATTGACCAATATAAATTCTTAAGCTTTTCTTTGTTCTTCAGAAATAACACAATACAATTCCAATAGTTTTAGTGTGTGTATCTGTTCAAAGTAGCATAATTTGTTTCCATTTTTGGCTGGGTGTATTTGTATGTATTTTTTGTAAAAAAGAAGAAGAAGAAAGAAAAGAACTGAAACGAAAACTTTAAAAAATAGAGTAAAAAACAAATAAATGAAACAAATGTGGGTTGCACTTCCTTGAATATAGCTAAATTAATCTTATCACATAACTTCTATCATAGGAATTTGACACTGAACAACTACGGAAAGTTTCGTAAGAACAGGGAAAATTTTTGTCAATTAAGGGAATTTTTTAAGGAAACGTCCGAATACTGCTACGCAGCTACAGAAACATAACAAAAGTACTCTTACTCTACTGGACTTCCCCTAACTTTACCTTTTAAACAAACTGAAGACGATTATAACAGCACTGTGTTGAATTACTATAGGCAAGTTTGTAAGTATAATGGAATAATACAACTTCCATAGATTGGTAAACTGTTAATAATTAATCCAATCTTGCAGACTAATAGGACTGCAGTAGGTGACAGCAAAAATCTTAATCGCGGGAAGAGCCAAGAAATACAAGTAGAGTGTTCCTTAAAAAAATGATGCAATTACCTACTTTTATCTTTTTAATCAGTTCTTCTCTTTATTCCAAAGAGGGATAGTCATTTGGTTAGTGTGACTTGATTCTAAGGTATATGAATCTGTGATGGATAACATTGTATCCATGCGTTTTCTCTAGGATCTCCCTTTTCCTCTCACATTCTCTATGTTTTTCAAAGTCATACAAATTGTGCTACTGTTTGATGTTCCAACTGTGTTAATTGATAGAAGTTGAACCTTTCTGCCATTTCATTTGCCTTGACTCCATAGTGAAGTAACATGAGTTTCTTTAATTCGTCATACGTTTTTTCTGCAGGCTTGTTTGGAGTACACAAATTTCGTAACTCTTCGTATGCCAGAGTATCCATTACTGCTAAAAACGTAGCAACCTTTCGGTCTTCGGGTAAAGCTGCTGATAAAGTCACCTGTTCAAAACGTTCTATGTAGATCTGGATTCTCCCTATTTCTACAGCAAAGGGCTCGAAATTGCCAAAAGAAGCCATCTTGATTCAGAAGCGTAACTTTAAATCACTTTCGACTGCACCAATTGTTATTCCTTGAAATCAGTTAAGAGTCTTCATCTCGGCGAAATTAAAATACCGCTAATTTTACAGCAATTGTGTGATATCTTGAAATAGATAAAAGATAATTGTAATATGGAACAAGAGCGCCCTAGACAATACTATTTTGCGTGAGGTACCGTTATCACAAGTCACCTAGTGGCTTTATGTTTTCATCTGTTTAGAAACGCGAAAATAAATGCCGATTTTCAAAATGGCTCGAAATCGAAAGCAGATAAGTGAGTCGTGATAACGGTTTCTCATGTAAAATGATATTGTCTAGGGCGCTCTTGTTCCATATTACAATTATCTTTTATCTATTTGAAGATATCACATAATTAATGTAAAATTAGCGGTATTTTAATTTCGCTGGAATGAAGACTCTTAAGGTATATTCTTGCTTTAATCAATCTTACAATATCAATGCTTTTTATTAATATCTTATGAACTTCTATTTTACAACTTGTAACATTTCTGTTCACTACTCATATTCAAAAAAACATTGTACTTTTCAGGATACTCTTATTACACACTTCAATATTAATATCCACTTTCTCTAACTTTACTCTGTCTAAAACCATACAACATTATTCTGACTCAAAATCTAAACTAACTACAATCAACTTGAATCCCTCCAAACCACATAAACAACTAACTTGGTATATTCCAAATTATATAGCAACCATTCTCACTTCTTCTTCTACCTCTCTCTTTGTCTTACTCAAGCCTATCCTCATTCCGTACCCTAAGTCTCATTCTATCTTATACCTCTAACATCGGGCATTGTTATGCACAATATATATTGATTTTGAATCTACGAAGTGTCCAAAATAAAACAATTTGTCATATTGGTGATTGTACAATATTTTAATAGTGAATTGGGATATAATAGTTACAATAAGAATGAAGTTATAATACTTGTTTATCACTTCCGTACATTAATTGGCTATGTCTTAAAATCGAAATGTGTAAGTGACACATTATTATTATTATTATTATTATTATTATTATTATTATTATTATTATTATTATTATTATTATTATTATTATTATTATTATTATTATTATTATTATTATTATTATTAGTGTTAGTATTAGTATTAGTATTATTTCTTGTTGTAGGACGTTTGGAGCCATAGAATCAAGAAAGCAAAAAGTTTATAAGAGCTTCTTTCAAGACTTGGCCAATCTTAACATTTATAACATGAAGAATATGATTAAATATGAGAATGATGAAATGTTATTAAATGCCAATTTAAGTGATCTTCAGAATCAAGTAAGTAGATATAATAATAAATATCATACTTGTGTGGTAGCTATAATTGACATCACCAACAGAAGATACTTAAGAGTCCTTCAGTCAGTATTAAGTTTGTTAATATTGTACACTACATGACACACTAATTACTTCATGTTTCAACAGCATAATTTGAGTAATATTCCATCTAGAGTACCTCTTGTCAGTAGTGTGTCATAACCATCTATCTTCTTATCTTCTGTCTATCTGTCTGTCTATCTATCTATCTACCTATATGCAAATTACATATGGTATACATACACAATTATACGTGTGGTCTCAGTTAAAAGGTTAGTTGATATCTGGCATTCGTATCACAGTAGTACTTATCATAAATATAGAATTGTGAATTTTGCAAACGCAATTTCAACCATTAATAATTTCAAGACCTTTATATTTTTAAATCATTAGGAAAGGATGCTCACACATTTCGATTTGAATTAATATTGAAAAAATTAAATGACATTCTCAATTGAGCTTAATATTCTCTGACCAGTGTATCTATAGGTGCTCGAGTGCTCTGTTTACTTAATGATTTTCCCTATGTAGTTATTTTCGGAAAGAGTAAGACTTCATTTATTCTGAATGAATGAAATGGAATGAAATGAAATTTCCAGTTTTACGTCCTACGATTATTCACCGAATCTAAGAAAGACGATGATGATGAAAATGAATGAAATGATTGAATGAAGAAAATGGGAGCAAACGGAAGAACCACGAGAAAACCATGAACACGGTGTTTATTCACCATAAAGCTCACTTGGTGTGGGCTGTGATCGAATTAAGGACCCCAACGAGAGGATAGGTAAAGTAGCTGAACCCAATATGGTCTAATATCCAATATAGCCTGTTTGCTGTTTTCATAGAGTTACCTACATAATGCATTTAACACATACTAAGGTCAGTCAAAATGTAACACACAATGCACTATAATTCGGTAATGGTAGGTACTAAAGAAATGAAATTTTGTAGGTATAAGAAGCATTGGTTGTTTGAAATTGCCTCTTAGATGTATAATTCATTTACTGCACTGCAACCATCTTTATTCCTATGATACACACACACTCATAAAGCTCCTGAGGTTGGTCATTACATCACTTTATCAACACATGTAATGCGGTTATTGTTATCTCAAAACTCTTTTCCACGCAGATGAACCTTCATTCATCTTAACGGATGGAAATTTGATAACGCTAGATCGGAACTGTATGGAGGAAGTTGCGGCAGCACTGTGCATCCCAGTTTGCCTAATCTTTCAGACACATTTTGCCTTATTTGTATCATCTCTCGTCGAGAGCCATGAAACCCAGCCAATGCAATTTTTCGTATGTCCCAATCGTTGGATAGCGTTAGGACAGATATTTTTGTCATACCTATGTATTCCATAATATGTCTCGTTAGCGCAGATATTCTTGTCAGACGTATGTATTCCGTGATACATTTGTCATTTTGGATGAGTTCGATTTTATCGGTTGTGACGATTGACATTCTACCTGACCGTACCTAGTACTGGGTGCTGCAGTGATCATGCCGAAACGTCTAAAGCCATCGATGCATATTACTTCAATTCATTGTGTTATTCCCATACTGACAACAGATTACTGTGAATCGATAATTCGATCACTATACGTTGGCGTAGTAGGGTGTCACGTTGGTGATTCACAGAGGCTTACCTGCAACAACAGGAAATAAAAAATAGGTATAAGTTAGGTGGTAAACAGCCAATGCTTCTACTTACACAATGTCATTTCTCCAGTGTTTACCGTCGCCGATATACTGGGATTGTGGATTACTCTTTGACTGACCTTTGTAATATTTGTACTACATTATGCTGTCTTATGACGTGGTTAATTTGATTGACTGCATAGATCATATCATAGTTGACGAGAGGTACGAAAAAACAGAATTGTGTTCAGCAGCTACAATATCGTGTAAGTAAGTTAATAGTCCTAATTGTAGCAAGTAATGTGTAAGTAAGTTAATAGTCCTAATTGTAGCAAGTAATATGTTCAATACATGTTGTAGTAGCTCTTCGTTTACAACAGTGTATGTAGATTACACTTCAATCTAATATCCTGTTTGTAAGAAAGGGAAATCGAACACTATATAATGACTTAGCTACGTTACTTTTGGATGCTTTTCCGTTCATACACATGTAACAAAATAGTTAACAAGTTTAATGGTAAAAGGGAATACGAAATGAATCCCCAATTAAATAACGAGTAGGACAATATTGATCATATATATTGTTGGGATAGTTGATTCCATGGGGAAAAAGGAAAAAGAAGTTCCACATCGGGAATCCGCAATTAACAGTCGAGATAAGTATTTTGTGAATAGATTTATTTCTCCGTTCACAAGAAGCAGTACTGCCAATTGTAGACCATATTGGGATCGTATACCTTACGTAATGCATCCCGTATATTGTGTGCGTAAGAACAAATACCTCTTTTAAACTTCAAAATCACCCAATTGAGGTGGACATCGACTAACTTTAGAGCAATTTGCTCTGGTTTATCATACCTTTGTCCATCGATAAATATTGTTGAAAATCACTGTATTCCATAGCACAAGAAGTTCACTTCACAGAAAATTGACAGGTAAGTACAAAATTAAATATAGTGATTTTCCTTCGGTGTATACAAAACTGAAAATGGGATTCTAGCGTTGTGTATTTTTTAAAAAGATTCAAATTAAGAAGGCTCTGTAGAGAGAATTATACCTAGATACTTAATGAGCAGTGTTACAGTGTAATCTCGAAGTGTTACGGTTTCGGGATCAAAGCATTTATCAGACACTTTCTTGAATGATGAAACCGTTGCTATGATCATGATACTGTAACAAAGTAATACTTTACTTATGTAACTATAATGTTATGTTCATAGTGTTAGTTTGTCTGAATTAAATGCAAAGTACCTATTTATTTTTACGTTGTATCTGTGTATTCGTATTACAGACTATTAGTGTAACACACATTATGACTTTCTTTGTGCAAATTATTTTCTAAATTGAATTTCTTTACTTTATTTCATATCTATTTATTAATATTTAGTAGTTGTCGCGCCCGAGCCTTCGGCTTGCTGTATAGTCTAGTTAGAATCGTACTTAATTAAAAGCCCTAATTGGTTACATTTAAGAAATTTATGTATTATGCTTTGGGTTTGTTCTCCAACCAACATGCGGTTACACAAATATTAATCTTCAAATCTAAATATGCTAGGCAGATCTTCCATTAATAAACAGGAATACGCGATCATGTTTAATATCATCACTAGTCCATTTTGAATTGCATAAGTTACAATTAAATCATCACAATCTTTCTACTGTATATAAAAGAACAAATCCTGACTGATCGATGCCCATGACAAACCGCTTAAGCTACAAACTTGAAATTTAGATAGGATATATAATTTGTGATGTAAGGTCCCACTAAGGAATGTGGGGAAGGGGGAAAGAGGGGTGACAATCATTATATTAAAATGTCCATATCTCAAAAACTGAATGTTAGAGACATGAATTTTGGTATATGGACTTCTTATTTAAAATAATTTGAAACGTCTTTAAGCTTGTTTTGATATTTGACTTAAAAGGACAGAAAAGAGAGTGAGAAGGAAAAAGAAATGGGAACTATAATTACCTGTATTATAATAAGATGTCCAAATCTCAGAATCTCTTAAGGTTAGAGACATGAAATTCGGTATTTGTATTTTTCACTTAAAGTAATTAAAGACGTGTTTAAGCATTTTTTCATATTTCCTCTGCAAGGGAAGGAAAAAGGCGGAAAGCAAAGAAGAGTCGGGGTTGCAATGGTTAAAATAAATTGGCTATATCTCGAAATCTCTTAAGGTTAGAGGCATGAAAATTGGTGTTTAGAGTTTTAATTTAGAGATATGTTAGGGTTACGAAAGATGCGAGACCGTAGACCGAGCAAATGGGGAATCTGAGGGCGAACTCTAAATATGGTTGCAATATCGTGTTCGTGAGTTTTCTCGAGGTACTCCCGTTTCCTCTCAGAATTTAATTCCACCAATTCTTCCATCATCATTCAGTTGCTTTAATCATCGGTATCCCTTAGCCTAACAGGCATAATCGTGGGACGTTAAACTAATAGGTTTCATTTCATTTTCTAAATACGGTTACAGCCCTTGTACTACTTTGAAATAATTAAATTGAAAGAACACAGCTCTTAAGTTGCTATAAAATCTTCAGAGAAATTTTAAATTTGCTAAACTAGCGTTAGCAGAAAAACGGTAGCGCGGGTAGCGACATCTCTTAGATTGATGCATTATTAGACAGTGTGACGCACCGAGGCACTTCGGTTCTGTAAATATTGAACATAATGGTTTATTTTATACCAATAAGCTGAAATCAAAATACTGTTTATCAATATTATAAATGGATTTTTTGTGATAACAAAGTACAGTAAGTTTGTAAAGATAGTATAAAGTTATACAAAGGACACACTATATCATAACAAATCAATGCATAAGAATGTGAATCTAGTAATCTATTCAATTCTCAGTCTCTTCATCTGCAAGTTTTAGGGGTGAACCTCAAGATTTTCTTGTCAGACATGACCTTTTAGAATTCTAAATCCAGTTTCTCTCAACTGAAGCAGATGATGAATTGTTCTGATTCAAAGCGTGCACCGACTATGAACAAGTTACATTTTATGATTCCTGCACTGTTCCCCTTTTCCCGTTTCGCCTTATGACCTCTAGCAATGAAATTTGCAAGTAAAACGTGTTGTCACTTTCCATCTTGATGTAAGGCGGAACGGGCAATCTCGATGTGCATTTTCCGGTTTCGCCTTAGGAACTTTATGTTGGTAGGCTTGCAAATACATTCATAGATATAATTTAATTTGTTTACTCATATAACAAAATAAGTACAGTACTTACAAAAAATTACAGAACATCTATACAAGATGCTATTTATCTTCCATATGTATACAATGAGCAGCAACATTTAAGTTTTGTATTAGAGAAATCTGTTTTCTACTCAGTCTACATTTTAAAGTACGCAGTCGAATGTTTAATTGTCTACATTTATATTTCTGATGTCTTGCTGCATGTCCTGCTAAAAACATGGCCATAAAAGTTTCATTTTCTGATTGCTCCTTCCTTATTGAGGCTTTGGTCTTGGCGGTACGTCAATTTAAAAAGAATAACAGGTTGTATAAAATGTACCTATATACTATTAATAAGGAACCAAAAATAATTTATGAAAGTCAATTTGTTTGACTGCGATTTTATGGATATAAATGAAAGAAAAAAGCTCGAAGAAAGTGTAAGATTAAACTTAGATACCATTATACAATATGTAGTATAGCAATAAATTCGAGTTAGGCAAATCAGAGTTTCGCAAAGGATGATTAATTTCATTTTTTAAAATTATTTTAACGTATTAGCGTTGTTCAATTTCCTCTTAAATTATTTCATTTTATATTACAAACATTCTTCATTTGCTGTATCAGGAGTCCTGGGAGACCGAACCACCTCCTCGAAATCCAGACTTTTCTGTAAATTTTGTCTAATTTTAGGAGCGATATTACAAATTTTAATGCAGTTTGTCCTCACACTCCCCCCCCCCCGAAATGAATCTCTGCTCACATCACTGACTGTAAGTATTAAACAAGTGTAATAAACATATAAGAAGCGAATCCCATTTGGCAGGATATGGTTTGGAGGGCTAGCTGCCCATTCCTTTCCCCGACTACCACTGTATATATCGCTATTGTAAATTCCTTGTTGCTCCTATTTTATTATTTTTTTTTATATTAACTTTACCAAATAAAACTATCCTTCCTTTGGATTGTGGAAGAGTTTATTTTTTTTCCCTACCTAAGTATAGTCGTACACTTTTTGCTTTTTTTTTTTTTTTTACTTTAATGAACATGGGCTCAAACTATTTGATGGCTGGGAAGTTTCGTGACTCGGGGTTTCTGCAAAAATGTTTTCATTACGCAATAAATGAAACATAATTGTAAGAACTATCATTTTAATTTGTCCTTCTACTTTACACATAAGTACTGAGCGTCGGCAAGATTTTTTTCCCACTCTTCAAACCTTGTCTGCACTCCTGATCGGAGTCAGTTGTTTTCGAGAAGTTCCAATTCTATTTCTGTAGACAGAATAAACGATTGTCATTGAGGTTAAAAGAAATAAAGTACATGTAAAGGGATAGTGATTCTACTGTTTTTATATACAACGAAAGAAAAAAATAAATCCGGTATAGAGAAATGAAAAATGACAACGTGAATTTGA
This sequence comes from Thermobia domestica, assembly GCF_964235325.1. Lineage (NCBI taxonomy): Eukaryota > Metazoa > Arthropoda > Insecta > Zygentoma > Lepismatidae > Thermobia > Thermobia domestica. Next base: position 158,308,574 of record NC_137454.1, read on the forward strand.
AAGATTGGCAGCAAATTCGAAGAAATCACGTTTGGTCATGGGTCAAAATTTTGATGCTGGGCCAAAGTTCGCCAGTCTACCCCTGCCCTCTGATCATTAATTCTAAGTCCTGAATTCAACTCAATACCTTCTTTTTCAGTGAAATCTGTTTCCAGTTTCTCAGTATCCTTCTGTTGAACATTTTAATTACATTTATATTTATTCAAGCAGGGTTACCAATATAAAATGAAAATTATTGTAAGGCAAAACGGGGATTCCTATTTTGCCTTATGATAGCAAATCATTAAGTACCAATTTTTGATTGATGTTTTCTGGGATAAGAATCATAAGGCAAAACGGGTAAAGGCAAACAGTGAAGACACGACATTTTATACACTATAATTCATTTAACCGTTGAGCTCTGTGGCTAAGCTGTTAGCGTACGCGCCTTGGGCGTGGGAGACCCGGGTTCAATTCCCGGCGGGAGCTCATGTGGTTCGGATTCCACGTTAATCGGTAGGTCCACGTCTCATATAACCTCCCTACTGAACGGGACGTTAAAATCAACTCAACTCATTTAACCATTGTTTTATTATTTAACCGTAATTTTAGCTGACCAACTATTCACAGAACTCTACTTTCACTTTTTAAATACTTAAGATGAAACTTCACTGGAGGTGTATAAAAAAATGTTTTTTTTAACTCTAAAATATTTTAAAATGTCTTGGTTTTCATTGTTGTTGCAAATAAAATTTAAAATTAAAGCAATAAATTAAATTCATGGTTAATAATAAATTTCTATGAATAATAAATTATTCATTGTTACTACACTAAATATTAAAAATTTTGAATTGATTTTTTTCCCCTTTCAGGCGAAAGGAATTTTTTTTTACTTTCCAACCAGGAACCGAACCCAGAACCATGTGCCTCAAAGGCATACATGTTAGCCACTGGACTATCGGAGAAGGCTTAGTATAAATATTAAATAAAGAATTATACTTTGTTTTCTTTTAAAAAAATATACTTTAAAATTAATTTTATCTGGAGCCTTAGCCAACCAAAATCATATTCGGGGTAGTCTATATGTCTATATATATATATATATATATATATATGCGTGTGTGTGTGTGTGTGTGTGTGTCTATACACCTATATGTCTAAAGTGCCGTTATACTATTTGTGCTTTTGGATTGCTATACTGATTATGGGTGCACACATTTAATAATTGGGTATTTCTTGTAGGTACGCACGATTCCAAAAATGTCAGTGATGTTCATAAGAAAGAAAGAGAGAGTTAACGGCGAATTTCTTAACAACGATTATGGATCATGTGTTGCTTATAATTCTGCATTAACTAAGATTGCAAGGTAAGATATACTTTGCTACAAGGTCTAGCATCTTTTAGACGCTATTAAATGTGCAATGTTAGTTTTTTTTAACGATTTTTAAAAAAGCTTCCGCTATGTAGTTGCATTGGTGATATTTGACTGCTAACAGAGTAAAATTCAATTTTAAGAAATATTTGCTTCTCGCATAATTAATATATTTGTACGAAGGCTATTTTGTTTCAACCTCCATTAAGGCGCCAGAGAAAAACTACGTAACATGACGTAACGAAGATAAGACAAATTGTTCATTGGATACCACTCTTCCTCCACACAGATGGATAGACTCTTCCTTTCAAACCTTTTTGGAATAAAAGCGTGAAAACATGTCGAGCACAATCGAAGTGTCCACCAACTGTGGACGTCGAGTGCAATCGATGTGAGCGCCAAGTGTGAACGTAGAATGCAATCGAAGTGTCCGCCAAGTGTAAACTAGATGATATAATTCCATTTCTCTAGGCGACTACTAACTTCTATGAAGTTTAAAGATGAGACAATTCATAAATCATAATCTACGCCTTTTAAGAACTACATGATTCATGCGCTCATCAAGGTTGTCTCTGGCATCACTGATTTCCATCCTTGGTTACTCTAGTTATATACTTGGGTAAGTCTTTCTCTAAATTCTCTTCAGCGTTAATATACATAGTTGTCGCTTATAAATTTCCCTTCATAACCTTTACGTTCGTATGACAATGAATTGTAGATGCAATATGCCCCTCCACCTGGAGAAACCGAATTATATCACATAGTTCACATTTGGTGGGTGCTTCCATTCTATGCAATATGTTTTTAGGCTCGCTGCTCTACAATGATTAAATGGAAGTCTTTCCATTGGTGTACGGATGGGAAGTCTTGTCCCCCCCCCCCAATGAAGAACTTTGTCTTGTCCCCGTTTCGTCATCTCACATAGTTCTCCTGTAGTGAAGGTTGAAAGAATAATAGCCCTCAAACATCCTTGCTCATTTTCATGCCTTTTAAAATATTTATTTTATTAACGTACTGCAGTTTAGAAGTGAATTTGTTTATATTTATACTGCATTATTAAACCTAACGTTACTGAATCTTGAAGATAATAGTATATATTCAGAACATGTATAAGGATATCAATGAATTTAAGAAAGAATATCAACCTCATGCTTATACGAGAGTTATCGCAAAAGTCATGACAACTTTTTTTTCGGAAATGGGAACAAAGAGAGAAATTCTGAAATATGCAAACGGAAGGTTAGTACATGTAAACGTTAAATATAGAGTTGGATGAACAGACATATCCTCATTAGGACATAACCAAAGAAAAATAAGTGAACAAACTCCATGGCTCTGGATAAGTAGAGTAACAAATAAAACACAGTTCTGACCAGAGCAGAATGAAATATTATACTTACAATGTGTTACAGTTTCAAGGACCTAACGTCCTCTTCATCAGACACAAAAATAAGTGCAATGAACAATTCGTTTCATACATGTTTTACCTCGAACTACAACATTACAAACCATTACAAGTACAAAAGCCCAGGACACATACCATGGCTTATTCGAGAGAAATCCTGCAAACGATGCATTCATCCTTCATGATCACATGATAGTCCATGCGGTAGCGTGTGTGAAGAATCTTCTCGCGTGATGGGGATGGGAAGTACTCGAACATCCACAATATTGCCAGAATTATCACCTTGTCATTTCGACTTCATACCAAAATTAAAGGTGCTATTGAAATATTGTCACAGCAATGAGCTATGAAATTACAAGATTCGCTTAGGGTGAGGCCACGGGAATTCACCGCCTTCCACATCATTGGTAGCGTCTAATGGATTATTTGGGAGACTACTTCGAAGGATTCTAAATGCCACTGGTATGTATTTTCGGGCTTTACGTATAATTGTAGTTCTACTTGTAATGGTTTTTAATGTTTTAATTCAAGTTAAAATACGATAATAATTTGTGAAGAATGTGAAATGCATACAGCAGGACCGTATATTTCAGAGCCTAACTGAACAGAATAGAAATGACTATAAAGAAACAAAATAAACATAAATTTCGGGATATAGATGAAATTCCTGCTGAGTTAATTCTAACTGGAGACGACAAATTGTGGAACGAGACCCAGAAACTCATTATCTTCTGGCAACGAGGAGCTGCCACAAGACTGACAGGAATCAGTTATTATTCCAGTTCGGAAGAAAGGTGACAAAACTGATTGTAATAATTATTGAGGCATATGTCTTTTGTCAACATCCTATAAAATCTTCTCGAACACGTTGTTAGTAAGATTGACCCCATATGAAATTATTGGGGATTATCTGTGCAGATTTAGGAGAAATCGATTAACTATCGACTAGATATTTACCATTCGTCAAATTTTCACCCCGGTACATTAAATACTTATTGATTTCAAAAAGGCTTACGACATTGTTAAAAATAAAACATTATTAAACTTTCTTACTGAATTCGGTATACCGGAAAAACTAATTAGATTAAGATGTGTTTAAATGAATCTCTGAAACATATTCATGTGGAGAATGGGCTGAAACAAAGAGATACGTTGCCTCCATTATTACCCAATTTTGTTCTGGAATACACTATAGGAAAATTAAAGATATCAATCAGGGGCTAGAGATGAATGTATTAATCAGGTTAGGGCGTATGCTGATTATGTAAAGCGGATAGGGAATGATATGAGGATAATAGAAAAAAATGCAGAGGTTTTATTAAATGTCTGCAAGGAGATCGGCTTAGAAGTAAACACAGAAAAACCTAAATACATGGAAATTCGACGATCTCAAAATATTGCAAATTATAGAGGTCTTAAAATGTCAAATAATGCTTTCGGCAAAGTGGATACTTTCAAATATCTAGGATCAACATTAACAGACCAAAACCATATCCACAAAGAAATTAAGTGGTGACTGAAAGCAGAGAATTCTTTATAATTCAGTTCAAAATCTTTTGTATTCAATAATTCTGTCGACAAATTTAAGCTTAAACTATAAGTAGATATTATAAGCAATTTAATCTTTAAATAATTAATTACCTTTACTTTTAAGTTACTACATGCCTTTTAAGCTAACGAGGACATTTATAAAGTAATGGCAATAACGAAGCGAATAGTGAAATGACAATAAATAGAGGAAGGGTGAAAGAAATCACACATCTTAGAGGGTGCAGGAGAAAAATAATCGATTATAAACAATACATTGTGATATTTAGTTACGTTCAACTCATAGATAGTTGTAAAAACAACAATCTTTGGGTGTCAAGTTATTAAAAGTTTAGGAAAAGTTAGTGGTATTTAGAAGAACATGTTCTGATTCAAGGTTATACTTTGTTCTTCTTCGAATTCATATTTCCTCGATTTTTTCTTCTTCGTTTCATATTATCTGCAACCTTTGATTCATGAACTGTTACGATCCTCATTTGAAGATATTTGTTTTGCAGTAAGAAGCATCATGGTATTTGTTTTGCCATTGAAATAAAATTTTAAGTCTCATTTTCTGTGACCCCAATTCGAGAATAGTAATAAATACACAATTTAATGATAAATTATTTCACTTTTTGCTGTTATTACTGTCTCTTTGCACATAAAGGAAAACACGAGTAACTGTTAAATTGCATTTAAAATTTTAGAAGTTGACAGATGAGGAAATGACTGCTCAACATAAATTACAATAACATTATTCTGTTTTATAATTACATGCTTTTTTCCTATAATGGAAATAATATTTCCTTTTGTCTTACTTGTAGTGAAGGGTATGAGTACGCTGAGGAACTTATAAGAAACAACTCTCTTGAAAGCAGCGACGAACAGCTGACTATAGGGGTAGCATACCCTTTCGAAGGAACAGAGGTATGAATACATATCGAATTGGTATCATAATTTCTAATTCTTGAAGTAAACGTTGCAAATCCTTAATGTAAATTTACGTGTACTTCTGATTTAAGTATCCTTTACTTAATTAAGTCAATAAGTTGTGGTTTGTAATGCTAATGTCATATTTATGAAATTTTCCGTCTGATTTTCAGTCATTATTGTTCTAAAACCATTTTCTTGGAGAAAGCTTGGTTTGATTGACCTGCGAAGAAACTGTATTGGCAGTTGTATTTGTTGAAACAGTACATTATCTTGTCTTTCAGAGTATTAACTTGTTTTTCACTATTACGTTCTTTTGTTAAGCTTGTAATAATCATCCTTTTCTATTAGCTCTCCCAATTACTGGTAAAAATATGTTAGTATTCAGCTACGCGAATTACAGTGAACGCATTGAAAATATTCAGTCAGAGAATAACATATTCTCTATAAGACTTCAAAAAAGTCTTTATTTTTTGGCGGTTTAATGAATTTTGCCTAAATGATAGCATATTTCATGAAGTTACAAATTCGTGAAAGTTCGAAAGGTATTGCTTCCTTTACATAGACTTCTTATCTGCTAAACAGAACAGGGTATGATGTAATGACGTAGTTCTATAGGGATTCCAAAGAAGTTCTGGATTTATTCATATATTGCAACAACCATGCAGTTTATAATAAATAATAATCAAAAATTAGCAATCAAGTAATCTGAAATATTTCGTCATTATGCATTTAGAACTAATTTCAGAACATTAGTAGAATTCTCTTTATAACTTAATTTTTTACCATTTTAAATAATGCTAGTGACCTAGAGACATTTTAGATTTGTACGGAGATATTCTTTTCGTAAAGTGTATGAGATTGATTATTTGTTACTAAACTTCTACTAGAAGTTTAAATTCAAAATTTTAAACTTTTACTATTTGCTGAAACATTTAAACGTGTATGTACTAAATAAATGCTCAAACCTTATACAAACTTAACTAGACATTACAAAAATTAACTTAAAACGTTCAAATTTTTATTTGAATATTTGCTTACTCAATAAACTGTCACTAAAACGCTAAAACGTTTAAAAGATATTCAAATTTTTATTAAAATATTTGAACATTTATAAAAACGTTAAAAAGTATTAACTAAAATAGTCTAAACATTTCATTAAAGCTTTCAAACTTTTGTTAAACCATTTAAACGCTCACAGAAAACGCTTACATGTTTACTAAAGTTCTTATTTTATTAAAAGCTTTTAAATTGAAATTTAAAACTTTTCAAGACTCAAGACGTAATTTTGGAAAACCTCAATTGATAGAATACCTGCTGGAATCAAGATGTTGGTGTTCGAAGCTTGCGATATCTTATTTTCTGACATGTTTTATTTATTTTCTAAATTGTGACAGAAACAATAAGCTTAGTTTTGACTTGTTTTTAAACCACACCTATTGTACATTAACTACAAGAATGTAAGATCTTAGATTTCAGTGATGAGCTAATTTTTCCATAATTAAATTCTTTCTATGTTGAACTTATTAATCAAAACATCATTAACTTGAGTTAACAAAAAAAACCTCTTTCTACAGTAATTGATTTATAATAAGATGTGAGTTCTGAAATTTTGTAGATACATTTTAACTTTATTATTATTTCAGATGTTCCTGACCTCGCCGTACGAATATCCACAAAAGATCACAAACTACTTCATGTTTAACGTTAAACAAGGTATAAACATGTTTATGTTCAACGTGGAATTATTTCCTATCGTGAGCACTCACAATCTTCGGAAACTGAATGTGCATCAAAGGAACTGTTTATTTCGAAATGAACTCAAATTGGATATCAGCCATGTTTATACACGAGTTGCTTGCAATATGCAGTGTAAATTTGAGAAAGTAATGAAAATATGTCAGTGTTCACCTCCTATATTTTATAATCTAGGTAATTTCTTTTGTAGTTCAATTCTTTGACTTTTGATTCTTTTTTTTTACCTTGATCAATGCGCTTATTTTTTGAAAAAAATCAGAAAGATGATAGTGAGCGCTCTATTTTGAAGTAACTTTAACTAATGGTCCATAGAGGGAGTGGAATCTTTCAGTAGTTTATGAGTGTTACAACAGTGAACAGCCAGTCCATTCCCGGTTCTAGAAATCTCCATCTTTCCTCTCCATTACATTTCCTCATTTCAGCCATTCCGATGGTCATGGCACGACAGCCATCTACGTATTAATGGAAGAGTAAATAAACGACAATATTTCTTATCGGCCCTCATAGTACTTTTAATAAGAGTTGAATCCAATCAGTGAGAACACAAGTTACTGAGTCTTGAAAATGGAATTAAGCAAAATGATGAGTTCGTGTTCCCTTCGTGGAATACAAACACATCAATCTACTTATCATCTCATATGTCAAATTTGCATGGGATCGCACAAAGTCTACGATCATCTAGCCATGGAAGCTAACAACACAGTCAGTCCACAGTATGTTTCGCCGATAGCTGCTGTTCTCGCGGAATGATTTCAAGTTAATCAACCCACAGCTCACTGATCAACTGGAACTGTCAAGTGATCCTAAATACGACTCAACATCAATGAATAGGAGGGCTCCTGCAGCTACTTGCTAGATCAGAAACTCACATTCTGACATCTCCAACAAACAAAACGAACAGTTACGCAACGACTCAGAGCCATATCATGTCTTCCCCGGTCTCCATAGCTGGAATTAACTGTGAAGATACACCTCTATCAGGTGCTTATCAGATCAGTGTTACAACATGCCAATCCTGCATGGCAACATGCCACCAAAAAATACATATTTATCAACCAATTTCAAATATTAATAGTTCAGAATCATGTCAGCAAACTCATAACTAGATATAACAATGACACCCGCATAGTACAATAACATGAGGATTCCAACATTCCTTGTCTATAAGATATGATGCAGCAACATGCAAGGAAATTCTGGCATACACTACAGCAATCAACCCAGCAGTCGCACAAGAAATAGGGAACATCACTACTAAACATCCACGAAACATCTATACTAAACCTGAACCACATTAAATGTTAATCAGTATACACTCAAAATTTCGTGAAGATAGAAGATTTTAAAGACATTACCTCCTGTAATACATTACCTCTGGAACTGCGGCAGTCACGTTCCTACCTGCATAGAAACGCCCTTCAATTAAATTCCATGACAATACAAATCTGAGGCACAATAAACCAGGAACTTGAAAAATTTGTCAATTAATATCTTCAATTGCATCTTGAAACATTTTGAGCGTTTCTACAAAGTGACCGAATACCAGATTTTAGTTGTTCTTTTGTCTTTTCCAAAGGACTATAAAATATTTGTTTGCAAAAGCACTGAATTGAAACTCAGTACAGCCAAGAAGAAAAAATAAGTGACAACTGCATATTACTAATATTTGCTTTTTACTATCATTTAATTTATCCTCCTGAAAAATAATTTCACTTCTTCAGTGTCTATCCAATTATCCCCAACTAATCCTAATTTCGAAAGCTATTAGTTGTTCTGCGTGAAGTAAAGATTTTCTTTTTACTAAATGTTAGACCTTATGTCGTCTTCTCTTTCAACATTCTTTTCTTTCTCTCGTACGTTCGAAATGTTTTCGCTGTAGAGTCATCAGAATCAAATTTTGTAGAGTCAAATTTTCCCTGTAGAATCAAATTTTGTAGAGTCATAATTCCAAACTTCACAACTTTCTTTAAATGTCAAATGTTTTAGTAGTTGATGGTTATGTGTATAGGCTTTACCTATTTATAGCGATTGATATAGCACATATTTTCATCCCAAAACACGTAAAATTAAAAAAATAGATATTATCAATTTTTGAGCTTTTTGGCTATACAATAACAATAACTCTAAAAGACGGCGTTTGTATACGTTACGTACCATCACATGATCATTCATTTATCATCATCACCGTCTACTTTAGAATAGGCAGCATAACTGTGGATCGTAAAACTTAAAAGATTTTATATTTTTTAACAAATAAACAGACAACCAAATCACGCGAAGAATATTATTCTTAATTTGAAAGGTAAATTTATACCAATTACCTTATACTAATATTAGGAAATGTATTTGATATTAGAGTAGTATCTATAACATAGAAGTCTAATTTGTTAGATTTTCGATTGAAAATGCCTTCTGGTGTAATTTGTGCATGCACCGCGTGTTTTTGAGACATAATTGGGTACAATTTGTCAAATGGTCCTTATTGGGCCGTGGTATTAGTTATATAAATCTTAACTTCATTCAATAATCCGTAAAATTATTTCGGAAAGAAAAACTACAGTCATATTGAAAAGTTATTGGAATATACTTACAGTATGTATTTATAAATTTTATGAATATATATATATATATATATATATATATATATATATATATAAAGTAAGAAATGTGAATTTGTTTGTCCCACAATAATTCATATACTTTTAACGCATTAATTGTAATATGTTATTGCAGGAAAGTATCAAACGTGTGATATAAAAGGTTTGGCATGTATTGCACGGAATTTAGGTGAGTACTACCAACAACTTGAAAGATTTTGAAGAGAAATATAAAGAAAAAATAAATTCTTTAGTATTTGAATGGATGAGAATAAAATTAAAACAAAAGTATAAAGTAATATTTAAAAAAATATAATTTTAAAATATAGAAAGTAAAGACTGCAAAAGAAAATAAACAGAGAAAACAAATACTTTAAGATTAGACTTGATAAGAATTTAAAAAGAAACTTTGAAAGTCTAATTAAAAACAAAAACAGAAAATAATGAAGAATTTAGAAATATATTCTTTTTTAAAAAATCTTGAAAATTACTACTATATTACTATACATTTTTATTGTTTTTATATTATATCGCATAGTTGCAAAATAGTTTTACATAAAACTTACTAGTTACTAGTTAGTTTTACTAGTTACATAAAACTTACTCATCACTTACGCTTCGCTTTAACTTAGTTCCTGTTCAATTTTCTGTGATGTTATTGTAAAGTTACTTTACTTAATAATCGTATTTTACTTACAGCTTCATATGTTCGCATATTGCATTACTATTCTCTATTATTTTGGCTGTTTATGAAGTTCTCCTTTTCCATCAAAATTAATATTAATTTTAATCGACCATCCAAAATATGCTGTACCAAAACAACGCTCAAAATATCCAAAGTAATTACAAAAATGTCACTACCGAAGAAAGGCTGTAATCATCTGTGAAAAACAGAAGGGAGAAAAATGTGTGCGACTTCTAATGCATGGTGCCATTGTCAAGAACACTTTTTACACTACCGTATTTGCTCATTTAATTTCCGCCATCGTATTTATGCATACCCTAATTATTTTCCTCTGCGTATTTCAGACAATTTTATTTTTCAGTATGGTAAAAGTTTTCCTTTTCTAAATACGGTATCTGTGTATTGATTTATCCAAGGTGGTTATTGGTTTAGGCTGGTATGTATCAGTATGGCATACCAGTAGTAGATTAAGATGTCAGAAAACATACTAGAAGTAAAATGTTAACATGCGCGCTGATGAGGATAGCACAATGAGCTACGCTATGCCCAATCATGAATACTCATAATATCGACTAATTTATTACAGTTTGCGCACGAAATAAGTAGCTAAAAGTAATGAATTTATTGTGCTAAAAGAGTGAATACTTACATAACAAGTCTGTGTTTTGACTATACTTTGCATTCATTACAGTTGTCATGAATTTAATTAATAATATTTTATAGTGAGTCTTATGTTACAATGTCACACCAAACTAGTAACAAAAATACGCACTGTATTCTTAATTAACGTGTTCTCGAATAAAATTTAGATCAAGACTTCTATTTTAGAAAACCTGCATGAGTTCTGCATCCTGATATTTCAGGGACAAAAAAAAAGCTCAAATTCGTAAGGAAAGAGCTATGTAAATTCACTAATAATAAATGCGATAATTATTTAAACCAGTAATAGTATTAATTCTCTTCTATTAAAGTGCTGATAAAACTTTCTGTTAATTTTGTACTAGTTTCTTACATGCTGCTATGGTCATTCTTTTCTAATGTCATTCCGATACCCCGTAATTGGACTAGCCACGTGAACGTCTTCCTTATGTTTTCAAAAAATACAATGACAGTTCACTCGGAGTATCAAATGAAACGTATTTTATTTCTTATTTTCTCTATCATGGGCCATTCGATTAGCTCCCATTTCCTTCTTTAAATACGTCTTCCATTTTTCTTCCATCCATGACAATGCCCAGCATTTAACTCCAGCATCGATCTCAAAAAATTAAAATTTTCTTCTTAATATATTTCAAATTCAATTTTTTAAATTTGTGTTCGCTTATGTTCTTTATTAGCAGCAAGACAACAAAATAGGACGTGATCTATATAGCAGTTTAAAGAAAGATCTGGACGATAGTACAACGACTCACCAAAGGTAGTCGTCAACCCTGGTTCGGCTAATAATATAAGTAAATCTTCAGTGGCAGTAATTGTTTACACCTTAAAATATCTTCAGTAATTATATCCACTAGTATTATCACCTTTTCTACTAAAATTACAAGTCGATGATGAGTAGTAAATAATTTATTCGTTGATTCTCTTTTAACGTATATTCACACAAACTGTCTTGCGATCATACATGTTAATTAGGTATCCATAAACAAACTACATAGTAACCAACTATACAATAATGTATATTTCTTACATATATTAAAACATTCTTCTTTTGTTATTTTTAATTAACATTCTATCAGGTATAGTGCTTGTGTAGAAGCACTTTCTGTCCAAGATACAGGTAATTAACAACCAATACAAAGTATCTCGTTGTATAAAATGTCGCCCGATAATGGGACTAAATATAAAAGTTACAAGGGAGCTTGACTTTTATATTTAAGAACCACTGGTCAGTTTATAATAATGATATTACATTAATTATGTCCTTTACATTTTGATCACCCCTCGTATATAACTTCTTTAAGTTTCCTTCATATAGATACATTTATAATAAGTCTTTTATTCCATTAATATTTATCTTTTATTATAAAAACGTCGTCGCTTACTAATATAATCAACGAAGGGTGCGAAGTCAAAAACGTAAGAGGCAATTACATTTTAAAACATAAATCACAATGATCAACAGTTTCAATCATCATTAAAAACGGTGATGTTAAAAAAAATGTTTGATCTTTCCAGGGCGCATTATATAATAACTACGTTAGATGATATTTTTAATGTATACATCGTATCAATAAGGCGTTAGAATACAGAAGAATCTTATTCGAGTAACATATAAGGTAGCGCATGAAGACAGTCGTCGGATAATTAGCTTAATAGAATGAACCTTATACTTAACATAATCTTTGACAACAAAGTTTCAACACAGATCAATATAATATAAATAACCTTTGTGTTTAATCAATTATGAATCAAATTATAATTCTTCACATTAACAAGACAGAATTAAAAATCATTTGAAAATTATCATTGGTTAATGAGAATTAAAGAAAATTAAATTAAGTAAAAATCAAAAATTAAACGTAACCTACGTTCGGACGAACAAAAGGAAGAAAATAAATTTATTTTTACACAAACAGAAGACACCTTTTTTTTTAGTCTCCTTCATTCTTATTAATTTGAGCAAGAATGTCAGGTGCAACTAACCTTTTCACTAGACGCATCCATTTTTCTCTTGTATACTGGGTAGGTCTCCAAACCTTCAACTCATCTATATTACGAAGTCCAATTGACGTACCCGTTTTAGCGTTCAACAATTCAAAAACTTTAGGGTTTATTTCCTTGAAACATAAATAAGGACCTGAGAAAATGTCACAAAATTTATAAATCTTTAACAACGCATTACTTTGTGGATGTTGTTTAACAAAAACTAAGTCATTGATCTTGATCCGATATTTTCCTTCTTGCAAAGATTCTAATTGAGAATTACGTTTCAAGAATTTGTTGTGTCTTCGGATTTTTACCATATTCACTAAACTTGAAGAATCTACGATTGTCGAATCTTCTAACTTGACATTAAAATGTTGTTCCACAGGGAAAATCAAATCAGAACCGTTATGTACATTAGAAGGCGACACGCCCAAAGTGTCTGATATCGAATGATTCAAAAGATACGTGATTTGACTGACATGCTTAATCCATTCGGCATGTTTATCTTTACAAAAGTGTCGAAACAACATACCAAAATTACGATGCACATTTTCCACAACAGAACTGCTAGGATGGTACGGAGTTACGAAATGAATTTTAATGTTAGCCTTGTTCATTGCTTTGATAAACACATCACTTTTGAACTGTGAACCATTATCACATAATATGTGTTCGACAGGACCACAATGTGGAATGTATACGTTCAAGATTTTATTTATGATAGCAGTGGAAGTTGCTCTACGCATAGGATAAGCTACTACATAGCGTGAAAAGATATCCATAGTAGTAAGTAGATAAGTTTCTCCGGTAGCTGCTCGTGGTAACGGTCCATATAGATCGATAGATAAGAACGAATGTGGTCTCTCTGGCGTTATTGAGAGCATAGGTTTTTGTACAGCCTGGTAGTTATGTTTGATTCGCATACATTCAATACAGTCCTTGATATGATTTTTGATTTGAGCTCTCATTCCTCTCCAATAAAAAGATTTATTAATCAAGGCACATACTTTCACATAACCAAAATGACCGAAATCGTCATGATAGGCTTTTAATATACGAGTTGTCAGCGTAGGTGGAATGCAAATTTTGTTTCTAGACTTGAATTTAAAATCTTTAATAAGTAGAATTCCGTTGGATAATTTAAATCTGGAATTCCATTGTTTGGGGCAATTACATCCCTCACTGCATGAAGACAAATGTTTCATGATTTGGTTGTATTCATGATGATTCAGTTGATGTTCTCTTAGATCTTCCATTGAAATGGTGGCTATTTCATCCTGTAAGACCTTAAATTCGTTGATGGACAAGATATGTTGCTCTTCTCCAGGAAACAGACGTGATAAGGTATCTACGGGTCCATTATCTACCCCTTTAATGTGTTGTACTTCAAAGTCGTAAGACTGAAGCTCTAACGACCAACGAAGTAGTCTGTTATTATATCCCTGTATGCTGTTAAGGTATCGTAATGAATTATGGTCGGTAAGTACTATGAAATGGCATCCACTGAGATATGGAGCAAATTTTTGTATCGCAAAACGTACGGCCAAAAGTTCGATTTCTGTCGTGGTGTATCCTTTCTCAGCTTTCTTTAAAGTACGGCTAGCGCAATGGATAACGGCCGGTTCCTTAATGGTTGGATTTGGTTGCCAGAGTACTGCAGAGATTCCAAGTTGAGAACCGTCACACTGGACATAGAAAGGAACATCATATCGAGGGTGATTCAAATGGATGTTTCGCTTTACGCTCTCCTTCAACTTATTAAAACTATGTTCTTGAATCGGACCCCATTGCCATGGTACTCCTTTCTTTATAATCATAAATAAAGGTTGGGCTATCTCAGCAAATCGCGGGATGGCTTTGCGAAAGCAATTGAAGAGCCCTAATACTTGCCGTGTCTGTTTCACATTTAACGGTGCAGGCAGATCCTCTATGGCTTGTACTTTAGATTGACTGAACTGTAAACCAGATGCATCAATTTGGTAGCCAAGGAATTCTATAGAATTTTGTAGAAATTTGGATTTCTGTAGGTTGATAGTAAGACCCGAACTTTCCAATCTATCTAAAACTATATCTAAGTACTTCAAGTATTCATGCGGATTTTTTCCCATTATCAAGATGTCATCAGCGTAGGTTATCACGTTGCTGCGTAAGTCTTGACCTAAGACTTTATTTAAGCAGGAAGCTAACGCCGCACTACCATTGATAAGCCCAAAGACTACACGGTTGTACTCATATAAGTGACCTTCAAAACTAAATGCCGTGTACGGTTTCGAATCCTCATGCAATTCGACCTGATTATAAGCCAGTACTAGATCTAAATTTCCGAATACTGCATTCCCTTGTAAAGAGGCTAATATTTCTTCCACTGGAGGATACCTCACTTGTTCCAGATCAATATGACAATTCGTGCGTCTCAAATCCAAAACCACACGTAGAGAACCATTTTTCTTAGGAACTACATGTAATGGATTAAGGTGAATGCTTCGTGAGGGCCTAATGATCCCATCTCTTAACATATCTGTAATTTGCTGACGTATATTTTCCCTGTATCGGTAGGGAATTATATAGGGCTTAGTCACAATAGGTTTGTCTGTTTTAACCTTAAAAGAATAAACAAAATCCTTACAACACCCAGGACGTTCTGAAAAGACATTTTTATGTTTATATAAAATATCCTTAAAGTGAGTTTTTACTGTATCATCTATAAAATCAAGGCTACTTTCAAGTGACTTAACACACTCAGAAAACAATACATCATCCTTAGAATCCATCAAATTTTGTGTGACTTGCGTTAGTTGATCATTTAATTTATCGCTTTCTGAACTTACAGAAACATTATTCAATACATTAGGAACATTATTATATTGACAAGCAATATCATCAGATTTAGGAAGCAGTTTCTGAACGATATCCTGAGGTATGCCGGGTATAGTTAACGTTTGATTTCTAAAATCGAGCATGACACGCAGTTGAGATAATAAATCTAAACCAATAATTAGTTTTTCATTCAGTTCCTTTATCACTAGAATAGGAATTGACATTTCAAAATCTTGAATAGCTATTGTCACACGAGTAATTCCAGCTACTCTCTTTTTATGTTTGCCGGTAAAATCGACTATAATGAGATTCTCAGCCTTTTGTAATTTAGAATTCGAATAATCACTAGTAATTGCTTTCCATGACGAATATGATAATAACGAGGCGTTTGCGCCTGTATCCAATAGAGCTTCCGTGCTTAACCCATTGATTTTGACGGGTATTTTAGCTGTACTGTATGATTTTAAAAATACAAAGTTTTCTTCAACATCAAAACCATTATTGACATTATCATCTTTGGACCAACAACGATTTACTACAGGCATAAATTGATACTGACATCTATTGACTGCTATTTCCGAATAATTATTTACAGATACGTCATGTACAAGGTCGTTCTCATCATTAACATGAACACGTAAATTTGAAGATAAATGTTCATAAGAATCAATAGCTGATATGGGTTTGACATTATCGCATAAATTTGAAGATAAATGTTCATGAAAATCTATAGCTGATATGGGTTTGACATTGTCGCATAAATTTGAAGATAAATGTTCATGAGAATCTATAGCTGATATGGGTTTAACCCCTACCACATCAGCTGCAGTTAGTTTAAATTCATACTCGTATATGGTTCTAATAAAGTACATTGTACTGCACAATCGTGATTATGTCCCGCGTTGTTATTCTGTACAGGAATTGTGTCATTATCTTGATTTTGATGCGAAGTGCCATCTCTTGAATTACGATTACGTCTATCCATGTAGTTTACTGTATTCCGGGAATTTCGCCATGTATTTCGTCTATTTTTGAACCTACTTTGGCTATATGGTCTGACATAAGGATTGTCACGATTAATTAGGTTATGTGGATTCCCAACATATCTTTGCCTATTTTGCTCGTTCTGATTGTTTAAATTCACTCGATTTAGGTCGTGTTCCGTATCGTTCACATTACGGATATTTAGATTCCGAACAGGTACAAGGTGATCTGAATTGTTTTTAATTTTGCCTAATCCCGCTTGATGATTCTGAGCATGATATTGAGTTTCATAACATTGGACAAGCATTAATAGGTGATTAAAACTCATGCACTGTGTAGAAAACAGGATCTGTTGTAGTTTAAACGGTAGTAAATTTCGAATAGATGCAATCACTCTAAATTCCGATTGCAGTGGATTTACGACTTTTAATTCGTTATACGTATTTACAACAAAATCAACAACAGATTTGTGCAAACGAGGATTAAAAGGTTGATTTCTAATCGTGGCATCTCTGTTTGCAAGTAAAAAGTCGTTTTCGTAATTCGCAATCAGCGCTGCTTTGAATTCCTCATATGTATTGACGTGATCTCGTACTGCTTTAAACCATAAAGAACATGGTGGGAGTAATAAATGAGGGATTAGTTTCATATATTGCGATTTATCTATACACATTATACTGCACTCATCCTGAAATTTTTCTAGGAAAGAGGTAGCATTTTCATTACATTTACCACTAAACTTAGTCATAGCACGTATTTCGCTCATCTTTACACTGAACTTTACCTTCCTTTCACCATTTCGTGTTCGTGTTGAGTGACAATTTCTACCTACTGCGTTACGCGTGGTTCCACCATCTCTTTTCCGCCCATCTGTATTCCTTGGATGCATTCTTTCCAAAATAATGTCCTCATCGGATGGATTACTTGAAGAAGAGATAACGTAAGATCCACGTTGTTCTGCTGCGGGTGAAGGCGAGGTCATCTCTTGTGAACAAGGGAACTCCAAACGATCATTAACCATGTTGTTGTGGTATGCGTTGTCCTTAATCTGTAACGTCCTAATTTCCTCTTGTAAGGTAGATATCAATTGAGTATTTGCACGTATTTGGTTAGAATTATCTGTGACCTGAATCTTTTGCTGACGAACAGAAGATTCTATTACTTCCAAATCCTTTTTTACACAATTGACTTCTTGGATTACATGGTTGTAATTATCCTGGCAATCTTCCGATAATCTTTTTAGCTTTTCATCAAACTGTAATGTGATGTCTCTCACCGCCTGGATAACAGATTGTTTCGTCTCTTCTGATTTTTGGTCTATTTGCTCCAATCGTCTACTTAATTCTTCATATTGTTTACTTGATTCTTCGGATTTCTGCTGGATCGTTTGTTTTAATTCTTCCGACATCTGTTTCATGACTTCTAAATCGTCTTTTCGGCTTTGTTCCTGTCGCTGTAATGCCATTAAAATTTTGTCTTCTAATGTCAACATTCCTGGTGCAAGAGGAGCTGTATTTTGTTCGTTGTTAACACTGTCAACAGTTTCTTTTTCCACTGCCTCACCAATCATGCTTGTTCTTGTGATTACTCTGCCACTTCTAAGTATAGTTGTGTTCGTATTCATAAATTTTCTTTACTAAGGTAAATTCACCCTTACTTTAGACTTCAGGATATGAATTTACAAGAATCCCGGGTGAGGTAAACCAAAAATTTTACAACGACTCACCAAAGGTAGTCGTCAACCCTGGTTCGGCTAATAATATAAGTAAATCTTCAGTGGCAGTAATTGTTTACACCTTAAAATATCTTCAGTAATTATATCCACTAGTATTATCACCTTTTCTACTAAAATTACAAGTCGATGATGAGTAGTAAATAATTTATTCGTTGATTCTCTTTTAACGTATATTCACACAAACTGTCTTGCGATCATACATGTTAATTAGGTATCCATAAACAAACTACATAGCAACCAACTATACAATAATGTATATTTCTTACATATATTAAAACATTCTTCTTTTGTTATTTTTAATTAACATTCTATCAGGTATAGGGATGGGACTTGGGTATTTACCCACTGGGTAGGTAAATAAAAATTGGGTAAATACCCGGTAAATACCGAAATTTTATTTACCTACCCAAAAAATGGGTATTTATTACAAACTTCAAGATTACATAATAAGAAGACATAGTGGACTCTAAAATAGCAGAATAAAATCTTCCAGATACAGATGTGGTTAAGATGCAAACCTGCAAACCTGCAACACTGGAAACTCATAATATATATCTGGTAAAATTGCTTCGAACCATTCCTTCTCTAATTAAGTTCAGTACTGGTACTGATTTGAGACTTGAGAGTAAACGTGCCTCTTATCTTAGTTCAATTTCCTAAGTTTTCTTTTATTCAGGGAGAGAAAAAAACTTAAAATGGGTAGAAAGAAAAGTAATGTTGCGCATATAATGTACGAAATGATATAAATGATATATAGCGTAAATTGCAAGTAATGTGATGGAAACTATAAGCACGCATATGTAAATGAAATGTCAGATCATGTGGATAAATATTTTAAGTATCCTGAAAGTCTAAAGAAAACAATTTTAAAAGGTTTACAAGGGAGAAGTTTGTGTCATTGTTGCAAAATACTGGGACAAAACAAGTGAATGAAAGTGTATAACCTACGTCAAGTTGTAGTAACAATAAAAGCATTGATGACTCTTTACTGACAAGGGCGTCTTATAAAACTTTGATGCAGTTTCATATATGAAGAATCCTCCATCAATGTAAAAAGTTCATCTAGTAGCATTATCACTTTTATGGATACAATGACAGTTGATGAAAACGTAAGTAGCCTATATGTGCATACCGTAACACATGTAAGTTAATGAGTTAATGAGCTCACACACACATCACATATCAAGTTACGTTTTGGGTTGAGCGATAAGGGAGTAGTTTGCTGGCTTGCTGTGTCTATAAGTTGTCTCAAAGTTCAGATAAAAATTGCAAATGGCAAAGGATAGTTAACTACTTATGTAATAAATTCAACAATTAATTTCTTATATATGACATTGCATTTATCCTAGCCCAGCGCAAGTGTTTCTATTAATGTACACGTAATTTTATTTCATATAATTCAAGGATTTGCCATATGACCTTGTAAAAGAGTCAAAAAACGATGGCTGAAAAGGGGTTGGTAAAACAATTTACAAGTATTTTCAAATAGCTTATATTTTGCAAAATAATGGCCACATGGTCAAATAAGTTGAAATTTTTAGGGACAATTTGATGCAAAGTTTAATGAAATGCAAAGACAACAAGGTTGCAAGTATCTAAATCTTCGATGTTGGGGTTGGAGTAATGTTCGTAATGAGGGAATAATCAACTTTAATATTACAAACCCCCATCCAATATTTGTTCAGTTCATCAACACGGAAGGTAACCGTCACACTGCTGAGTGCATTAGAGATAAGTATTTGATGTAATTGAAAAATACGACCCAAGCAAAGTTCTTTGTTCTCATTTGTGATGATGCAGCAAATATGCAGAAGGATTTTTCCCTTGTCAAACAAAAGTATTTCCATTTGCAACCATAGTCACGTAAAACACACACGTTGAACCTTGTCTGCAGTGATATTTTGAAGTTTTCTTCAATTTCCTCACTTATGGCAAATGTTGTAGTTGTTATTGAAATGGTTAAAATACTCAGGTATTGAATGCCTTTTCATGCAACTAACAATGAAAAGAACATTCGCACTTCTCTTACTCTTCCATGTAAAACCCGCTAAGGAAGCTATTTACAATCTTTTGAAAGTCTGAAAGCTACAAAATCACTTTACATAATCCGGCTGTTCATGAAACCACTGCAAGATATACAACATTTATTAAAGACCACAAAGCAAGGTTACTTGAAGATGAGGTTTTCTGGGTGACAGTTTGAAAGCTAATATATGTTCTTAAGCCAAAAGTCTCCTGGATAAATATATTAGAATCTGATGAATGTAACATACACCGAGTTGTTCCTGCTGTCAAAGAAATCGAAGAACATTTAAGAAAGGCTGTACCTGAATTCCCATTGTCCAAAGCAGAAGAAACACATATTCTTAATAATTTCGAAAGCAGAAAAGTTACAGCACTTCAGCCGATTCACTATACCAGAACCATCCATCAATCACAGGGGTTTGACTTGACTCCAGAACAAGATCTCGATGGATTGGAGTTCATACACAAGGTTGCAGAGAACATGAAAGTAGATCTTGTAAATGTTATGAAGGATTTCGCATATTACAAGGTAAAGAAAATTTTGTGGGGCAAGATGTTCATTTGGACAAGTTTTGGTGAAATGAACCAAGTAATTTAGTGGCAAGGTTTGTGTGGAAGTACCCATTATGTGAAGTCGCACAGCGGATATTAACAGCATCGGTATTACCAGACGCCACAGAAAGATCCTTCAGTAATTTCTCAAAAATTCACACTAAGTCAAGGAATAGACTGACTGCTTTCAGAGCCGGAAAAATTACGTATATAGCTTATAACTGGAAGTTGCATCACCGGGAACAGAAGCCAAAAGTATCAACACAGCGTAAAGAGACTGAGAAGACTGTTGAGTCAGAGCAGCAGGAAGACTTAGAAAATAAGTTATCGGAAGATACAAGTTCATCACATTTGGAATGCACCATGGTACCAAGAAAAAGGAGAACCCATGAAGAAGACAGTGAAAGTGACACTTCTTAGATGTGTGAGATAAATGGAGACATTACCAGCGATGATTCCATATATTCATTTCATGTATCCGATGAATATGGTAAGTAATTTTGGTAGAAATGTCATATCATAACGAGATAACGTTTTGCCCTTATGTGTATAGAATATTTCGAGAACGTTACTAAGTCCTGAATGTTCTCTAATTCTTTTGTACTTTTATTAGCTTGATACTGCCAATTGAGGTGTATGAAACCAGAGAAAACTAACTGAATTTTGCCCAATTCTAAATTAAAGCATGGAATCATTTGAATTACGCGTATGAATCTGATGCCACCCAATCATAAACTAATTAAAGAAACTGACGTACCCGTCATGTGAAGCCCATTAACCAATGGCATTTTATCTATTTTGTTCCCAAGAATGCTAGTTTCTCGCAAAACATGAAAATGCAGTTACTTCATTCTAGCTTCAACAGCTCATTTTTTATTATATTGTGATGCCTGGCGAGCAAGTGTAGGGAAGTGTGAAAGTCTTCGTATATACTCCTACTCTTGCTGTGTTCAATTTGTAGTTATTAAAGCATGTATGATATAACAGAAAATATATTTCAAGTCATGTCAGTTGTAATGGCTTGTCGCCCATAGTCACTTGCAGAATGTAAATTAAAAGAAAAGCATTTATCAGCGTTCCATGTACTTGCTTAGTTTCTTTATTTGTAGAAAAATAAATGTAGTCTTTATCAGAGTGATCTGTTGTTTAAACTGTGCTCTCTGGAAAAATATCAAAAGAGGAATGACCACATAACTCATTTCTATTAATGAAAATAATAAATTTAATGCCTTTTGACAATTGTTCTAGCTTCTACTGGATCTAATGTTACCTTTTCATTATTTTTATGTACTGCTCAAGAAGATCTGTATCACATACATGATTGAAAGTAAAAAAACCCTTATATTTACCCAATTTGGGTAAATACCTGGGTATTTACCCAAGGTAAATACCCAAAAAATATTTACCGGTAAAAATCCCATCACTAATCAGGTATAGTGCTTGTGTAGAAGCACTTTCTGTCCAAGATACAGGTAATTAACAACCAATACAAAGTATCTCGTTGTAATAGTATTGTTTTCGGTGCTTTACCATAAATCCAAATCCAGAATCCCATTTGTCAATAGCACGCGCACAAGCCATTAATCCGACGAGGAAGACTATTTTGGATGTGTCGATATTCCTGAGCTATAGCAAACTAAACTTTACTGAAAGATCCTAATAAATCTTTCTTGTACTAGTATCAGTTTCTTTTTCTATGTTAGTACCTTAAAATATCTGTTTCACTTTATTCAAAACTTCACTAGTGCCAATTACTTCTTCCTATGTTAGTAATCTTTAAAATATATTTTCGCTTTATTCAAAGCTCTTAAGAAATATTTCCTTCACTAGTATAATTTTTTTCTTTCTATGGTAGTAGGCTTAAAATATATTTTCCTTTATTCAAAGCTCTTAATAAGTACTTTCTTCACTAGTGTAAATTCTTTCTTTCTATGTTAGTAATCTTTAAAATATATTTTCACATTATTTAAAGCTCCTAATAAGTCTTCCCTTCACTAGCATCAATTCGTTCTTTCTATGTTAGTTGGCTTCAAAATATATTTTCACTTTGTTCAAAGCTCTTAATAAGTCTTTCCTTCGCTAGTGTAAATTCTTTCTTGCTATGTTAGTAATCTGTAACATAAATTTTCACTTTACTCAAAGCTCTTAATAAGTCTTTCCTTCACTACTATAAATTCTTTATTTCTATGTTAGTAGGCTTTAAAATATATTTTCACTTTATTCAAAGCACTTAAGAAATATTTCCTTCATTAATATCAATACTTTCTAAGTTAGTAGGCTTTAAAATATGTTTTTACTTTATTCAAAGCTCTTAATAAGTCTCTCCTTCACTAGCATCAATTCTTTCTTTCTATGTTAGTAGTCTTTAAAATATTTTTTCACTTTATTCAAAACTCTTAAGTCTTTCCTTCAATGGCATCAATTCTTTCTTTGTATATTAGTAGGCTTTAAAATATATTTTCACTTGGTTCAAATCTCTTAATAAGTCTTGCCTTTACTAGTATCAATTCTTTCTTTCTATGTTAGTAAACTTTAAAATATATTTTCACTTTATTCAAAGCTCTTATAAATATTTCCTTCACTATTATCAATTCTTTCTTTCTATGCTAGTAGGCTTCAAAATATATTTTCATTGTATTCAAAGCTCTTAATAAGTCTTTTCTTCACTAGTGTCAATTCTTTCTATGTTAGTAGTCTTTAAAATATATTTTCACTTTATTTAAAGCTCTTAATAAATCGTTGTTTCACTAGTCTCATATTTTCTTTCTATTGTGAAGTATCTGTCTATTGGAAATGAAGTGACTGTGTATTTGATATAAAGAAGCATGAACTTTTGAAAACTTTGAAAGAAAACTTTGACTAGAAGTGTACATTCTCAGACACCTGTTGTAAATGCATATTTGTTAAATAAACTCGACTAGCTTCCTTCTTTCCTTTCCGCATACCTTCGAGCACAGCCTGATACTTCCCGATTAAGTCATCAATCTTGAGTTGGACAAAACTAGGAGGAACAGAACAACAAGGGGTATTCGACACGCGATCAAGAGAGGTGCAGGATCATCGGAGAGAAACGGATCCCACCATTGGAGGACCACCGACTCCAAGTCAAAGAGTACCATTCTGACGGTTCATCGCCGCAGACACCTTCAAGTTTGTCATCAGAGTAGTAGAATGAAGATGTAGAAGGACATTATCGTAAGACGCTTATCGACGCCCCTTGCAGACCAAAAGGATTAAGATTCAGATGTTGACTATCTTCAGCTAATCCAGACTTCTCCAGATATTCATTCCAGATGACCAGGATGACACCAGCTTCGTTGGATATGTCAGGCTAGTGCTCATTCCTATTCTTTAATTACAACCTTTCTCTTTCTCTCACCCTTTCCCCCAACTAGTCATTTTCTAAATTAGAAATATTTGAATTTTATTTAAATTCAACCACAATTTTACAGTTAAGTACCGTGTTGTGCATCAGTTCCATCCCCATTTGGTTGTATTTATTTATTTCATATTCTGAGCTATAACTGATGACACAGCACCGGCACACTATGTTAGTAGTCTTTAAAATATATTTTCACTTTATTCAAATCTTCTAATAAATCTTTCTTCACTAGTGCGAATTCTTTTTTCTACCTATACATTAGTAGTCTAAAAGATATTTTCACTTTATTCAAAGGTCTTAATAAATATTTCTCTCACTGGTATCAATTCTTTCTATCTATGTTAGTAATCTTTAAAATATATTTTCACTTTATTTTAAGCTATTAATAAATCTTTCTTTAACTAGTATCAATTCCTTTTGTTTATGTTAGTACTCTTTAAGTTATGTTTCACTTTATAGAACTCTTAGTAAATAATTTTTTAGTATTATCAATTTCCTTTTCTATGTTAGCAGTCTTTTAAATATATTTCACTTTATTGAAAGCTCTCGATAAATATTTCCTTTTCTAATATTAAATGTTTCCTCTATGTTAATAAACTTTAAAATATCTGTTTCAATTTATTCAAAAGCTTAGTATACCATTTCTTTACTACTATCATTTTTCGTATGTTATTAGTGTTTAAAACACCTGTTCCACCTGTTCTAATTCTCATCCCCTTTCAATTCTGTCTAAGGACCTTCTGATATCCAACACTTTCGTTATATATCCTATTTCTTCATTTTTTGTTTTCGTCCGGAGAAAATGTTATTTCATTCTTTTCTATCTTCCTCATCTCTCAATTTTGTCCTTGTTTGGTTCCATACTACATCTTGGTTATTATTAGTTTGTACAAAAATACTAATAGTTACTGTTAACTGTAAAAATTTTCTGGAAAAGAACGAATTTACATGAATTTATTCTGTTTGTAAAAATCAGTAAAATATACTTTTCTTCCAGATGAACATCATCATAAACAATGCAGCAATCTGTGTTATGCTGGCTGCGACGAAAATAATGTTGATACGGGCATTTTGTTTAAGACGAAGTAAGTAGTGTAATTTCTTATTAGTATTAAGATATGAAAATATAAAGAAAAATTAAAAACTAGATGTAGAGACATTTTGCAGAAGTATTTTTAGTTAGATAATATTTACAAACTAAAAATATACCATAGAGCTTTCTAACTCCCTTTAACATTACAAGCACTGACCTAGTCTGCCTACCTTTAAGCACTGATGGGTCAATTTGACCCATGCAGGATTCATGTGCAAGTTTGGTTTATATGTGATCAAACATCTAATTCACCATTACAGGACCTGCACTGTTTGAAAAGTTTGTACAGTTATAGACAAATAGATGCTGAATTATCTGAAGTGGCTCTTTCTAAATTTTCTCGCCATCTCTGGTACTTGACAGAGAAACACGTACTGTTGGTTTTGTTTTATGATGAAGTTAACATAATGGAAAAACAAAAAAGAAAATATGGTTGAAAGGATTAAAATTGTAAGGGGAAATAGTGAAGCAGCAAAGAGGCTTGACGCAAGAGGTGGTAGCATTAAAATTCTTGTGAAAAGAGAAATCAGAGACTTATTACAACAAACACACAAATTTTCCTCGGGAGATTTAAAATACCTAAAGAGTTTCTGGAGTATTATCCGATTTCATGGTGAAATAACAACGACTATCTTCAAGGAAAGACAATAGTTAAATTCATCCACGTAACAAACGATGCAGCAGAAAGGGAAGTGAAACTAATAGAAGATTACAACAACGTTCTTACGAAAAGTGAGAGCAGAACAGTTTCTTTTGCAGATAGTGATGGTCCATAGACAACCTTTTCCTAGATGTAACAAAAGTGAACTATGTAGCAAATAAGATTGTAAACTTAAAGTTACCTTAAGACAGGGTTACTTTCCACAAGATTTAAGCAATTTTAAAGAAAATCGCGTGTAACTTACAAACATAATGATTTAGAATACTGTATTTTAAACATACAATAGCTAGATATATAAGGAAAACATTAGTGCAAGTTTATTAGTAAACATTCCGTATGATCATAGTTATTGAAATATAAACTTTGGTGCAAAGTAACCCCATAGGTGAAGTTACTTTGCACAATATAAAAAAACATACGAATATAACGTTTGTGTGCAATGTTTTCCCTTTAATATTTATACATTTTACTTTCTACATAAAACTGCATGCAATCTACAAATATTGATATTAGAATGATGCTACTGGTATCAGTACTTAGTTTGAATTATGAATATTTGTAAAGAAAATTATGTATGTTCTGGTACCGGCACAGGAACCACATTCTAATAGTTTAGCGTATGTCCCACAAAGATGCCAACTCAGGAACAGAAGAAAAAATCCCGTGAACTGATTTGCCTTGGTTATTCATTATGTCCAAGAATATCATCCCAACCGTAATCAGTGGAAGGTTGACGGGGTTTGGGACTTTCAGGCTGAAACACACCCAAATTGCATGATTTCTTTTTTAGAAAATCTAATGTTAGTTGTTCCTATGCGTATAAGCTGCAAGTCCTCCCCCCCCCCAAAGTCTAGTGATTTCTAAGAGAAACGAAGCCTTTGTGAGTGAAGCCCCTCTCAAACTACTTTTCTGAATCCACCACTGTTCAAAATTGATTCTCCAACAAGAAATTCATTTCGGCATCTACCTAAATAGGAAGTTTACCTAAATTTAGAATGCAGGAGGTTCCAGTAGTAATAATTTCCTATGTAAGGGGTATTTTGGACCGCTGCAAAGTAACCCAGAGTAGAGGCTGAAACCGCCTTCTCCCAGTTTTACTTTTTTTTATGACTTGGAAACGTTTCACATTTCAATTTCAACTATTGCATCAAAGTCCCATTATACACAGTAGTATTCTACGAAACTGACTTAACTTTGACGGAAATTCTTTAGGTGATGTCTTTCAAATTTTGGCGGCCTTTACAGTGACAGCTTTCCATACCTCTACAACAACGAACCCTCCTGATAATTAGAACTGATGTTAACCGCCAACATTATGGCCAAAATGCAGTTAGATGTTCTATCTTACGGTGTCAGTTGAAACTTCATCTTTACTGTTCGTTTTGCCGACAGAGAACTGTGAAACTCTTTTCATATTTTGTGCAAAGTAACCACTGATGTGCAAAGTAACCCCGTCTTACGGTACTACATAAATAAGAGATATTTCAATTTCTTCCAAGTTATAATTTTTCTTTTTCCTCATAATGATCTATGAATCATCTTAATGTAAACTTATTTGTAGTTCATAGCGAAACAAAGATTTAACTTTGTCTAGCAGTTTATTTCAGTTTACGTTTAAAAAAAAACTTCCAAACTTCTTACAAATCTGTGGTCCATAACTACAATAAATAACATTACATCGAAGCTTTTCGTTTTCACACGTAATAAGTCTTACATGATTATAGGTAGCTTGAAAATAATGCCATTTTTGTGCTTCGGGTGGGACACTACCTCAAAACGACATGCAACATTACTCTCTTTCTATTTGAAAATGTTGACCTGAATTCAAGATGGCGGACTTCAAGATGGCTATCATGATAATGCTATACAAGATTAGGTTGGACTCTTCGTCTAGTTCCATTATCAAAGATATCTTCCCATTCCCTTAAGCCGTTTCTAAATTACAGGGGTTTATTCCAGATTTTGCCCACATACTTTGTATTGTAAACACATTTAAAATTTTAGGTCGCTTGAGGCACCATTTAAAATTGTTCAATGTAATTTTTCTTCTGGTTTAATGTAGTCCCATATGGAACCATTTTAAGGTGTTCCATCAAGGAAATTCCTAAATTTATTTTTCACCATATAAAAAAGGACCACCTCATATATATATATATATATATATATATATATATATATATATATATAAAGGCTAAAGAGAGATATTGACAAATTCCGCAAGTAAATAAAATACCAACCAATTAAATTCAAAGATAGTATAGAGTCTAGCACAAATTATAATTGCTTTACACTATTAGAAGAAGTTAAACAAGCATAAATACGAATAAAATTGATCACTTTTGTATTTCACTGTCTCCATGTGCGTACTTCGAGCACTGAATTACGTTAATACATCATGAAAATATAAATGCAAACTTTTTAAATGATATATTATGATTTACAGATACCTTTTTAATTAGCATAAACAAATTTAAATTACGCAATTGCAATTCATTTTAGATATTTTACGGATGTAAAACCTCAAAGAAAGTACTTTTTATTTTCGTTTTTCTATAGACCAGAATATTTCAAATTCGATGCTCTATCATCTCACAGATTGTTAGTAACATTCTGGTTAATTCACACACAGAGAACAAATTAAAGATCAAACCTGGCGTTGAAAACTAGTGTGCGTACTCGACGGTTTTTACAGATACGTTTACTCGTGAATTCATTATTACTAGTACACTGCCAGCACTTCTTTTAACTCTACTCTCCTTCCTAGCCCCCTCTTATCCTTTCCTCCTATGCCATGCATCGACCAGTTGAAAATGACTACTATGAGCAAAGTAATTGATTTCTGGAAATTAAAGTACCCTTTTATAGTTTTGCTTATAAGCGAATGAACAGCACTTGAAAAGATCGAAAAGTTTTTATAGGGATGTGTTTTCCTATTTTTCTTATTGAAACAATTAACTTTGTATTTCTAATTTTGACTTTTTTTCTATTTTTGATTTCTCATTGCGCTTTACTATTATTATTATTATTATTATTATTATTATTATTATTATTATTATTATTATTATTATTATTATTATTATTATTATTATTATTTTGAATTTAACATCAATATTATAAAAGAAGGCAACCCATTATTAAAATGAGACCGAATCACTACTTGGATTCTTATACAAGTCGCTGTACTTACAGGAGGGTTTCAGCCCATGATCATATGCTCAAAACGCAAACGCACTAACATTGAGAATTTGAAAAAACTTCAGTTCCGAGTTCAAAGCTAAATTTTAAATTTTTCGAAATGGTTCTTTTTCTAGTCTGGACTCGAAATGTTTCTCATCTCATTTTGTAAATTTATATCCAAAATTTATACGCAGATATTTTTATTTTTATTTATTTATTTATTTATTCTTAATTTCGTCTATTAGTCATCAGTATCGTTCTGCGTCACGAAAAGTTCACGAACCATAATAACATTTAAACCATATAATAATTATTGGAGTATACTATATATAACTTGCGTATTTTTAGTATGTATATATGTGCCTTAACAAATTATTCGTAAATCACTTTATCAATTTATAGCATTTGTATATGAATCATGTGCCACTACAAGTGTTTCTGAGATCTAAAACTTGTGTGAACTAACGTTGCTCACGAGACTGAAGAAATTTTTGGTCTCGTATCAATTTAAAAAAAAAGAAAGAAAGAAAAAAAGAAAACGTGCTCTTGTCTTGTATTCAAGAGGAAACTCGAGAAGAGACGAAAAATTCCTCGATTTGTGGTCAACATTATGTATGACTTTCAGATCTTAATTGTTTAGGTATCTCTGCTACGAGATAAGAGTTGAAGCTATCTCGTCTTGCAAAGGTATTGTAAGTTATTGTAAGATATCGCAAGGTATTGCAAGAGTGACGTTTCAGAAAATTATTGGAACAACTCTGTCTCAACACGAAAATTCTGTTTCGTCTCATCTCATGAATAACCCTAATTCTTTTGGAGTTAAGAGTTATGTGTCACTGTTAGAAATACGTATATATCACTATTCGGAGTATGCTATTTAACAGCAAGGCCGCACCCACAAGCGGGAGGTTCACCGAGACCGGACCCTTCCAAAACTTCGTAGTCTAACTCAACGTAGATTTTTACACTTTCCCAATAAAATGTACTTGTTTTACAGGGAAATGATTAATGTAGCATCAAAATTTGACCATCTGTACTTTTTGTTTTTTAAAAAATAATCTAGTTCTATCATTTTTTTCTGAAAATATATATGGAAGTATTTTACAATTACTTATCATCTTTTCGGGTGCAGAATATTTCTCGTTCAATACTACATACACGCAGGGGCTCGTAGTATTGGACTTCCCTCCTGTCAAAGTTTGGACCCCTCTCAACAAAAAAATGCTGGGTGCGCGTCTGCTTAACAGTATTTTCAATGCATAGTACCTAACTAAGTAAATAAACAATTTGCTCCAGCTGAATAAGGACTATCAACTACTGTTGTTAACAGACTATATATTTTTAGTACCATAAAATTTACTTTTTTGTTATTTTTCTCGAAATCTATGCACGATAAATTACCCTCAAGAGTATCTTTTTCTTCAGTTTAAACCATGTATCGGTTGATATATTTCTCATCTTCGCGCAGCATTATAGTGAAAGAAAAATTAAAGTCAAAAAATTTATCATTATTTTAGACTATATTGCATTAACTACAATGTGTACTGTAATGTTGCTAGTAGTACCATTATGGAAAGCTTGATGAACATAAGTATAATGCTTGTTGATGGCGTTGTTGTCATACGACTCCAATTAATAGGTTTACAAAAAATAGTTTCCCTCGATTTTCTCGAAAACTACGCATGATTTATTCAGTCATATAATTTTCATATCGCGGTTATGCTACGTGTTATCTATGATTTACATAGTACGGGACGTACGTGAGAGGTATTGTAATCATAACAATAACGAACTTTCTTAGGAATCTAGGCATCTGTAATTTGTACACAAATATTCATGAACTTTTTTTTTTTTAATGAACGAATAGGTTTTTGCGGGAATGATTTTAATGTGTATAATTTTACGTTTGTGTCTGTCGAAACTTCCCAAGTACTGACTCATAACTAAGCATTGACAAATATGAAACAAGTACATACCTCAGATTATTGATATAGAGAATAGATGTCCAATTGTCCCACCTCTAATGTAATGTTTCTCCTGGTAAGTCTTTCGTCGCAACTACTCCCGACTTCGAAAAGCGAAGTAGTTTTGATTCTCGATTTGAGCTGAGGTCATGACCTTCTCTGTACTCGTGGTGAAATCGTAAGGACGTGTACTTATGAATCTACTTGTACTTCTTTTATCATATTTATGAATGCATGTACTTACACGTTGACCTGTGAAACGTAGCTGACTTCAGTACTTGAAAACAATTTCAAAGACAGAATTACATAGCAGTTTTACAAATAAAGAATTCATTAATCAATCATAATTGAGTTTTGAAATGTTCAAAATTTCCTTTCACTCTTCTTTGAAAGTCATTTGAAAAGAAATGAACTAAAAGTACAATCATCATCGAAAGTTTAATAACTAACTTGTAAGTTTAATTAGCGTCCGTGACAATATAGGGTAAGAACTCCAAATATGAGGATAGGCACCTAAATTGAGATCCCTACCTATCTTGTGAAGCAAGAACTGCAATTTAATGGGAACAAGCTAAAACGAAAGGGAATAGCCCGCCACAGCACCGGAAGTCACGTGAACTCGTTATATGGAGAATTGTTAATATAGTGGAGGCTGGAAGAAATTGTGTCCCTACAAAGTTTTATTTAACGTTCACACATCAGGCGCTGAAAATGGAGAAGATAAATTGATATTCATTCTAGCTTTACTTTGTTTTATACCAGTGAATATGAGTATTGTAGCTCTTATATTAGGAGTTCATTTGTATTGACATTTCTGTATTCACGAAGTAGCCTCTGTCTAATATTTGATGTTGATGTTCATTGTTAGTTCCCTATTGTGACAGTTATGTTGTATATACATTAAAATGTTATTTATCTTTATGTTTTATGTAACAAAATACAAACAATGTGGAGCACTATTTGTGTATGAAAAAAGTAAAAACTTCAATTGTTGGAAAAGCATACATTTTCAAAATTTGTTTCTATTTGCTCATAAATCTTAACTAATGCATATATATATATATATATATATATATATATATATATATATATATATATATATATATATATATATATATATATATATATATATATATATATATTACTAATTAGAAACCAATAGTGGAAGTTATTTTTCCTTTCTTTTGATGCAAGTGAAATGACAAAATCATCCTACTAAATCTTTACCAACAAGGAGTGAATTAGTCCTTCATTTTTCATTTTGGCATTGTGCTGTCATTTTGAACACATTTCTTACTGATTTGGTACACATATGCACATTAAAAGAAGTTATCAAAAGTCGTTGCAGTTTATGTGTACGAATGGTGTAAAAAGCTTTACAGTGCGTATGTTCTAAAATTGAAGAAAATGAGATAGATTGAAAATGTAACGTTTTATATGTTTTTGCCATCACAGGATTTTGTTTAAAGACAGTGTTGGAATGGTGAGTTAATAAAAGAGCTCTTTCAATATTATACAAAAAGCTAGGGTCTCTTATTAGGTACACGTCATAAAAATAACACTGTAGCAACTTTGTTCACATTTTTCAAAATTTTTATTTATTATTATACTTTTATGTGTTCAAATAGTTTGTATCGTAAATTAGATATTCCACTGAATATATTAAAGTATTTGTTTATGCTTTAATTAACCAGTATATAGCATCCTAAAATTTTAGGGTCTGATATTCGGGGTTCTTACCCTATCGATTTGAATGTCAAATCTTGGGACATTTTTTCCTGTTAAACGCTGGTAATATTGTATAACTTTATGACAGCAGCATATTACAGCTAAACATAATTGTAAATAATCTTTCTCCACTTAATTATTGAAAACATCGATCCTATTAATATGATATTTAAGGTTAAGGTTAAAATAGTTATATACCGCTTTCTGTTAAATGTGCTTAGTAATCTAACGCAAAAAATAACGTTTTTACTAAGATTTAAACTGTAAAATTAATTACAAATAATTGACAATTACAAATTATTTCATACTTAACTGAAGATTGGCCCATAATCAACTAATGTACTCTATTGTTACTTCAGGATGAGCAACCCTATTGTAATTTACCACATGACCTCATTTCCAAGAATGAGATTCCTGCGAGATATCATGTTTGGTGACCTTGAAATGACAGGTAAAAGTATACTTTCCTTTTAACACATATTATATATACATAGTTCACGATGAGATGACTCCAATGTTTTTGGAAGTAAGATTAGTCACATTGTGTACTAAACTTTAACTAATATCCATTGACTCTTCCCCGTAACACAAACAAGTCTTGTATTGCTAGTGTAGAACATGTATACAAAACAGCACTTAAATTTCATACAAGTTCAGCTGCTCCTAATATGTTATTACTATTTAGTTTTCTTGTTTCAAAAGGCTTGACGAGTTATAAAAAGCAGTTGTAAAATTACAAGTTACGTGAAGCCAAGTGTAACGTGTTTGTACTTCAAAATTCGAGACAAAGACTTTGGGGCACATATGTCAATCGCTTATGTAAATCAACACGAATTTTAGGCAACTATATTTATA
This sequence comes from Thermobia domestica, assembly GCF_964235325.1. Lineage (NCBI taxonomy): Eukaryota > Metazoa > Arthropoda > Insecta > Zygentoma > Lepismatidae > Thermobia > Thermobia domestica. The sequence goes on from NC_137454.1 coordinate 158,342,447, forward strand.
TTTGATCACATTATTAAAGGTGAATCTGAAAATCATGATGTACTGAAGAGATTCCGTATGCACTATTAGATATTTTAGGACATCTTGAATACCAATGTCAAATTCAAAATGGTGTGTGAACCTAGAACCAAATGAAGACAGCATACTTATCCATAAACCGAATAACATACATTATATAATTACTTTGATTTTATTATTAAGTTAGGTATTAGCCATGTAAAGTAAACTACTGTTTTAGTATCTAAAGTCTTATGGAACGTCTGTCTGCCAAAAGGAATCACAACATAAACGGTAAGAGCTATCGAGAAGCGTTTTCTTTTTTATTGGAATTGATTTACTGTCTCTAGGTTAACTTCACTCTTTTATGTTATCATCTATTCATACCGGAAGTGGTAGATATTAACCATTTCCGGTTTCAACGTTGATCGCCATAGAAGGAAAACGATAACAGGTAGCGGAAGCTGTTTTTCAAAAACCATTCAGCGTCTCAAGAAAATGTATAATCCTTACACACATCTCTTTACTATAAAGGTAACCAAGAAAGTTCTGTCGCTTTTATGGAGGTCTGTGTTTAATTGGCCCTCACACCATGAGTTGAACCATAGCCGTCTTTAGGAAGGCCCCGGCCTTCGGTGTGGCAACGCTGTTCCCCACACCACTCGACGTCCATCGCGAGCAACACGAGGACAAATCTTTTTCTGCAGGTTGTTTTTCTTTCTTTTTTTTCACTTCCTTTTGTCAGCTTTTTGTGATTGTTTTGTCCAATAAACAAATGGAATATTCTTGTTGAATGTAATAAGCAAGAGAATAATATAGCGAAGGCTACGTAAGTTAGTAATAAGTAATCAAAGAGTGATTGACTAATACAATATAATTAGTAAGATATGTTTAAAGTACAGGATCATGACAACAAATTGATTAAAATAATATAAAATCTATTCATAAAATAAGATTACATAATATATTGAAAGATGTAAGTCAAAGCAAGAAAGGGTAAACGAACAGTAGGAAAATGAAATGGAATCTTTGAGTTTTACGTCCCACGCTTATGCCGGTTAGGCTAAAGGAGACGGTGAGGATGAGAGATGAATGAAATGGTGGAATGAAGAAAGTGGTAGGAAACGGGAGAACCCCGAGAGCACCCCCAGGTTCGATCCCAGCTCGCACCAAGTGAACTTTGTGGTGGACAAACACCGTGTGCGTGGGTTTCCTCGGGGTTGTCCCGTTTCCTCCTATTTTCTTCATTCCACCATTTCACTTATTTCTCATCATCACCGTTTCCTTTAGCCTAACCGGCATAACCGTGGGACGTAGAACTGAAAGATTTCATTTTAAATTTCTTAAGGTTTTCTTAATATAAATAAAAAAAATACCAAACGTAATATAGCAACCAAGGAGCTGTCCCCCTAGAAAATTTTCTTCGGGCGCCCATGTTCTTAAGTATTGTAGATAATGCATATACAGTACATTTACAAATTTGGCAGAATTGTCAGAATTTTAGGTCTATTAAAGGCCGTTCTCATGCTGAAAAGATGTTTAACTTCCTTCTATTCCTTTCTTTTACAACAGATTGATTCATTAATTTTGAATAGTTATTTAAAAGAATATTTCACAAACAATATTTGCTACCAATTTTTCACTGTCGTGGTGGCATGGATTTACAATAATATATAATCATGTTATTGTCTCTGCTTATCCCTAATACACTTAAGCGATGCAAGACTAATTTCTGATTATTGTTTGAAATTAACTTGTTTTCATATTCTTTAGATATTAACACCTGCATAATTGCAAATACATGTTTGCATACTCTTACAATAAAATCTGACGGTACCGACAATTTGCTTCGATTTATGTTAGTGAAATATTCATATTTTGATTCCTCTTTATGTATCAAAATATCATTACACGCATCACAGTTAAGTTTGTGTGCTGTCTTGAAACACATATGTACAGCCACATACGTACAGAAATGCAGAATCATCTAATACTTGTGTAACACTGCTCAAATAGTCTTTGTTTAGAATCTCAAGAAACAAACTATTAATATAATCTTTACTGTTTACAAATTCGTAATGATCATCCAATATTTCGCTTGAGAATGGAACGCTTTGGAAATCGGAAACTCTTTACATATTCTTCCTCCGTAATTGTTTTAATGTAATTACGTTGATACCCAGGCATAATACATTTATCTGGCATTCTGTCCTCTAATTCCCATAAATGTTACACTTTACAGCATCTAAATACCAACGCCTTTTACTGACAGCGTGCGATTTTCACCATTTACCGAAAGGCAGATGTTCCAGCCGATAGAACGTTCGCGCTGCGTTGCCAAGTTTCTATGGCGGGGCCTTCCTAGAGATAGCTATGGTTGAACACAAATGGAGATAAGGCGAAGGTCAGTTGTTGGTGTGGGTATATACAACATAGTACCTGGTTGTGGAAGTTTAGTTACACCGTGAACTTGCGTAAGGACAGAGTAAACATGTGACCTCCACAGAGTCTCATTAGGGCGTGTATGCTCTACCAGTTCAAACTGTGGTTATACGCATGAAACTCGTAATGAAGACACTCAGATTCGAATTCCATCCAGGCAATTATTTTTTCTTTATTGGAAGGAGATGTTTACGTAATATATATTGTAAGATTATTATTATTATTATTATTATTATTATTATTATTATTATTATTATTATTATTATTGAAAAGTTGAGACTTGGCTACATATTTTATATTATATGAAGTTTTTGATTATTTAATTTCAAGTCTTTTTGTTGACATGGAACGTATCTGAAATGGTGAATTCCTTAAATCATTAATATTTCTAGTGAGTAGTGGAACGAATAGTCGAAACATAAAAATTGTTGGGAAAAAATAACCTTTTTGATCAGTGGTGGTTTTACTCGTACTAACGATATATCTTACGTATTCATCAATTGATTGCTAAACACATTACGTTTCCAGCCAGTACAAATCAAGGTTGATACGGATTACGTCATCTTGTAGTTATGTTTCCTTGGTCACTGTTCCATTACGAGTGCACTGAAGAAAGTCACCTCGAGACCAAGACCAGTAGAAATTGAATATTTTCCCTGATATCTTACATTCGAAGTACCAATATTTCAAATCATAAAAATTTCCTTTAATTATCCAGCGGAAATCGAACCCAGGACCACCGGCATGTGAACCCAACGCTTATACCACTACTCTAAGACATCGCTGTTTATTAAGGGATGAAAAACTTGCCATGAAGTGACTTCAGCAAATTACACACTTTTACAATTTCAATGTTGTAAAATTTTTATTTCGATTTTAATAAAATAGAAAGTGTTATGTAGAAACAATAGTCAAGAGAGTTGAAATTAAATTGTCAAACTAAATTGTTGAAAATGAATGATAGAAATAGTATTATTGGATGTTGTTGCAGCATACGATTTGAGGAAGTTTAACGCCCTGCTTGAGCATAGAGGCTAAATGTTACGTGAAACTACAGTTTAAATATATGTCTTCGGAAATGAAATGAAATCTTACGGAAATGAATGAAAGTTTTACGTCTCACAGTTATGGCGGCTAGGCTGAAGGAGACGGTTATATATAAAGTACGAGACAAGAATAAACGACGAAAAATAACTTTAAAACTAATGGCATTTTTGGTCGTTTATTCTTGTCCCGTACTTTATATATATATATATATATATATATATATATATATATATATATATATATATCTTCGGGTATTTCTTTATAATTACATTCTTTCATAAGCCATTAATATACATTGCAGATATTCGTTCAAAATTTTATCAGTCTACTCGATATTGGGGAAATCAAAATCTCTAATCGTTTGCCCGCGAAGAAGTGATGTGTGGCCCGCGCACTTAAACGTACTCTTTATATATATTTTCTGTTTATTACGTTATTTTGTACGAAAGTTTTATTTTTGTGAAATGCAGAAAAAGAAACCTTCTAATGTAAACAACCTAAAACTCAAGCTACCTCATGCTGTAAGCGCCGGTGGACCAGCAATGGGCTACTAGCGACCTCTCTGCAGCGATGATTCGCTGTGACCTCATATCCGTTTTGAAAATTATATCACCACCAGCGGAGGCGCGATGAACGCCAATGAACCACAAAATTACTCCTCCAAATATGTTAAATCAAATGTATGCGTGATTTCTTCACATTAAAGTGGAGTAGGCGCGAACCACCAACCTTATAATCTGTAGATGAATGTTTTTCTGACTTCCCCATGGAAGCGATGAAGGAGACGTCGCATGTAGAGGGATAGATCGTTGAGGTCTTTTTAATTTGGCCAAGCAGAGTGCTCCCTTATGTAAACAACCTGAAACTCAAGCCATTGTCTTTTACAACAGCAGGAAATAGTTTTGAAATAAATAACATTTGTATTTATGATGTCCATGATGGAATAAAAAGTTAAAACAAGGATATTTTCAAATTTGCCACTTTTCCGTATAAATTCCAACAGAGTAAAGTTTTAAATTCATATTAACAACTTTTAAAATTGAGGCAATCACTTATCAGTTTTTGGTATTTAAGTTGACACCTTTTTGGAAAAAGTTATTATCGTAGAACACTGCTTTCATTTTTTAATTGTTGCCCGCAACATGACGCCCAACTGGGCAAGTGGCTCGATGGATTCAAAAGAATGTTGGGCATTCCAGACCTAGAGAGAGACCATATTCATTTCATTTTTTACTTTTACATACATATATAGACATGGATCCAAGGTACGGTCAAGGCTAGTAGAGCTGGACGATTAGAGGTATCGTAAACCGTAGTTTCGGTTTGTAATACAAACCGGTTTTGAAATGGCTAAGCGAAACCAAACCGAACCGAGAAATGGTTATATTTTCTATTGACCATTAACATTTTTTTTCAAACTAACATGTAACTCTTCAGAAGTGTAACACTTCGATTTTGATAAAATTTGGCTGGTAGGTACTACACATAAAATACGCCAATACGTGTTTTTATTTTGTGCTCAAAAACGGTTTTAGGGGGGCAAAAGCTCCCACGCAAATTTGAAAGTTGACGCTCGAAAGGCAAGAAGAAGTGGACCGAAGTAAATGAAATTGTGCACAGATACTATAGACGTAAAATAAAAATGGTTGGGTGGGGCACGGACCCCTCTAAACCTTTGATGACGAAATATCGAAAGTGCTACTAACAGTATGTCAGAAATGCCTAATGGACATGAAGAATTGCAACGAAACTTTGTGTAGGAACAATACGAAAAAATAAACGAACGTGTTTTTTATTTTCTACGGAGAAACGTTTTTAGTGGCAAAAGCCCCCACCCAATATTTGAAAGTAGACGCCCGAGAGGCAAGAGGAAGTGGGCGGAAGTGAATGAAATTTTGCACAGATATTGTAGATATAAAATGGAGGAATATGTGTTTCGTATTTTCCTGAAAGAAAAATGGTTAGGTGGGGCACAGATCTTTCCAAACTGTTGATTACGAAATATCAAAATTGGACATTAATATACGCCAGAAGTTTCTAAAGGATATGGAGAATTGCAACGAAATCTGTTTAGGGACAATACTATAAAAAGTGAACACGTGTTTTTAGTTTCTGCGGAGAAACAGTGTTGGGAAAGAAGGAAATATTTCCGTAGTAGCGCAGGAACCAGTGAACCGAATGAATGGAATTATGTATGGATATTGTATATTTAAAATAAAGAAATTTGTGTTTCCCAAGTGTCGCCATCGGATTTGCTTAAAATTTTGCACATCAACAGAAAAAAGAAAATAAATCGACATGTGTTTTTGTTTATGCGGAAAAACACTGTAAGGATTAAAGGTACACCTTGTCTCAAAAAGGTTGAGCGCATTCTTTATTGGTGTTTTGAGGCAAAAATTTTCAAAGTCCAACTTCGGGTATCTTCGGGAAATAGTAAACCAGGTTCGAACCTCCAAGCCAGCCTTTGTAATCGGGAAAAAGTTTGCAGATGTAAAAGTTTTTCTTCTTTTAAATATAATAAGACTTGTTATCAAGTGTTGAAAAAAAGCAACATTGATTGAAATACTTAATGACACAATATTTCGAAACTTTGTATTAATGTCACCACATGCTTGTTTGTCATTTAGCTCTCCATACGTAATGGAATATTTAGATATGTAAACGAATCTTTCCATATGTAAAAGAATGCTCAAAGTTAAGACATAGAACATAATTATCGCCTAAGTACTAAAATAATAGTCAAAGTAGAACAAAAACAGCGTTTCTAGTGGGTATGAATGAAATAATTTTCTTGAGAACCGTTATACATCGCTAAAAGTACCTTCGCAGAAATCCTTGTGTTAGCTCACTGGTAAGCTGTTGGATTTCAAATCATAAGGTTGTGAGTTCGAATCCCTTCTGGGTCAATGCTCTTTTAAAATTATATTTTCCGCAATGCATGAAAAATTATATAAAATAATGACATTAAATACATCAGTTGTATCTATATAACATAATCATTGCAGAATGTAGTAATTATTATGTTTAAAATATAACATCTGAAATAGGTAGGTGTCCACAGTAGGTCTGTATTATATATATGAGAATGTTAAATACAAGTTAAGAAACTCGTTCACTAGCAATAAATAAATCATGTAGTGTATTTATTTGCAGCTATTTGTCATATAGAGGGTAATTCTCAACATTCATAATACAGCATGTCATTTATGTTCTTGAAAACTTATTCGATGCATAAACCGAAGGTTTAAACAGAGAATCCAAAGTCGCAACGCTCGCAAGAAATTCATGAACCCCAAAGGTCACGTGAGCAGACTGGAATTGTCCTTATGAAGCACGCCACAGCAGAAAGTCTTTACATAGATTTTCAATTCAATTCCTGATATATGCTTTTGCAATGTGGAAGTGGTGATACCTTTAGTCGCTCTCTCTCGCTCGCTCGCTCACTCTCTATTTATACAGAATATAAAAGTGGATGGATGTGTGTGTTTCAACATAATTCTGATATATCTAGCGCAATTATAACTATATTTCTTACAGTCTGGAAAAGAGTACTGTCGGGATACATATCAAAAATGCTAGAAACTGGTCGATATTAGTATCGAATCCATAGCTTCGTGGTCGCTTAGGTGAATAGTTCTACTTTCAATTCAAGTCCAATTAAGTTCCCATTAGCACCCAGGGTGGTTACGTAGCGACATAAAAATATCGAAATCAACCGATATTAGAATCGAATCGTAAATTTTCAGCGCCGCTAACAGTGCTGCATTTCCCATTAGTCCACATTAGTCCACATTTCACATTAGTCCCATTGCCTAGAGGGCAATATATTTGCAGAGTGCAAAGTTTAAAACTTGAATAATATTTTAATTTTTTCCGTACGAAAAAGTTAAAAATCAAGAGCAAATATACTATTTCATGAACAATCCTCTTTTACTGTTCTAATATGTATAATAATAGCGTAAGAAATCTAAAAATAATTCAGAACACGTTTCACATTTGTTATTTTTTGTTACGTAGTTCTAGCTGTAGCATGTAGTGAGTGGTATTTAAATGTAATAAATTCACTAATTAAGCATATTCGAATTAAGTTTTATTTTTAAGTTAGGGATGAAGGGGCGGAGAAATATGTAGTTATTGGGGCGCCGAGAGCAAACGTGCGTAGAGGCGCCGAGCTTTTAAATGCAACACTGGTCGCTAAATTAATTGGTAGAAATTTTAATGTCATTTAAGACCAAATTTAGTCCTAACGGTGGCAGTATCCGTTTGCTCTCCTAGGAGAAATGAAAGGGGCTGACATCAAAATTATATATATATATATATATATATATATATATATATATATATATATATATATATATATATATATATATATATATATATATATATATATATATGTATATAAAGACCGACATTAGTGTCGAATCCATAATTTTCGAGGTGGATTAGATAAAGAGTGGCACTCCAGGTGCTTAATGATATAGAAAATTAGTTTTTCTTTCTTTTTTTACGTTGGTCTACTTTTCCTTGATTTGAGACTTTCAAATTTCATCCTATTTTCTACTGAAATGTGTCTGTAAGGCAACAAAGAAATAATTATATATGATAAATTTAAATTCATTTTAATTCGGAAGTTGAGAAACACTTTGCCATTATATATCGTAAAGGTCAGATCCACCAGCATAGTAACAGAGAGGTGCTTGAGCCATTGACGGTAGAAATTCAAACTCCGGTATGTAAGTGATAATTTCACAGTCTTGTTTTATTACAAGTGTAGCCTCTTTAGTCAACGGAGAAGAGGACGTGGATTATGGGTCAGAGTTGATGTCGATGGGTCGGAGTTGGTCGCAATGGTTCAGAGTGGTTCATAGTTGGTGGTGGGTCAGAGTAGATCACGATGGATGATGGGTCAGAGTGGGCCAATGGGTCATTTGGGTGGTGGATGATACTGGATCATGGTGGGTCGTGAATCAAATTTTCATTGACCCACACCATCTCTGGTTAAAATTGTACTAAAGATAAGAGGCACCGAAGATGCATGTCGGCTATTATGCTCAAATTTTGCACATAGATAGTACCCCACCAGAAAGCAATAAATCTGAAACGGTTCACGGTAACACCTCCTAGAACTCGAGATGTAGGGGTTTGTCTGATTGGCTAAATTAAGACGTCAATGATTTATCCATCAACAAGCAAGCTTTTTATGATCGTTTCCGTAGGGAAATCAGAAGAACACGTGCCTAGTAATCGTAATATTGATAGTTCGCGTCCACCCCGGGGTATTTGTTTTGTGTTTTTTTGACTCACCTAAATATAAACAAATCACACATATAGGCATTTTAACATATTTTGGGAGAGTAATTTTGTGGTTCGTTGTCGTTTCATCGCGTCTCTGCCGCTGGTAGTAAAGTTTTCAAAATGGAACTGGGGCCACCGCGGATTGTCGCTGTGGGGCCACCAATTTTTGGCGAGAGGTCAATAGTTGACCATCTGTAGTCCACCGACGCTTACAGCTTAGGGTAATGAACGATGTCTTTGCCTTGTAGACGTCATGACTACCGACGTCGGCAGTCAACTAGCTTTTAGTATTCCTTTACTAACCATCTATCGTTCATGTTTATACACGGTGTTGTAATAATAATAATAATAATAATAATAATAATAATAATAATAATAATAATAATAATAATAATAATAATAATAATTATTATTATTATTATTATTATTATTATTATTATTATTATTATTATTATTATTATTATTATTATTATTATTTGTAGTAATAGTAGTATAATTGATAATAGAATAATTATATTGTCTATGTATTGTCTAGGTAGGACTACACACAGGATTTGGCTTGTTTTAGTTTGACTCGACTCTAATCCGAGTCGAGTTGGAGGATATTTTTCGCGCCGAGTCCTAGAGTAGACCTCAAAGATGTCTGTTTCGAGTCGAGTCGAGTTTCAAAGAAAAGTCGCTCGTGCCCATCCCTACTAATGAGAGCTTAATCGGAGTTAAGCGAAATCGAAAGTCACACTATTTATCTAAGCGACCCCGAAAACTATGAATTCAACACTAATACCGATCATTTTCTAGCAATCTTTTATATGTATCCCCCTCCCATTCACCATAGGTAACCCGACAGCACTCTTTTTCAGACTATAAGAAATTTGGTTAAAATTACTCTAGGCCAGTGGTTCTCAATCTAATTCCTATCACGATCCCCTTTTATCACATCCTCTTGCCAGCGACCCTTTTATAATTTGTGTTTTATAATAAGCTTGTGTGGAATTTTAACATACCTATTTCTATAATAGTAGAATCCATTTCTTGTTTATAGTGAACAGTGCCATGGCATGGAAAATCAGCGCTCGGGGCGAGAGTATACGACGATGTCTCCGTACATATGAGTGAGGTCGACAGACTAGCTGCGAAGCGCCACCATGGTTGGCACGAAGCACAATAAAATTTTCAAAAGTAAACTCTGCCTTTTCTTGATTTTGAGCACACTTTATTACGTTTTTCCTTCTATTTTATACATGTGCACATGCACTTTCCTATAGGGATGCACGCGAGACGCGAGAAGTCTCGTCTCGTCTCGCATTTGCGATACGAGACACGAGACGAGAGTGAAAGTCTCGCAGTCTCGCAACATTTATGAATTACATTTAATTGTATATTTAGTAATTTTACATTTATTGAGTTTTCTAAGTTGAGCGTTAATGCCTCCAGGAACAAAAAAGTGATTGGGGCAATAGACATTTTATGAGATTTATTATTAATCAAGGTTAATTTTCAGAATTAAAGCCTTCTTTAGTTTCTAAAAAAGAAAAGCTTTGTAAATTGGAAATTTATTACAGCATCGATTTAGGACTTTATTTTGCGACACAAACATATACACGCGGGCGCGCACGAATACATGAACTTCTATTTTTGGTCTGAAAAGCGAATAAGACTCCCTATTGCTGCGAAATATGATATTTCTGTTGTTTCTGTCTTTTTCACATTACTACTAGCGATTAATGTTGGGGGATGGCGGGGAAATCCCCTCTCGTCAAAGTTTATCCCCGGCCCGGCTCGCAGAAATAATATGATATTTTTACATGGAATAAGTATTTTCTTTCTATATATTTATCATAAACATCCCCCTCTAGTTCGGAAGTTTAATTCAAATACTGGTTTGGCAGGATGTCCCTATAGGTTTCGTGGGAGATGGTAGGAATGGCCCTATATCTGTCAGTAATTTTATTTTCTAGATCTGGCAGCATAAGTTGAAAGCGAAAGTTGATAAAATGCGATAATCCAACATTGCTACAAGCCCGAACGAACCAAAAGAATTGTGTCGTATTTTGTTGTGAGGAGTACTTTTGTTGTGTACAAGCGTTTTTGGTGGTATAAAAACATCTTTATACTGGAAAATCACCCTTCAAGGAAACGACCAAAACGTGTAAATGTTGATAGTGGCGACGATATTTTAGAAGAGGCAAATATTGCTGGAGACCTCTAAGTTGGAAAACAATGTTGGATCCAGCAACAATTTATGCTGGTTTTGCTGTAAATTATGCTATTAATTTGACGAAAATTAATGGTCCAGCGATCAAATTCCAGCACAACTTTTCTTTTAATTTGGAGCGGAGGGGACACAAGTTTGAATACCATATTGAACTCTAGGTTCCGTCTCCTTAGGGTGTTATGAACATTCATCCCATGGAAAGCAATGGCAAACCACCATTCACCTTGCCAAGGGACTTTTAGGTCAAATACCTGCCTTCGGACAGAATATCACATCATCATTCATTAACAGCCATAGAATAACACATTGCAAAATTTTGACCTAGAATATATGCGAGACCATGCAAGAAAGTCTCGCGCGAGACGCGAGATGAGACTCAAAATTTTATGCGAGACGCGAGACGAGACTTCACATTTGCGAGACAAGACCTTACGCGAGACGAGACCAACGCTTGAGGTTGCGAGACGAGACGAGACTTTTCCATTTCTCGTCTCGTCTTGTCTGGCGTGCATCCCTACTTTCCTAACATGAGTAACACACTTCCTACGAAATTTGTGCCCCCTTTTTTCGGCGCCCGGCATTGACAGTGGATACAGTAACTGTACTATCTATATTCCCAACGACGAAGGTGCTGGTTCAAGATGGATGTTAAACTCCTTCTTTGAAGAGGCCATTAACGTATCTGATCTAAGCCCACAACTTCTTAACCAAATAATAGAATGATCATGCTACAAGTCTTTGCAACTGGTTTTCTGTAACAAACACTTGGACAAGTTCTGCCTGATGAGGAGAGAAGAATATCCTGGTCTGGTATCTGCTGCTTTAAAAGTAATAATTCCATTTGCTACATCGTACTTGTGCGAAAGTTTTTTTTTTTCATGGTAAACATTAAAACAAAGACAAGAAATCGCTTATCAGTTGAAAATGGCTTCATAATGTTCGTCACGAAGATTGAACCGGGCATTGCTGCACTAGTGAAATTACACCATGCTTAGGTATCTCATTAGGTTTCAATTTTAATTGTATTTCAATGTGCAGGTTTTGTTCCATGTGTATTTTTCTAGTATTTCTATATACAGTTCTCATTAGTATCATATCATACGTCTTTCATTTAAATTCATTTTTAAACAACTCTGCACCCTTTGACAATGTTCAGTAGACTTATTTTTTATTGTTCTGTACAGTATGTATAAAAAATAAAAGTATGCCTATCAGAACAAAATTCAAAATAATTTCCGGTATTAGATTCTAACTATATTTATCTCTTCCGCTTATCTTCGCGACCTCCTAGGGGCCACGACTCCCAGGTTGAGAAACCTTGCTCTAGGCATACATGAGTTATGTTGGAACATACATACATACACTTTTATATGCATAAATGCAGATAAGAGAGAGTTGAGAGAGAGCGATTAAGGTATTACCGCTCTCAATCTCTTCACTTTACTTTTGCGATTCGTGAGTTTCTTACGTGACAGTTTGGGGCTAGCTAGTTTTTTGTCTTGAACCACGATCCGATTTTCGATATGCTCTACCTAAATGCTGTAATGCGAATATTGAGAAGTTACCTGCGTATGAAAATAGCTGCAAATAAATACATTACATAACTTATTTATTGCTATTACACGATTTTCTTAATTTGTATTTAATATTCACATATAACATACCGACGTTCCGTCAATACCTCAAATGTTATATTTTAAAGATAAGAATTGCTTATGTCGTGAAATGATATGAATATATATATTCAACTGATATATACAACTGATGAATTGTAATGTAACTATTTTACATAATTTTCATGCATTGAGGAAAGTAGAATATCATAAAAGAATCGCACCTGAACGGGTATCAAACTCACGATTTAAATGCTCGGGGGTGTACCACTGAGCTAACATGACCGCTTTTCGGAAGCTGCTTCTGAAATATAACTGAGCTCATACGTAAATTATTTTTTTCGTATGGAAATCACAATGACGAAACGAGAGTGTGAATATATAGTTTCGAAATATTGTATCATTAACTATTTCAATCAACTTTACTTTTTTTCTACACTTAATACCATTTCAACATGTCTTATTATATTTAACAGAAGGAAAAACATATCTCTACATTTTATCCCGATTGCTAAGGTTGGCTTGGAGGTTCGAACCAGCAGCTTTAGTTTACTGTTTTCAGAAGATACCCGAAGTTGGACTTCGAAAGTGTTCGTCTCAATACAGCTATCATCATATCGCTCAATCTGTTTGGTATATGGTATATGTTTTTATACGTGTAAAGTCAGTATAACAATTCATTCTTTAAACAGCTTTTCGTATGTATTAATACTCCTTTATAAAAACTGTTTTTAATATTATTATTACGGCGCACCATTTTCAGATTTCTTTCGCGAGTCGTTGACCAAGTCGTTCCCCACAATAGGCGTGTCGTGCAATTAACCAACCACGCGTCAGGTACTAGCTTTTACCTATTGCTTCCTGCTCACAGCTCAGAACATTGGTAACTATGGATAGACGTACAGCAGTAATTACTTTATGGGAGTTGGAAGGCTATTCTGCAACTGCAGCTAGCAGGCGAGTAGGTGTCCCGGCCTCTACAGGAAAGCGATGGATTCGGAAATATGGTCCTACACGTCAAACTGGTAATTTACGATCTTCTGGTTGTCCGCATGTGTCAACCGAAGCAGAAGATGCGAGATTAGTAAACGAAGCCCAGCTAGACCCACTAAGGACGTCTAGACAGCTAAGGGAAGCTTCTCTTTTTCCTGGTAGTAAGCATACAGCTCTGCGAAGGATTCGTCATGCCGGGTTACGTGACTGTGTTGCTGCCATGAAGGAAAAACTCTCAGACGACCACAAAATTTACCGTCTCGCGTTTGCACAGGCGAATGTGGGTCGCAATTGGGAAAACATAGTTTTCTCAGATGAATCCATATTCACAACATCAAATGAGGGACGCCGTTTTGTGTATCGCCCGAGAGGCACCCGATATGACCCTGGATGTGTTGCTGCTTGAAATCGCAGTGGCCATGTATCTATTTCATATTGGGGTTGGATTTTCAGGCGCGGAGCAGAACAGCTTCGGAGAATTAAAGGACACCTGGACAGTGCTCAGTACTTAGATATTATGAGTAATATCATGGTGCCATCTGTACGAGTATTCAGCCTGATGGTGTAATTCAGTTCCAGCAAGACCAGTCGCCAATACATACTTCCCGTGTGGTTCAGGAATGGTTCGCAGGGCAGCCTGAGATTGATTTAATTGACTGGCCGCCTCGTGGAGCAGACCTCAATCTAGTGGAAAATATGTAGGCAGAAGTGAAGAGTACTCTAAGGGATAGTTGGCCTGAGGCAGATCCACCAGAACCTAAGATGACCTGTGGCATCTTGTTTCCGAAGCATAGCTGGAGGTAGGGGAAGGAGATAAATTTGTCACCCATTTAATAGATTCCATGCCCAGAAGAATAGGGCGTGTAATAAATTCAGAAGGGTGAATTTTTTTTTTATTCTAGTGTTTGTTTTAAATTGATAACATAGATGTAATATTTTATGTAAGACTCCTGTAATTGGGATTCTCTTGTTGGAGTCAGCGGATTTAAATAAATAAAATAAGTATTGGACACAATATTAATGTCCCCGCCTTAACTCCCGAAAACAGTCCTTTCCAGGGCTACCTAAACGCTTCTGAAAATATTTCTAGAAGTAAACCACTCCTTGAATCCGATTTCTGTGCAATTCTACTAACAAAAAAAAAAAAAAAAGATAATTCTCTGGAGGCTTTGAACTCAAGACGACCTCATTAACAAGCCCGTACTCTACCAGTGAGTTAACATGAACACGCAAATCCAACCTGAAGAAACACGACTTTCAATTTCCGGTATTCCATTACACTGATGGTCATATACTTTGCAAATGTTGTATTCAACTTGGGATATTCCGCAACACATAAACAAAGCGAAAGAGAGAGAGAGAGAAAGAGAGAGAGAGAGAAAGAGAGAGAGAGAGAGAGAGAGAGAGAAATGAATATACAAAAGCATATTCAACGTATTCGAATGAGACTCTAAGTAACGATATTCCGTTCTAAAGAGAATTTGTGTTTCTTCCCGTGACGTAAAGGGGATCGGGAAAAGTTATGTGTCTTGAAGCAGGATCCGACTTTGGATACTCTGTTTACACACTTTCTATATTCGTAGGAATATACTGTATTTCACGAATGTAAATGACATGCTGTATTGAGAATATTGAGAAGTTACATCTGTATGACAAATAGCTGCAAATAAATACACTACATAATTTATTTATTGCTATTAAACGATTTTCCTAACTTGCATTTAACATTCTCATATATAATACCGACCTACTGTGAAAATTATCTCAGATTTTATATTTTAAACATAATAATTACTACATTCTGCAATGAGTATGTTATATATATACAACTGATATATTTTAATGTAATTATTTTATATAATTTTTCATGCATTGCGGAAAATATAATTTTTAAAAAAGGCATTGACCCACATAAGATTCGAACTTATAACCTTATGATTTAAGGTCCGAAAACTTACCAGTGAGCTAACACAAAGACTTCCTCTAAGGTACTTTTAGCGATGTATAAATATTCTCAAGACAATTATGACATTCATATCCACTACAAACGCTGTTTCTGTTCTACTTTGACTTTTATTTTAGTACTCAGGTGATAATTATATTCTATGTATTAACTTTGAGCATTCTTTTACATATGGAAAGATTCGTTTACGTATCTAAATGTTCCATCACGTATGGAGAGCTAAATGACAAACAAACATTTGCTGACATTAATACAAAGTTTCGAAATATTGTATCATTAAATATTTCAATCAATGTCGCTTTTTTTCTACACTTGGTAACAAGTCTTATTATATTTAAAAGAAGAAAAACACATCTGCAAACTTTTTCCCGATTGCAAAGGCTGGCTTGGAGGTTCGAACCTGGTTTACTATTTCCCGAAGATACCCGAAGTTGGACTTTGAAAATTTTTGCCTCAAAACACCAATAAAGAATGCGCTCAACCTTTTTGAGACAAGGTGTACCTCCCGAAATAGTATTCAATGCGATGCACTTTTTGTGCTTACTGTTGATGAGCCAAATTTGAAGCAAATCGGATGGGACACTTGTGAAACACGTATTCCATATTCATATATACAATATCTATGCACAATTTCATTCGCTCTGGTCCACTCCTTCCTGCTCTTCTACGGTAATATTTACTTCTTTGGGAGGGGACGTTGGTTCCAACAGTTATCCCGCACAAACAAACAAACAAAAAATACTTGTTCACTTATTTTATGTGTATTGTCTCTAAACACAGTTTCGTTGTAATTTTCCATGTCCTTTAGTCATTCTGACATACTATTATGAGCAATTTTGATATTTCGTGATTAAGGGTTTGGAGGATTCCGTGCCCCACCCGAACGTTTTTTCCAGGAAAATACGAAACATGTATTCATTTATTTCACGTTTACAATATTTGTGCAGAATGTTATTCACTTTGGTCCACTTCTCCTTCCCTTTCAGGCATCAACTTTCAAAATTTTGGGCGGGGGCTTTTACCCCCTTAAACTTATTTCCGCAGAAAATTAAAAACATGAATTCGTTTATTTCATTTATAGTATCTACCTGCGAAACTTTATCAAAATCGGAGTGTTACACTTGGGTAGTATTGCATGTAAGTTATTAAGAGAAAGACATGGAGAATTGTAATTTCGTTCAAAAATGGAATAGCAGATTCATAATTACTTAATCTAAAAAGAAATCATTCCATATAGATGGGGCTTATATTTCAAGATATACATAAGAATATTCTCAAAAAGTTCAATCCAGGGTTTGTTTCTAAACGAGAAGAACCAATTATGGTTTGGTTTCAGAAATAAACCGACACATTCGGTTTGAAACTTAAACCGTACCAAACCGGTTAAAAGATTAACCAATGTTTTGGAACATTTGTAGGGAATAGCCTGTAGTTAGTTTTTCTATTGTCTATTGTTGTTTTGAACTCATCGGGCTACTTGAGCAGTTGGGTATCATGTTGCGGGCAACAATTAAAAGAATGAAAGGAGTGGCCTTCTATAAATGACTTCCTTAAAAACATGTCAACCTTTTTGTATAAGATAAATACCAAAATCTAAGGATTTGTAGTTGTCAATTTAAAATTTTACTCTGTTCGAATTCATATGAAAGGGGTAAATTTGAAAATATCCTTGTTTTACTTTTTATTCCATAATGGACATCATTAATACAGATGTTATTTATTTCAAAACCTTTTTGGGTTTCCTTGGATTGTAAAGGGAGCACTCTGCTTGGCCAAATTAATAACTCAACGATTTATTCCTCTACATGCGACGTCTCCTTCATCGCCTCCGTGGCGAAGTCGTAAAGACATCCGCTTACAGATTATAAGGTTGGTGGTTCGCGCCTACTCAGTAGTACTTTTCTTTTTGGTGTTGTTAGGACTCACTTTAATGTGAAGAAATCACGCAAATATTTGATTTAACATATTTGGGGGAGTAATTTTGTGGTTCATTGGCGTTTCATCGCGCCTCTGCCGCTGGTGGAATAATTTTCAAAACAGAAGTGGGGCCATAGTGGATCGTCGATACAGGGAATCCAATTTTAGCCAAGAGGTCGCTAGTAGCCCATCGCTGGTCCACCGACGCTTCCAGCATGAGGTAGCTATAGTTTTAGATTGTTTACATTATGTTTTCTTTCCTACATTTCACAAAAAATAAAACTTCCATACAAAATAACGTAATAAACAGAAAATATGTATAAAAAGTGCGTTTGAGTGCGCGGGCCACACATCACGTTTTCGCGGGCAAACGGTTAGAGATTTTGATTTCCCCAATATCGAGTAGACTGATAAAATTTTGAACTCGAATATCTGCAATGTATATTAATGGCTTATGAAAGAATATAATTATAAACAAAATACCCGAAGATATATATATATATATATATATATATATATATATATATATATATATATATATATATATATATATATATAACCGTCTCCTTCAGCGTATCCGGCATAACTGGGAGACGTAAAACTTAAAGATTTCATTTCATTTCCGAAGACATATATTTAAACTGTAGTTTCACGTAACATTTTGCCTCTATGCTCAAGCAGGGCGTTAAACTTCCAATACCATCCAATAATACTATTTCTATCATTCATTTTCAACAATTTAGTTTGACAATTAAGATTTCAATTCTCTTGACTATTGTTTCTACATAACATTTTCTATTTTACTGTAATCGAAATAAGAGTTTTACAACATTGAAATTGTAAAAGTGTGCAATTTGCTGAAGTCATTTCACGGCAAGTTTTTCATCCCTTAATAAACAACGATGTCTTAGAGTAGTTGTATAAGCGTTGGGTTCACATGCCGGTGGTCCTGGGTTCGATTTCCGCTGGGTAATTAAAAGAAATTTTTATGATTTGAAATATTGGTACTTCAAATGCAAGATATCATGGAAAATATTCAATTTCTCTTGATCTTAGTCTTGAGATGACTTTCTGCAGTGCACTCGCAATAGAACAGTGACCAACGAAACACAACTACAAGATGGCGTCATCCCTATCAACCTTGATTCGTACTGGCTAGGAATGTAAAGTGTTTAGCAATCAATTGATGAATACGTAAGGCATATCGTTAGTATTGGTCCAAAATGCGACTGATAAAACACAATCGTTATTGTTTCCCAGCTGCATATGTTTCTATTACTGCTGCTAGAAATATTAATGTTTTGAGCAATTTACCATTTCAGATACGTTCCATACCAACAAAGAGACTTAAAATTCAATCAAAAACTTCATAAAATATAAAATATGTAGCAAAGTTTCGACTTTCCAATAATAATAATAATAATAATAATAATAATAATAATAATAATAATAATAATAATAATAATAATAATAATAATAATAATAATAATAATAAAGAAATAACATAATTACAATATCAATTACTTAAGTAATAACTTCCATAAAGAAAAAATAATTACCACGACGGGATTCGAAGCCGGGTCTCTGTCATACGAGTTCCATACTTTACTACTCTACCACAAATTCCCATAGAAACTTAAGAAAATGAACTAGTAGTTATGGAAGTTAAAAATAGAACTTTCTATTTCTACACGTGTTAATACAATTCCAAGAATGAGAAAATAATGTCTGTCGTCTTTTCTTCTTTGGAAATTAGAAGTTAGAGTGAGGAAGAATAGTAATGTAAATCGGGACCATCGTTAAAAACTATGACGTAGCCTCAACTTGAAGAACATTTTGTGATGTTTTTCTCATTGATAGAGGTCTGTATAACTTGTTTTTGAGTTAAAGAAGGAATTCTCTAGTAAATCATTGTGAAACTCACATAAGGAATGTCTTATACGATCATTAGTATCTTGTTTATAATTAGTCTTACATGCAACGATTTTAACTAGTTTGAGTGGAAGCAGAAGGGCGTGGTAGTCAAGTGGTTAGCGCTTTGAATTTCTTTTCGGCGGACCCGTGTTCAAATTGCGGCCAGGTTGAAACTTTTTCAAATGTTTCAATTTCAATATCAATGCATACTCAGTGTGACAAGCAAGGTCTTCTCCTCTGCAGAAAGGAAACGATGTTGAAATGAAGAATTGGAGAAGTTCTGTCAGTAGAGATAATCATTTACAAATTTATTTCCAGCAGTTGTTGTAGATTTGATATTTTTATTTACTTTCTATCATTTTCTGATTCATGCGTGGTCAGTATTTTTTATTTCTCTGAACATGCAGTATATATTGAAATAATACATTACATACACAGCAATATATTGTATATATGGTGTTCATTGGACAACACGTTCTGAACCATAGAGATTCATCTCAGAATTGAGAACTGTTTCCTTAGTCATCTACCTTACAATTTTAGCTGCATAAACACCTGGGTCAGGATAACACTGCCAGTGTCGAGAAAAGTTACATGTAATTTGGGTTGCATCTGTCCATGAGTTCTCACAACCGCAAATGTCCTGGACCCAAGTAATGGAATTAGGGCACTTAGGAGGAGATACTTTTCCTGGTTGCTGTACCATTAAAAGTCTGTGCAATTATCCTTCTAAAGGCACAATTCTCCAATGTGGTTTCACGATCTCTTGACAAAATTCATGAACTGTTTATAGTCACAATAAACGTCTAGAGCAATATATAATTTTCAAAATTAGTTTCTTGAATTACCTTATACCAGTTTCATGAATGATATACATACAGTAAAATATTATGTTTATAATGGATATTATGCTTATTATTCATTACCTAGATCTGAACTTTTAACAAGTATCATGCTAGAAACCGTACTTTAAATACAATTAACCTTATAAGTAGAGTTTGAAAATGTTATATTCTTATTTCAAAAATTGATTTTTCAATTGATTTTAAGAATATGTTAAACAAACAATTTATATGTAAAATCACACAATTCATTTCAAAAGGATATGATATTTGGCAAAGGGGTCGTTAACGACCCACTAAAATTACATATAATAATGTAGAGTGCATAATATCAATGCAAAAGAATTGTTTATTACACGACAGAGTATTACCTCTAATATGATGCTCAAACCACACAGCATAAAGAAATATTTTGTTACTGAAAATGTATAAATCATTCGACGACTCTGTAGCGTCAATTACGTTAAAAGGAGAAAACCATGTCATATATGCAAGAACTATGAACTTATGTTCCATGTTGCCAGATCCAATTATTCAATTAGCCCCTACAGCGTCTGTAGAAAACTAATTTTAACAAAAAGTGAAATAAACGTACTAGAAATAACTTTATATTAACTGGGTCGTTAACGATTTCCTGTGCACAAATGGGCTAATATCCTCAAACCTTAACGTCTTCATATGTTACGATGATGTTAACGTAACGTCATAATCTTTACTGTCTTTATCAGAGTTTATTGAATTTCTTATCAGGGAAAGGCATATTTACCTGAAACGATTTTCTAAGACAATTTAATTTTCAGTGTGTCCGTATGAAAAGGTTGTATCTTCAAGCTTCCTGCAGCACCATCTCGAAATTAATGGATGTATACATAAAGACATTTTAGCTATTCACCGCTTAAAATTGAAAGATGGTAGAATGTCTGGTCCACGAGCCAGGCCCGTATCCAGGAGGGTCTATGGGGTCCGGACCCCTCTAAAATTTTCACGGTAGGCTTGCAAATGAACTATAATATGGTTGGGTCGGGCCTCCCTAACTTCATCCGCCCCCCCCCCTACATTTTTGGGCTGGCTACCGGCCTGCTACGAGTTATGACATGGCATGTGTCTGTTGTACCAACACAGAAACCCCATGACGGAACATTAAATTTTGTTTCTAATTTAGCAAAATTTCCATTGAAATTTTTAAAATGAAGCCATTCCATTATGACATAAGTGGCCTAAAGATTTAATAGCTGGCTTGCTTTCCACAAGTTAAATAATAAGCGTTATCACACAGTGTCAAGATTGCACGGTTTTTTGTTCTTCAGAAAAATGTACTCAATTGCTTTTCTCCTGATTCATCTTACGGTGACTTCCGATAAAGTTGATCATTAAGGGAGCACATCATTGTTTGATTCAACACATGCATATATCTTCTAGAGAATACTGAGATACACTTTCTGTAGACGATTCTGGTGGAGGCTCTAAGGACTTTTCAAGTAGTTTGAAAATTGTTTCCAGTGGTGTATTTACCCACTTTTTATTGAATAATCAATCAGAAAAACAAAATACAGTGACGTTCATGTCTTTCAGTGCTGAACTCTAAAAATGTTTGCGTAATTCCTAAATTGTAGATCTCCTGCAGATCCTGGACTTCTGCTCTTTAGCAGTTCTGCATCTAAATAACTTTTTAGAACTTTTGTGCTTTTGGCGTGACCGTAACACAAATACCACTTTGTACATTTTGAACATTAATTATTTTTTCTTGGAGACACTTAATATATACGTGGATTATTCATGCTGTTACTATTCTAACGTATTTATTTTGATACATCTTTGATATTATTTTGATATACTTAATAGTTTCACTGGGAGGAATTGGTTCCTTATTCTTTGGAGGAAGTTTGCTGTCAGGAATAGAACTGTTGTACTACTGCATTTTGAAATGTGTTCGTGTTGCCTGCAGAAGGTGTAAATATGCACCCGCCAAACCAAGACCGATAAAGAATCCACAGCAGAGAAGAGGGCAAAGGGAATCATACCTTAAAAGATTAAGGAGAGACACCATTTTCGAGATCAGCATCCCTATCGATAGTGACAGACGTAATAACGGAGTTGTGCCAGCAGACTTTTACACGTTTTACGGAGGGATTACTTTTAAACCAAGACTCAAGTATGTGTATTCTTCCATATTAGTTTTAGCCATGTAGTTTTAGTTTTATAGTTTTAGTTTTAGTTACGGTTATTAGTAACATTGGAATGAGAATATTTCATTACGAATCCTTATTTTTCTTTTTCTTTCCCGGTTAAGGAACTTGGTATAAGTATCTGGTTAATTTTAGTCGAAATATTTGAATATTTGGCTTCTACCTTTTGAAAATTAGAATACTATTTTCGTAAGTCAATTTAAATATTATGACCGAATATACAACAATATTTTCTCTCCTATTGAAAGAAATATACATTTTACCTCGTCAAGCTTAATCCTTACGTATAATGATGGGCAGCGGCAAGTCATCAAGGGGACTAGGCTAATTTCCTGACATTTTACTGCTAGCATTTTGTGTACGGAATCAAACAAAAGCAGAGTTTATATTTCTATTTTATTTGTAAAATAAGACTGTTTCACTTATTCTCACACAACTTTAGTCCGTTCCCGTTTGCTTGTGCAACAGCTGAGTAGAGATCAGAAGCTCTCGGGTTTTAATTGGCTCTTCTCGAGACAAGACACAGGCTCAAGTCAGCTAGTCTATGAATCATATTGGATGTAGGCTCTAAGCTCGAGCGTTCAGTCGTAAATAAATTCGTTGTTTGTTTGCTTTTTACGAGTGATAGTTTCTGTTGAAGCACACTTATTTCCGTAATCATGAGGATAGGATTTTTTAAAGTATTTATTAAAGGATAAGAAAATATAATACACATTTAATATCATTTTTTAAAAAGTGAACACATTTCAGCGAAAAGTAAATAATACAAATAATAAAACTTTGGTCTTATTATTAATCTGTATATTATTCCACAATCGCGTATAGAATAGAGTTCCTAAGTTTCAGTATATAATTCGGATGTATTGGACCACTATTGTATCTGTATTCTGACAAGGCAGCATAGAGTTGTTCTCAAAAACAATTGAATTAAAGCACTCATCTTCTAAGTTTCAAAGAGGGCCAAAGCTTGGTGGAATTACAGCCAAACATGTCCGTTGCTGTTCTTGTTACACTGAGGAATAATCTTACTGAATCATTATTTTAAAAAATCTCCTCAATCACTAAATATCCATCGTCGAGTGAACGTAGGCCAAACGGGAGTAGGTATAGCAGGAATATCCGTTTTGCCTACCTCTAAGATGAGATAAAGATAATAATGTAAATCGGTAATTAGGTCAATAGGCGAAACGGAAATAGACCAAACGGAAAAACATCATTATAACTTGCTAAGTAAGAAAATTCTTGGACCTAGGTCTGAGCCTAAATCATCTGCTAAAGATAATGTTAGAAAAGGATCGTGGCAAAATGTGCCCTCCACAGCATGACAGAAAAACAAAGAATTCTTGCACCAAGTACCACTAACTGATAATCTTAAAACGTGGCAAACATATGTATTCCAGTTACTATTGGTTCCAGTTAGTGGAACGTGTTACTTTTCTCTTTCTTTGAAATCTTTCAATTTTAAGGCCCATGCTTATGCAGGATAGGCTAATGAGACGGTGATGATGAGAAATGAATGAAATGGGGGAATGAAGAAAGTGGGAGGAAACGGGAAAATCCAGAAAACCCACGCATACGGTGTTTGTCCACCACAAAGCCTACTAGGCGCGAGCTGGAATTGAAACATGGACCCATACACCAGACGTGAACGCTCTACTGCTGATACTTTAGTCTTGTTGACGTATGAGTTAAATACGTGCATTCCTGAATGAAAAAAAGTAGCTCTGCCTTTGTTATTCATTGGAGTCTGCGGACCCCACCAGCATATTAGCGTCAGTAGATTTCACCAACATAGATAACCGCCAAACAAAGTATATTTACATCACTAACATGAAAATTCTAAATAAAATTTCATATTACCAACATCTCCTAGTCTGATGACTTCAGCTACTTGAAAAGTAAGATGATCCCCTATTTTGAAGAGGCCTTGTTGAGAATGTTTTTAACAAATTCTGAATATCAAAATTACAAATGGTTTTATTAATATAAATATCTTGAGATACATGGAAAAGTTAACATTATATATTTTCAATTTAGAACAATCATTTGCTGCCTAAGTTAAAGTAATAAAAGAAATTTAGGAAGCATTGTTTCTCAACCTGTTGTATGCATATCACTGGTGGTACGTAAGCCGCTTTTGATGGTACATAGCGCTAATTATGGTGGTATCAATAATTAATCCGCTTTGGTGGTATGCCTATGGAAAAGGTTGAGAACCCTTGGTGTAGGGTATTACATAACATAAAAACATTGACCTCTACTACCAAAACTTAATTTTTCCAGATAAAATTATTGTTATTTCACCTATTTGATAATAACATAAATAGATATTTGAGCTTCCTATTACCTATATTTTTATTTTTAAACTGGAAAATAAGTTATAAAGTATAAAGAAAAGAAATGGGAAAAACTTTCTTGATTTTCATATTTGACATGTATTCAAAATAATATACACAAAAAGTTGTAGGTATATACATTATACTGTATTTGGAAGTTGCTACTTATTGTTAGGGTGAGGAGAAATAATTTACAGTTTTATTATAGAACATTAATAAATAATAGCTCAGTATTAAAAGCAACTATCAAATATGGTCTAGACCGTATTTAGACGGTATTATGAAAAAAAAAGAGTCAATTCATGAAGCAGTAGATGTGAGTAAGTTGGGTTCAAATTTGAGCCGTTCCTTTAAAATTAGGAATACATTGCTATATATTTTCAAATATAGTATTGTCAAAGTATGAAATAAACACAACATCTGACATTGGTTTTTAACGTGAATATCAATATTTCTCACGTGAAAGGGTCAAACCATGAGGGTTGGCTGGTGTTTGCACAATGACTCTTTATTGATCATGAATCAAGGAATTGTACTAAGCCACCACTGCACATTTTATGATAAAAATGTATTATAAAGTATAAAATGATACAGTAGCATGGCATAAAACTAAATAAATAATATTAAAAAATAGTATCAATGTTACAGCTGTTTGTAATGGGGAACATAAATGGAGCATTTGAAACAAAAAAAAATCACAAAGAAATAAAATTTTGAAAAGTTTGTTATAGAATAAATTTAATCAAATATGAAAACTTCACCGAAACAGGAAAATATGCTACATATCAAAATTATTTTCATAAGTAAATTTTTAAAACTTCTGTGCAGCTGTTATTTTCTTTATCTCAGTTTTCAGTACCATAGCCAATGCTCATGTAATTGAGCAAATATCTCAATATCAATCTCAAATATCTCAAATATATTCAATATCATCAACAAAATTCCCTTCTTCCACACTCTTCTGGAAGTCGTGAAAAGACTGTGATCTTTTGAAACTAATTTGAACACATCTTTCAAATACTTTTTTTTCCTTCGATAACTCCATTCTATTTGGCCATAAATGACGCAATTGTTCTGTGCATTCTTCAATGATGTCCTTCGCCATATCCCATTCGTCGTGATATCTACCTTTTCTGGATCTTTCTTGATCTATGATATGCTTTATGAGCTACATAGTTGGTTGTCTTTCCTCAAATGAATTTAGTAGGTTGAAAACCAATTCTTTTCTGTCTATTTACAGCAATCTTACGAATACTGATGACAGTTTCCAAAATATTTACTGAACACATGTCATCAATGTTTAACCTGTTGACAGTAAACTTTCTTTCTCTTGCAACGTGTCATTACATTCATGTACTCGGTATCTCTATACAGTTGTTGTTAAATTTTAAGAGCACATTATACATCACCAAATTCAGTCTCATTTGGTAATAATAAAAAACTATGACCTGAGAGCAGGAATCGCAATGTGATTGATTCCAAACATTCATGATTCTGTAGTATATGGATAGCATAATTACGAACTTGATGTTACGATTGTGCCCTCTTCCATACCCCCTTTCTCACACACACACACATGCACAAATCAGACTATACAGCTGGTTGAATGTTCCTTTTTATGTACAATATTTCATGGGGCAGGACTTTACTGCCGAAGAACACCTCACTTGCACAACCGTGAGCATGTGGGTTAACTTGTTATTGCTTAAAGCACAATGTTCAGTATCTTGAAAGTGGATTGAAAGTTTGGTCGTTAGATAGTATAGTAATACACAATGTTACTTAAATCATTTTTCTTAATATAGAGTGTAATTTCCCTTATCCAGACATGTCAATAACTTTATTTTCTTTTTTATTTTTGTTGGTTAACTCATTTTTCCGTAACACCGTCCATTTTACATAAAAAGGCCAACATTAAAAGTGCTAACAATTTTGCTAACGAAATCGTATATTAGTTTATTAGTTTATTATTAGTATATTATTTTATCGTAGTCAAAACGTTTTCGTATAGTTATAATATATATAATACTATACAATGCTACATACAGTATGTATAATATACATTTTATTCCTTAATTTTGACGGAATAGTATTGAACACACTTCTTAGGTTTTACAAAGAATATGAAAACCTTAAGATACTATATATGTGATAATGTCTATTACTTATTAGGTTGAAATTGTGGTCTTTAAGTCCAAACAGTCGTTTAAAATTGATGCTGTTGTCGTTTCGTGACTCCATGGTTGAATACATGGCGGTATCATCAATTCACGGAATCAGGGAAATCAAAGAATCTCCAAATTGGATTGTCAGGTAAAGTTCTATAAATTATATAATTCAATCGAACTATAAATTATATTACATAAATTTCCTACGACTCCAGGTCAAAATCACTAGCGTTATGTCAATATATATAACTATATTAACTTTATGCTGGTTAAATTCTACTTCTAACTGTAAGACACGAAAATGGAAATTAGTGCTGTGAAAGCTATTCGAATAATTTTACTCTCATTATTCGAATGATTTTTCTCTCATTATTCCAAAATTCATTATTCAATCAATTTTCCTCTCATTATTTGAGTATTCATTATTGAAGAAATTATTTGTTTATTCCATTAATTATTCGAAAAGTTATTAGTGACTAGAATAACAATTCTACGATTTATTAGTTGTTCGAGGAATTATTCGTATATCTATTGTTTATCGGATAATTATACCAGATTTATACTTTAATATAATACTGTATTTCAATTTATTCGATGAAAATGTTCAAGCAATTCGCTATTATTAGCTACTATTCGTATTAGAAAGGTGAATCATAATTTTGTAATTTTTCCACGATACAAAAAGCAGGCGCGTGTATACGCCGTGATCGACCTTAATTAGAAGATCAAACTGGCACAAGAAGATGTGTGATAAGCAGATTATTTAACACGGAGGCCGCCACTTCCGTCAGTATTTACTGGTAGTTGAAATGACGATATCGCCTCATATCATAACTGTTACTCTGTAAGTTCGACAGCAACGCAAAACATTTTTCATGGAAAGGGGAAAGTGCAGTGAAGCATAGCACAGCAAACCGTTGGTTCCAGAAATTTCGCGAAGGTTGTAAAAATGTAGGTCAGCCTCGGTCTAGCCACCCCACAGTAACAGATTCTGAGGTCATACGACGTACCATTGAGAAGAATCCATCAACCAGCACAAGACAATTGTTAAACCAACTTAGTATGCCCTAGTGTATTGTAGTGTACCACCTTCACGAACTCGGGAAAAACATTAGAAGCTACTGCATTGTGCCACATAAGTTGACTCTAGCTAAGGCCCGGAGGACAGTAGATGTGTACCGACAACTGCTGCAAAATCCATAGATGTGTGTTTTCTGAAAGGGGGTGTAACAGATAATGAAAAGAGGATGTTTTCCGAAATCCGAATATGCAAAAACAGTGGTTGAGCAACGGCCAATTTCCAGAACCTGTCGTCAAACAGGGCCGTTTCAAGCATAAAGTTATGCTTTATGTGTGGTGGGGTGGAACTATAAAGGGATAGTTCACTTCGAGTTCGTTCCTAACGCTCGTATCACTCATGACGAACTCTGTTCCGAGTAGTTGGAGCGGATGTATACTGCACTACGCCAAAAATATCCTACATTGATAAATGGAAAGTGCACTCTACTGCAACAGGACTAAAAACCACAGTCAACTCGAAAAATACATCAAAATTCAGGACCTTCATGACAAACTCACTCCAGCACACCCACCAAAAAAGTTCCGACTTTGTCCATTCAGATTACTACCTGTTTCAGTCGATGACGCACTTCCTGAAATCACGATGCTTCACCAACCAGCAGGAGATAGAAACAGCAGTGACTGAATTCTTTGTCTCTAAGGACAAGACGTGGTATCGACGTGGAATCGAGAAACTGAAAGATGGTGGCTGCAGACAGTTCAACACGAGGGGCTATACTTTGAATATTAATCTGCTTTCATTGCACTATAATAAATACAGTTATGTTGTACACCAAAATATTGCAAGACTTATGACTTATCCTTGTATTATTTTATTAACAATTTTGTCCAAAATTGGAATAACGAATAATCGATTAATACTTTTCGAATTCTAATTTGAAATTATTCAAGCTTTTAACAGGGCCCATGAGAATTTCCCTAAGCAAGAGAAACCAAATAACATTCAGTATACTTGCATTGCTCTACTGATGTTTAGACTACATGTTTCATCATATATGCCTTATCTGTTATTTCATCAATAATGTATTTTTCCATTATTTATCAAACTTTCCTTTATTTCTCGTTGAAGAAAATATCAATAGTGTCAATTAATGATGTATAATGCAGTTGCTTATTTACCTTACGTCACAACAGATCCAAAGCGTGCTACATAATTCCTATACTATCTACAATTGAACACGTAAAATGAAAAATGCTGTACATTTGAAACAACCTCCAGCCTGTCTACCATTCTATACCTTCTATTTAACATAAGTTACCATGTGTTCTGAGGACTAACTGAAAACTTGGATTTTGCGACCTGCACATCATAGAATCGTAGTAATGTTTTCAGTTATGCAGACACTGCGGTTTATGACCTTCTTTGAGCGTTCGCCACACATAAATATGTTCTGTGGTATCAAATGAGGATGACATATTCAATCATGTGACGTGTCTCCAGTCATCAGTGGTCCGTGCTGCATGGTCGCAGCACCATTGGCGTTGTGCTAAATAGTGATGGCCCCTTATCAGTAATTTTGTCCATGCAATCCGACCCAATATGTCTATGTTACATAAATCGTGGGAAATTGTGATTGTGTTGACACAATCCGCTATAATACTCAGTGGTGGCTATCACTTAGACTTCCTTCCAATCACTCCTCTTTGCCGATGTGGCTTTGCCGTAAGTTTTGTAGGCCTTTATGATTTTGAAGACTATATCTCGCGACACATCTAACACACGTAGCAATTTCGTCAAACTCGTACTAAATAACCGAGAACCATTTGAAATCAGAGACATAGTCCATTTTGCACTATTATTGTTTGCTCATTTCATTGCACACTGCTTTCTACTGTTCCTCACGTAGTACGGAATTTCTTCTAACACACCACCACCAACAATCCAACACCTTAGTCGTAGCTAATCGTTTTCAACACAAACATCTGGCGTGTTTCCAAATTCTGTTTCGGGAATAAAAATATCTATTGACAAGCGGTTCTCTTTGTTCCTGTTACGATGTCTGTAGCGTTTTGCATTTCCAGAATGAAAAGAACTACTGCCAAACGGTTGTCCTTGTTCCTATCATGATGTTTGTAATGGCTTGTAATGTTCGAGAATGAATATCAGAACAAAGCTACTTACCTATTAATATAGATTACCGATTCTCCTTGTTTCTGTCGTGCTAGTTCTGTATGTCGTTTTCTACCTGCGAAACTCTACTAAAACGTAACAAACTCGAGCCATATCCGAAGCAAGTTGGTCACAAGTGATGAAAAGTAGATAACCTACGACAATAATATGCAAAAACGAAGTGGTTAAAGTGAGTAGAAGCTCCACAGTCTGTGGCAAAGCCCACACTGACGCCCAGGAGAGTTATGCTGTGAGTTTGGTGGGATTAGAAGGGTCTCGTTCTTCTCGAGATCCTGCTACCGGGCAGAAAGATAGACTCAGACTAATAATGTCGACAATTAGGCGAATGCTCCTAGTAATTCAAGAGAAACGAGCGGTGCTGGTCACCAGGAATAGTGTCGTATACCGCGCTGACAACACCAGACGGCATACATCTTTAACGACCAGTAGAAATTTAGAGAATCTAACTGTGAAATGTTAATGTATCTACCGTATAGCCCAGATCTGACGTCGTTTTGTCTAGGTCTGTGGCGAACTCATTGAATGGTGTTAATTTAGTTTCAAAAGAAGCCTCCGAAAACTAAAGAAGTTCTATAGCAACGGGTTTTTGTAAGAATTAGGGTTCTTTTACTTTGACACTTACAAGTGGCCATAAAATATGCTGGCTGAATGCCTTGTTAATATTACTTGAAAGCCTATGTTAAGCATCTTACAGATATATATACAATACGTCATAGGAAACATATTTGTGCATTCGTATGATTTCATACGTGAGGGGATAGGAAGCCAATATAATATTTTCGCAAAACCTACTTCAGCGTAACTTTAAATTTGGTCGCAGAGGAGCCCAAAAAATTCGAAATATTAATGAAACATGAGAGTTTAGTTAAGGCAATGTGAGGGAACATACAATGGAAAGTTGGTTCTGAAACTTTTGTCGTGGTGACTTACGTTTGGAGGATAAGAATGATCACTAACGTTGTTCAGATGTTGAAGACTGCGAATTGAACCTAATTTCCAGAAGCAGATCTACGGAAAACAACAAGGAGAGGTTGCAGAGAAATTAAGCATTGATCATTCGACTGTGACGTGGCATTTGGAGAAACTAGAAAAGGTAAAAAGGCGGACAAATTTACTGAAAACCAAAAAAATCAGCTCTACACTATTTTCAATCATACTAGAGAAAGGAAAGAGAAAGAAACTAAGTGTACATCCATGAAAAACAAAACGATTACCATTTTTTCTTCTGTTCCTTGAGTATAAGATGAACTTTAAAATACAAAGTAGCATTTTCGTGTCATATCTAGTCTATAGAACAATGCTTGATTAAAAAATAAATATAATATTTTTCGAGAACAGAAATGAGACGAAAAGTATCAAAAAAAGTTATTGTCTTGTCTCGATTCTTTTTTTAATATGTTTATGTTTGTGTTGGAGTATTAAGGATGTACCCAGGGCTTTTGGAATTTGACTTAAAGTTAAGAATCCTAAAGCTTCTTGTTTGTTATCAATCCGCTTTTCTAATAGGCTGTGCTGGTGTGCTGTGTTTATTGTATTTGCAACGTATGGATTCTTAGGAGGTAAAGATCTTGGACTCAAATACTACTACAGCTCAATTGTTTATGAAATTGAAATGGTTGACGATGATTGGGATATGTCTGCTCCTGCTTTCGGCTTTTGCTTTCCAGGGGAGAAAACGACCAACAGGTAAGATTACACTATACATTTATCCAGACTTTTTCAACTACAAAAATGGGCCACATTACTGGAAGTTTTTAATTTAATATTACGCAACGACTTTTAATTAGACTACAAGGTGTTTTTTTTTTTTAAAAAAAATAGGTAAACCCAATTTCAACAAAGTAAATTCTCACGGCCAGTGGGTTTGCATATCCAATTTTCTTACAATAAAAATATTTACGATAATTCGAACACCAATCATTTAACGAATTCTACCTTTTTTTACTAGTTATTATGGCGTAAGATACAATGTGACTTGTGCAAAAAATACGTATATGTGATGAAAGAGCCGTAACTTCTAATTATTTGCTGCAATCCCAATCATATTTGACTCTAAAGAAAAGCTAGTATGGAACACAAAAAGCATTTTTTTTTTTCACAAATGTCTAAAGGAGAATTGAGTTGTCGCGAGAAATTGTCGAGCAGTTTGTCTGGATAGTCTGTTAATCGTATGTTTATATGTTCAAACTCTGTAGAACGTTTAAATTTGTCATGTATTCCATACTTAACTCAGAGAAAAACATCTCTCAAATATTTCTTAGGAAACTCCCTTCTTTTCAAATTCGATCAGAAAGAATACGTATTATACTAATTGTAAATAAAAGTCCTTCAACCGAAAACAAAATATTGACATTTAGACTTGCATGTTGCCCACACCGAAGGCTACCGCTGAATCATACCAGGACGCCGGGCAGCATACCATGTGAGCACATTAAGATGTTGCTCCTCAGGAAAAGCTGCCCACGATGTGTGTACACCGATCACCAATTTCTTATGGTAGCTTCATTCACTCCTGCAGCTTGGGGAGAAATTGCTTTAAAAAGAAAATATATATACATTTTTTTCGTCAGAAGAGTAATACATATTGATTATACAATTTATCACAATAATACTGCATTGCTCATGACCTGGGAAGGTCATTTTTTTATAGTAGCAGTCTAAGTGTTAAGTATATTCACTATTCTATTATTACACTATAATTCGTAAAAAAAAATCATTCAGTAAGTTTTTAAAGATAATGTTTCATTCTTTTTGTTATGCATTTTGAAATGGCAAAATCATAACTTCTTTGTAAATGAGTGAGCAAATTATAATAGAAATTACGTGAATATTACAATAAATATTATCGATTTCCGGTGGGGCTATAAGACTTGCGTATTGTTTCGAATTGAGGTTTAAAGTAAGTTCCCTCTTATATCTTGTTGTTAGAAAGGAACTTTAAATTCCAATTAATTAATTAATCAATTAACATAACACAGTGACGAACATGACACAATACGAAGTGTAAAATAATAGTAATATTGAGTATATGTAGTTACTATTTGGTGATATTTTTACTATTTAATGTTCTATACACCTAATTTCTGTCGCTGCAGTGGTGGTTGTCGTCTATAACTAGTTTCATAGATGAATGCAGGGGTATGCGTCCTATGATCTCTAAGACTGATGTTGCGTGTATGTCAAGTAGCGCTTGTGATCTGATCCCGTTCAATCAATTTCTTCTCTTTTCTTGTTGCAGCCCAGATCCCAGCGATCAAAGACAGTTTGTTTCATTGTTACTCAGTTCTATGGCGTAGCCAGAAGTATGTCAAGAGGCATATAATAGCTGCCTATCAAAGAATCGTGTATACGTAAACACATGGTTATAAAAATCATTCAAAAATATTTCTAAAAATGTGTAGCTTACAAGATTAATATAGGATTGGACCATGTTTCGCTTTCTGAACATCTCTACATGGAATGAAGTCATACAGGTTCTACATGGTAGCGAGTGAGATATTATATCATTCTGCACTCAGTTCCGTTCCAGACGATGAAGTTGGACATCTGCGCCGGAATCTTGTTTCCAATATAGACCACAAATGTTGTATTGTGAGTATGTTCAGCTTCGGTGATTGGGCGGAACAGGGAAAGAATTCAGATTCATCCAGATGTTCCTCAAACAACACCGCGACAGATCAAACAACATTGCCATCCTAGAATAAGCCGTCATTGTACAAACAAACATCTTGACAATAGGATGCATGTGATCCGTCCGTGGTTTGAAAATAAGATAAACGATGACTCATTCGAACAATATGACACATCTCCAGCTATCACTATTCGCAGCACTATTGGCATCATGCTAGAGAGTTATGGTCTTTTATGAACGGTTTTACCAGTGCAACTCGACCTCGTATGTCCAATTCATGTGACTCGCGGCGGCTATAATTATCGACACAGGCTGTGGCATTTGTGCTTGAGTTCTTCTGTCACTTGCACCGCATGAATAGTTCTGTGACAATTCGCTTTTTCATTCGGCGAGATTTATCACTGAGGGTTTCTTGGATATTGCCCATCGCAACACAGTTAAGACACTTGCCATTTTTACTCGCTTCACATAATTGAGCGCTAATAATATGTCCTCTTTGGAAATCAGAGGGATCGACCTTTCTACACTATCACCGTCTGCTCAGTCCATATCCACACTGCATCTAATATATCTAACACATCTTCACTAGCAGTTCGGCGCTACTGTCGCCGGATCATCGTTGCCAACCCAGATATCTGACGTGTTTCCAACTCCAAGTGTTTCCATTAAATTGATAAGTATCTGTATATATTATGCATTATGTAGCATTCCTAGCACCACATATATCGGCCTGTGAAGGTTACAAATATGACGTTGGAAGCTGATGTACTGGCCATATGTCAGCAGCTGAGGTGTAAGTCGTATGGCAGGCCAGAGTCACATTCTTTTCAATTTTCTTTAGTTAGATGGTATTGAAGTACTGAATTAATTAGATAGGAAAAGTTACTAAACTTCTTTTCGCTACAGCCAGTGAAGAGTTATAGCCAACCAGATTGCGTTTGTTCAATTGGTGATGCGTGGTCGGCTCATCGGCTTCCTTGAGCGATTATTTATGGTTTTCTGGACCGGTGTTTGATGTCTTAATCCGGTTATCTGGCCAGTTGCTTCGTGATGCTGGGCCAACACTGAAATGTTATAGTGCTTCCATTGGGAGCAGAAAGAGATAGATCACACACATCAAAGTCACACGCGTTACAAATCGGATAAGCAGAGGCCAGTGTGTCATTTGGGGAGGGCTGGGAGGCACGTGCTGTCGTGAGTTCAGAAACACGTGCTCTTTAATAAATTGTATCGTAATATACTGTTACATGACAAATTTGCTTGAAGTTGTCATGTCGTTGAACGCAGGACTCCTAGTATAAAAGACTTAGTATTTAGTCTCCATACATACTCGGCAGAAAGTCTATTTATAGATGGATTAGGAACCTGACAGAAATCAAAACTCTATTCACGCCACATAAGATTTCCGCTTTTCTGAATTCTTGTCATGAAGAAAGAAAAATAGTACACTCGTAAAAGTAACGGAATTCTACTCAAAAAGAGTTAGTCTTTTGGAAAATTGACCAAATTAAAGTGTCTGAGTTCAAGGCTCTAGCGCAGGTTAAATTCTCGCAAACTGTGTGATTTCCGCTCGTCTCGAACCAATAGCGTACAATTAAGTTTGCCCCAAGTTCTGAAGGAACATATCAAAGGCGAAAGTGCAAAATCTCCTATCTCACGTTTTATGGAATTTTACATTTTGGTTGCATTCAATTCCTCACATCTGAATCTACGTGGGTGCACAAGCTCGTAAACGATAACATAATAAAAAAACGTGAAAAACTAACTTTTAAAACCTCGTATCGCATATAAGATAATGTAAAAAGCTGAACGGTTTTATTGCTCTCCTGAAAAGATTGGTTTTGATGAGTTACGAGGTTTTACGCTTTCGCCGTCGAAATGTAAAATCGTGGAGAGTCTCTCTACAGATGAAAATCTAGCAAACTACTCTCCAATTTTCCGGATCAAAAAGGAACATCTGAATAACAACAATCAAGGTTTTGAGTTTAAAATTGATGCAATAAGAGTAAATAACACAATTACAGTATATATATCAATGGAAACTTTACGACAAAATCAGGAAAGAACTCGGTAATTAATTAACTAATTACGAAGAACCTAGGCCAGAACTACGAACTCTGGACTAAATCATTCGAATTTGTGATATGTGTACTACATTTTGACTAAATTTCGTGCATCTCGGGTTAATGGTTTGGCCAGGACAGACTGATATGTATCACTCTGTTTTAAATGTTTCGATGTCACTGTCTCTTACATAATGTTGCATCAAGGTCTTTCCATGAGACGTAATCTGTCATAATAGTTGCGCATCTCCACCCATCTTTAACTATTGGCTCTCAGCCAGGTGATAAATCTTCCTCTAAGGAGTTTCCCTTTGCGGTCAGAACTCCGACGAGCATTCGGAAATTCGACAGTAAAAAATGCCTCTTCTGCCCCTGAAATCAGTTGTGTCTTTATAAATAAGACGCTCTTGGCTTCTCCCATTTTGGCCAACAGATACAAATCAACCATGTAAATCTTAGTTAGTTTATGATTTTGCAGCTATGTGCATCTTTGGAATTTTGAGGTAGAATTATTTTCATGTTATCGGATTGGAACTTAGTTTAGTTTCTTGCACTTTCTGACTTTGAATCTATTGCTGTTGAAATTAATACAATTCTTTATCTTTTTTCACGAGATGATAGTTTGTGCCTACCATCATGATAGCTACACCGAGCTTCCGTACATGCTCAGTTTATGAGGGCTTAACTATAAATGGTATAAAAAAAAGCATGGGGCTATATGCAATAAAAGCGGGTCTAGGAAAATTCGGTGTAGGAAATTTCAGTGTACGGAAAACTCGGTGTGGGGAAATTTAGGTGTAAGGTAGATTCGGTGTAATACATATTGAATATTACAACTTACGATAATTTACGACACTTCATGTTGTTGAAACGAAAACCATAAAATATAACGAATAAAATGTTATTACCTATTTCAAGAAAAGCTTTTTTTTTTTCTTTTCTTGCCTTAAGTCCAATACCTCTTGCATATCTCTTCCGGGGTATTACTATAAATTACTTTTCATCACACAATGAAGCTGACACTTTTTGTCAGAAATAAAACAATTACAACTATAAGTTCAAAGAATAGTTATAGGAACAACTAAAATCACCTTTCCGATAGTACATCATAGAACATATACAAGGTGATTCTTTTAAAACTCACGGATTTCATTTGGGTCTAGAATTTCTAACTGAAGTCCGATTTTCATGCGGTTTGTGGCAAATGATCAAGGAACGTTGGGAGATTTATGGAACTATGTTTACTGGTTTAAATTCATTTGGGGTAATATCGCCCACGCCTCTAGAAAAACAGCAAATATTCGCCACTGTACCGAATTGGAATTAGATGAGGTGCGGTGTGGAGATTTGAGTTTCTTCGTTAGATGGCAACCTCCCGACGGTCAATAAGAAACAGGAAACGGACGTTGTATTGAGAATTATGCTGTGCTACTGTATCAATATGATCAGGACACAGTTACAATAATGTACTCTTTGGAGCAACATTTTAACGTTATTAACGTTTTAACGTTATTTTGATTTTATCGTTAAAAAGTTTTTGGAGAACGGGATCTGTTGTTGCTATGCAAAGGGCATTTACACGCAACTTTGCCTCACGTTTTGCTCCAGACAGGAACATAATATGGTCGTTAGTGAATAAATTGCAGGAAACAGGATCGCTTCTGAGTAAGAAAGGGAAACATCGGACCCCGCTGGCGGATGTTGTGGAAGATGTCAGTTACCGACTCTAAGTCACCCAAGTAGATAATATATAGTAAAAGTACGTTCTACACAAAGTTTGAACTTAAAACTAATATGCTCATTTATCCTCAAAGTTGAGTTTCTAATAAATCCTACGGTCTACTACAATTTGAACTTAAAACTAATACGCTCATTTATCCTCAAAGTTGAGTTTTTAATAAATCCTATGGTCTACTACAACGAACCTTTCTTTACACCTAACATTCCACACACCGAATTTTCCGTACACCGAATTTTCTGTACACCGAATTTTCATACACCGAGTTTTCTTACACTGGATTTTCCTACCGAATTTTCCTGCTCCCAATTAAAACGACACTACAAAAAACACCAACGAATGTGTGTTAGGTGGCAACTAACGGCAAAAAATATATCTAACTCGCGTAAAGATAGCGCGGGGGTACGTCCGTAGGAGCAGGCGCGTCAGCGACGGTTGGCATGCATGTAAAGAAAGATGTCACAAAAATAAAATTATATACTTTCTCTGTACATTTTAAAATTGCATGGTCGCTTATTACAAGAAATTGTTATGCATCATGCCTTAGTACACTGCCTTCACATACCTATATTTCACCATGGCTCCCGTGTGCAATATTGCGTGTTTAGAAACATACACTTTGGATTACTTATATTTTCATCTTATGCATATCACAGGTAAGATCCACATATTTTGATTATTTATATAGCCTATTCCTGTTTTTAAATCACAGTATATTTCTTTTGTAAATTTGACAATTCTATGGTCCCCGATTATAGACCTGCACCAAAAGTCTTTCTACAGTGTATAACTAAGTACAAATAGCTATATAAGTAACGATTCAAGAAGAAATAAAAGTTGTATACGCAGCTACTTCATTGGACAGTTTAGTCAACTCTGTTCATGTAGTAGTAATTAGAAGTGTTTAAACGCTTATAATAACTTTGAACTAACTAACTCTATGGCCTTGAAACCCGGAGGTTCAATGCGGAACTCACAAAACTCTCCATTGACTTCTGTCCTCAACCAACTGGAACCAGTTTCTACTTTATATTCCTATTTCTTCAAAATCCATCTTAAAATTGCCCTCCCATCTGCACCTAGGTATACCTAATGGGCTTTTCGCTATTGGGTTTCCAGTTAAAATTTAAAAGCATATTTACTTTCTTTCATTCTGTCTACATGACCTACTTACATGAGCTTCCTGCACTTAATGACCCTAACAATGCTAGGTAAGTGGTATGAATAATGTAGGGATGGTCAAAATTTTCCGGAATCCGGATTCCGGAAATTTTGTTTTCCGGAATCGAAAAATTTACTTTCCGGAATTCGGAGAAATTCCGGAAATTGGAAAAACTCCGGAATTCAGAAAAAATCCGGAATTCAGAAAAATTCCGACATTCGGAAAAAATCCGGAATTTAGAAAAAAATCGGAATTTTTCCGAAATCCGGAATTTTTCCTATTTTACTTTTCGGATTCCGGAAAGTAAAAATTCTGGAATTGGCCATCCCAACCTAGTAACTGTTAAAAGAGAAACACAATAATGAATATATATACTCTATTAGTTTCTTGTAGTTGGATATGTCTTTATCACTTACGTAGACAATTGCTACTGCAGTTATTTACTGCTTTATGAGGAAGGTCTTATTTTCACACACAAAAAAGTCGCCGGTATGTCTCAAACATTATCGCGTTCCCACCTGCAGCTGCTCCCAAGCACTGCAAACTACTTTTTAACCAGGCGAAAGGCAGTGAAGGAAAAGAAATCTCAACAAATATTCTAATAACATTCGCTTATTGTCAACATACCTATGTACAGTAAATACAAATTTATAATTTTTGACTTTACGAAGTATACAATGTAATTGTTCAATAATTAACATAAGCAGGCATTCATTAATTTATATTAATATAACAATTAATAAAACTAATAAGCGGGTGATTGATGACTCAGTGGTAGAGTTTTCATCTATGGTATTCTAACCCAGGACATGTGGGTTTTGGATGGCTAATTTTGTGTTCGAAAATTTTCCCGGTGGTACTCTTGGTTCCCTTTCTTGTATTTGTTCCATCATCACTCATTAACGAATTTAGTTTATCAAAACTCTATAGCC
This sequence comes from Thermobia domestica, assembly GCF_964235325.1. Classification (NCBI taxonomy): domain Eukaryota; kingdom Metazoa; phylum Arthropoda; class Insecta; order Zygentoma; family Lepismatidae; genus Thermobia; species Thermobia domestica. Next base: position 158,382,112 of record NC_137454.1, read on the forward strand.
ATATATTCATTCTGTCCGTCAGTGAAACAAACCGTCTCAAGAACTATCTGATTGATTACCATCAATTTTGGCCACGATGTACAGAGTCAATAGTTAAGAATTGAGTTCCCTGATGAATGTAATATTCAAACCGGAAGCGGTACAAATCAACCATTTCCGGTTTTAACGTTAATCATTATATAGTAAATATGGTAATAGATAGCGAGGAGCGGTTTCCAGTAATCGACATATATAACATTCATGTAGATAGAATGTTACCCAATTTGTGCATCTGCTGAAAATAATGAGCTTAGGTATTGAGAGAGCATTTTCCGCTTTAGAAAATGTGGGCTTGGTAAAGAATGTAGAGAATTAGCTGAGTCAGGCACGTAGCTAGAATATGGTAATTATAACGAAATACTTTGGATAGTTTAATAATTACCTGTACCTTGGGCAGAAAGTGCTCATACATGTGCACTATACTCAATAGAATGTTAATTTAATATTAACAAAAGAAGAATGTTTTTAATATCTGTAAAAGATATAGACAGTATTATGTCATTAGTTGCTATGTAGTTGTTTATGGATACCTAATCATCTTGTATGTGTGCATGACAATTTGAATGAAAATACATAAAAGTGTATCAACTAATAAACCATTTGATACCGTTCATCGACTTTATAATTTTGATAGAAAAGGTGAGAATAATAATATGTATAATTATTAAAGATATTTTTACATGCAAACTATTACTACCACTCGAGATTCATATACCATCGATCGAACCAGGTTGACGACTACCCTTGGTGAGTCGTTATAAAAATTTTGGTTTACCTCACCCGGGACTTGCTGTAAATTCATATCCCGAAGCAAAGTAAGGGTGAATTTACTTTTGTAATAAAGTTAATGAATACAAATTTCACAAGACTGAGAAGTGGTAGAATAATTATAAGAAAAATGAACGGTGAGGCAATAGAAAATGAATCCAATGAGGGTGATAACGGTGAACATAGTGTAACACCAGGAATGACATTCGAAGAACGAATCTTGCTAACCTTACAACGGCAAGAACAATGTCGAAAGGACGATTTTGAAGCCATGAAACAAAATTTGGTCGAATTGAAGCAGACGATAGAACAGAAGATAGAACAGAAGTCTGAAGAATCCAATAAACAATACGAGGAATTGAAGCAGACGATAGAACAGAAGATAGAACAGAAGTCTGAAGAATCCAATAAACAATACGAGGAATTGAAGCAGACGATAGAACAGAAGATGGAACAGAAGTCAAATGAAACGAAACAGTCAATTGTCCAGGCGATGAATCACATCTCCTCGCAGTTCGAGGAAAAGTTAAAAAGAATATCGGAGGATTGTCAGGGTAAGCACAACCACCAAATCCAAGAAATCAGTGATGTAAAAAAGGATTTAGAAGTAATAGAATCATCTGTTCAACAGCAAAAGATTCAGGTCATCAATAATTCTAACAACATACGTGCAAATACGCAATTGATAGCTACTCTACAGGAAGAAATTAGGACGCTACAGGTTAAGGACAACACATACCACAATAATATGGGTAGTGAGCGCTTGGAGTTTCCCCACTCACCAGAGATGACTTCGCCTTCACCTGTGTCTGATGAGGATATTATCTTGGAAGAAATGCATCCGAAGAGTACCGATGGGCGAAAAATGGATGGTGCAACGACACATCACGTCATGGATAGGAATTGTCATCCAATAAGTACATGGAATGATAAAAGAAAGGTAAAGTTAAGTGTTAAGATGAGTGAAATACGGGCTATGAGTAAATTCAGTGGTAAATGTAATGAAAACGCTACTTCTTTCCTGGAAAAATTTCAGAACGAATGTAATATAATGAGTATAGATAGATCACAATATATGAAATTAATCCCTCATGTATTACTACCACCATGTTCTTTATGGTTTAAAGCAGTACGTGATCACATCAATACATATGAGGAATTCAAAGCGGCATTGATCGCGAATTATGAAAATGACTTTTTGCTTGCAAATCGAGATGCCACCATTAGAAATCAACATTTCAATCCTCGTTTGCACAAATCTGTTGTAGAGTTTGTTGTAAATACATACAACGAATTAAAAGTCGTTAATCCCTTGCAATCGGAATCTAGAATAATAGCATCGATTCGAAATTTGCTCCCATTTAAGTTACAACAGATCTTGTTCTCCACACAGTGTATGAGTTTCAACCATTTATTAATGCTTGTCCAATGCTATGAAACTCAATACCATGCTATGAATCAACAAGCAGGAGTAGGTAAAAGTAAAAATAATTCAGATCATTTTGTACCTGTTCGGAATCTAAATATCCGAAATGTGAATGATACGGAACACAACCTAAGCCGAGTAAATTCTAGCAATCAAAACGAGCAAAATAGGCAAAGTTACGTAGGGAATACGCCTAACCTAATTAATCGTAGCAATCCTGATGTCAGATCACCCAACAGAAGTAGACATAAAAACAACCAGAATATAGGGCGAAATTACAGGAATACAACAAGCTACATGGATAGACGTAATTGGAGGTCAAGAGATGGCACTTCGTATCAAAATCAGAATCACGATGAAATACATGTACAACATGTTGTGGAACCTAATCATGATTGTGCAGTACAATGTACTTTTTTAGAATCATATGCAAGTATGAATGTAAGCTGATTACCGTTAATGAAATTAGGTTAAACCCATATCAGTTATAGATTCTTGTGAACTTTTATTTTTAATTTTATGAGTTAATGTTGATAATGAAAACGACTCTTATAAATACTTGAAGTGCTTAGATATAGTTTTAGATAGACTGGAAAGTTAATTTTCAAATGACTTTAATTCTCTCTTGTTAATGTGAAGAATTATAATTCGATTCATAAATGATTAAAAGCAAAGGTTATTTATATTAGATTGACTTGTGTTGAAAACTTAACTGCCAAAGCTTATGTTAAGTGTAAGATTCATTCTATTAAGTTAATTATTCAACGACTATCTTGAATGAGATTCTTCTATATTTTGATGCCTTATTGATCCAATGTTTATTTTAAAATATCACCTAATCTAATTACTGTATAATGCGCCCTGGATAATGGTAACTCATGTTTGTTTCTTACGATTTTGACTTCGCACCCTTCAAAGATTAAATAAATGGGCGACGACATTTTAATAATAAAATATAATAATAATGTAATGAATGATAATGAAATAAATATAATTAATGTAATGAAAGATAAGCATTAATGAAGTGAAAGATTTGTTATAAATGTATCTATATCTATGATATGTAATCAAGATACATGCGAGGGGCGATCAAAATGTGATGGACATATGTAATGTAAGACCATTATTGTAAACGGACCAGTGGTTCTTGAAGATAAAAGCCAAGCTGGCTTATGACTTTTATATTCAGTCCAATTGTCGGGCGACATTTTATATAACGAAATACTTTGGATAGTTTAATAATTACCTGTACCTTGGGCAGAAAGTGCTCATACATGTGCACTATACTCAATAGAATGTTAATTTAATATTAACAAAAGAAGATTGTTTTTAATATCTGTAAAAGATATAGACAGTATTATGTCATTAGTTGCTATGTAGTTGTTTATGGATACCTAATCATCTTGTATGTGTGCATGACAATTTGAATGAAAATACATAAAAGTGTATCAACTAATAAACCATTTGATACCGTTCATCGACTTTATAATTTTGATAGAAAAGGTGAGAATAATAATATGTATAATTATTAAAGATATTTTTACATGCAAACTATTACTACCACTCGAGATTCATATACCATCGATCGAACCAGGTTGACGACTACCCTTGGTGAGTCGTTATATAATAGGAAAGGGGGGGGGTCTGTCACGAAATACTGTTGTTATTTACCAGGGGCTCAATCATTCTAAACTATTTTATTGGCAACATATATTGGTTCGTTTAGCCAAGATTTCTAATGGAGGGGATGATATGAAATACTGTGGTTACACACCAGAGGCTCGATCAATCTAAATATTTTACTGACAACATACCCATATTGATTGGTTAGGACAATAAAATGAGGATATATTAGTAAGTATTTTAATAAGAAGCTATGAAGAAATCTCGAGTAAAAGAATATAAAAAAGTATTGAAAAAGATATAATCTTCCGAGGTCATTCTGGGAAATTTGCGCCCTACCTCAAGAACAGGGAAAATTGCGCCTGCGATGTACCTCCACCGGGAAGTTTGAGCCCTGCGAAATAAAAGAACCTATTGGAGCTTACGCATTTGCTTGGAGGGGCTGACATTACAGCATAAACAATCCTCCCCCCACAACCATGCTATTTGTGATTTATTTTCATTTTGGCTATATAAGGGGAGAATATACTTCAATATAAGCCAAAAGAACACAACGGGTCAACGCAATCACTGCTTCTTCCAGAGATGATTTTGGGGGAACACTGGCCTCCCCAGAGCTCTCAGAGTGCCCCCTCGGAGGAGACCAAAATAATACGTCTATAATATAATAATAAATAGAATAGTACCAGCAGTGACCCCCCTCCGGAATACTAAGTGTGTCCCCCGGAACATTTTTTCTGAAAGAACGACTGAACGCAAATGTGTGTGTTTGAAGTGTAATTCCAGAAAATAAACACACTGTACATAGTTTTCTTGATAATATTACTGAACTGATTTTACATTCACTTTACATTTTCTTTTCTATATTTTGTGTCCTAAAAAGCCAAACAACTCGCAAGGATTGTGAACAGAGATATCTGGGTAGAGCCAAACAGCCTTTTGTAGACTAAATTATACTCTTTGATTATATTAATAAATAATTATATATCAGTCATTTATACTTTTATTGTAAATTTTGTAGTATAGTGAAAAATTGCATTTGTATAGATTGCCCTTTAGTGAACTAAAATTGTATTTTTTTCAAGTGTTCAGGTGTGAGTGGAAGTTACTTTACACAATACAAAAATAAGTTGAATTGTAGGGCGCTAACTTCCCAGTGCAAATATATAGCCGGCGCATTTTCCCCTCTTTTTGGGGTAGGGCGCAAACATCCCAGTGCAAATATATTGCGAGCGCATTTTTTCCTATTTTTGTGGTAGGGCGCAAATTTCCCGGGCGCAAAATTCTCGCATTCAAGGAAAATATAATGTCCGGGAAGTTGGCAAGCCACTTATGTCAGACCCCAATTTCGACTTTAAACGTCGCTAGTGCTACGTTAGTGTTCGATAGTGACACAAATCGTTAGTACTCCACAGATAACGTGTGCTTTTTAAATAATGGATATAAGTCTTCTAACTGCATGCCAACACGCCCACTTCTAAAAATCATCTCAAAAATGAAGTTAACCGTTAGAGTAAGTAAGTGCTCATTAGTGCCATTAACATTAACGTTAATGCCTCCATCGTACGGCCCTTTGAGTAATAATAACCCACGCTCTTTGCTAGAGTCTCAATGCGTCCCTATATTCTCGCGAACATAATGCGCAATGTGGATGTCCCCTGACGTGCCCAAGTTAATTACTTTTTTTTTTTTGCAACTATTGTTTATCTGCTATTGTTTATTGTTTATTGCTAGTCTGCAGAGTAGTCCTTACATTAATATGCCATTGTCCTTGATAATCATTGCGTATTTACATGCAGTTTGTTATTACTGTTAGAAGATATAAAGAAACAACAGATAAAATCTACTACTTAACGGTTCATATTTACTTTTACAGTACATAAACGATTATTATTATTATTATTATTATTATTATTATTATTATTATTATTATTATTATTATTATTATTATTATTAATATTAATAATAATAATAATAATAATAATAATAATAATAATAATAATAATAATAATAATAATAATAATAATGAGATTATTCCAGCATAAAAGTTATCAATTGCATCACACTGGCAACAAGCGACGCATATTTTAACTTCATAAAAATTCGTTTCTCACGATTTTCTGGAAAACTACGTATGATAACATCTTCATTATGTCAAGTTGTTTATCTCAGTGTGATATATGTCTTACCACTGGACAATATCACAGTAAAACAAAAATTAAATATTAGGAGCACATCGTACTTTTGGACTACATCTCATTAACCATGGGAAGATTAAGTAGTGTATACTTTAGGATGTAAGTTTCAGCTTAACTTGCATCATACATTTTTAGGATTACAAAAAGGAAATTTGTTCGTTTGCATTTGAACAAAATTCTTAGGATTACAAAAAGAAAAAATATTTTTTCCGAATTCCGGAATTTTCCAATTTTACTTTCCGGATTCCGGAAAGTAAGAATTCCGGAATTGGCCATCCCTAGAATAATGTAATCACTTTGAACAACTGTTGAAACTTTAGTAACCTAAAGAGCATTTTTTTTTAACGTTTTCATCATTTACTTTTTTCCACAATTTATGCATTTTATCAATCTATAGGCCTATATAACGTATATTTTATATTTTTTATTATTAGAAACATACAACTAACTATAATCCCATCTCATCTATTTATAGTGAAGGATTATGCGAGAAACTTATGAAGAATTGTACGGTGAATTCCAATCCCCAAGGATGCTGCGATCTATTTAAACCTATTACTGCAGATGCTCCTAACTGCTTAGTTGCCAATTCAATGCAAGTTCCGTAAGTAGCTATAAAATATTAATTGCTTTTCTAATTGTTATACTTTTATTGTTGAATTTTTATAAGAAATACAATGATGAGTAGGGAAAACAAAATTGTGTTTAGAATATTGACCAAGCAATTTTTAAAGACAGTTAAATTTAAAGTGATTTTTTTGATCTGATTTAAAGAAGTAGGTACTTCAGCGATGTTGAAGGTAGGAGTTCATTTTATGGATTCCTTACCAACTGTGAATTCAACATCACAGCTTTTTCCATTATGTATTTGATTGTAAAATATAGGGTGAATGTATGCTGTTTGCCAAGCAAATAATAAAGAGTCTGATGGCCTAGTTAATAATGTACAGCCAAAAGACTTCACTAAATTTATATTCACTATTACGAAGCTTTGTAGGGCTGCAAACTACATCAAATTTACAATATGGTGAGTCGGGATTTAGATTGAGCAATAAACGATAAAATGTCATTAACTTTAAAAAAAGACATCTTTTTTTCTGCGAGATAGAGGTATCGTGTGTTACTAATTTTTACGTGGAACACTGCTGGTCAAGTATTGTATCGAAAGAAAACCAACGTTATAATAAGATTGCAGATTCCCTTCCTCATGGATTTCTAAGTTATTCCTAATGTCAATATCTGGGTACATCACTGAAGAACTAAAATTTCTTCAATATTTCTCATACCAGTTCTCTAGTTATGCTATTTCATTCAAAGAACAAATCCACAAAGCACATCACTGCACTGGAGTACGGTTTTTTTCAATAGATATTTCATGTTATTTTGATACGACACACATATACGTACTTCATCATAAGTATTTTGCCATTATTGACAAGTCACATCGCAAGTAAAAGACTTTTATCCACCACCGTATTCAGCTATAAATATGCCACATTGACTTGACACCCAGTCTTCCGTTTCAGGCGCTGCTATCGGCTGAAGGAATTCCACTCTCTTTCGCTAAGGCTCTCTCGCTTAGCAGCTGCTGAACCCTATTGGCTCAACGCGTGGGTGTGTCGGGGTGTGAGCTTTAGTTCGCATTTTTGCCACGGCTCAAGTCATTTTGGCAGCACAATAATCTGTTTGTCTTCACGTACGATTTTTCTATTTTGATACTGTCCATCAACTTTAGCTAGCTCACGTAAGGATTAGGCCCTATCATTGTTTCCCTGCAACCAACTCACTCGGTTTTAAAACAAGGGCTATCATTGTTTCCTCTATGCCCATCAATTGTGTGAATGATCAAGTATATTTTTGACATAATTTTGTTGATTTGATTTTTGTTTGAAAAAGCCTGTTCTCTATAGGATTTAATACAAATTTCATTAGGATCTGATGATAGTGATCGGAGCGAACCCACGAAACTCTTGAACAGCTGATAGTGTTAGTGTGTTAATTAATGAACTTCACTGCATGCAACTGATTTTGATTATTATTCTTTAGTTTCAAACAATATATTTTTTTTTCTCAGGTTCCATATGAATTTTATCAAGATCTAATGACAGTTTTTGGAGTTCGACCATGAAACTCCTTAACAGCTGATAGTTTTAATACAGTTTGTATGTTCACTTACAATGAACAAGCATGTTTCCTAGACCGACCCCTTTTATAGTAAATCACTTCCCTACGTTTAGTTTAAGTATATAACTAAAGTATTAGGGATACGAAGAAATGGAAAATTAAACAATTTTTTGTCAGGGAAATAGGTAAACCATTTTCTAGGAAAGGTGGGGAAAACAGTATACAAAAATCTGTAAAAACCCTGTATTGTTGCACCATTTGATATCGCTAAGAGGAATTCTTGTACCATTCAAATAAACGACAGGGAGCAGTTAAAATTAGAGCAAATTATCTGTAATATGACACCTTCAAGTTCGTATTTTAACTACTTGTAGTTTGAGCTCTTCAACTGTTTAAAACAATGCAATAAAAAATGTCGATGTGCAATCTTAATTTCGTGTACCGCAATATGAAGGTATTCCGTGGATCCTATGAATGACTGGCAGAAAAGTTCAGAGTACGTATTTCTGCCAGTGACTGTGCACATATTTTATTCCACACTGGATCTCATTCATTAATAAGAATAACATCTTTTCTTTCTTGGTGATACAAAGAGGTTTAAATATAGTACAAAATTCTGAGCTACTTAAAATTCCAATTTGAAGATGTCGTACTAAAACTAAATTCGCCTCTTAAAGTTTGAAATGGCCCTCCGTCATTTATTTCATGATGGTACAAAATTTTTGCTTGGTGGTACACAAAGGTTCAAAAATAGTAAACATTCTGAGCGAGTAAAAATTCCAATTTGAAGATGTTGCACTACAACTAAATTCACCCCTCAAATTTTGAAATGGCCTCCCTCGTTCATTTCAATGGTACATTTTTTTTTTGTTTGTGGTACAAAAAGGTACAAATTCTAAGCTGGTTAAAATTCGAATTTGAAGATGTCGCACTACAACTAAATGCACTCCCAAAATTTGAAATGACACTCCTACGTTTATTTGAATAGCACTAAATTTTTCTTGGTGCTACAGAAAGGTACAAAATTCTGATCCACTTAAAATTCGAATTTGAAGAAGTCGCACTACAACTAAATGCACTCCCAAAATTTGAAATGGCACTCTTACGTTTATATGGATAGCATTGAATTTTTCTTGGTGGTACAAAAAGGTACAAAATTCTGAGCTATTTAAAATTTAAATTTGATGTCTCACTACATCTAAATACATCCCCCAAATTTTTAAATAGCTCTCCCTCGTTACACAATCGCTGCACAAGGCCGCGTTACTCTCAAAAGCACCCATTTTGTGGACTTTCATTTTAATAGTCTTTTTACATGGCAACACTGCATCAACTTTGTCACTTTTCGCACCAATGGAAAAAAATTGAGTCATATTGCACATATACGCAGGGATTCAGTCATACGAATTCAGTTTTCTGCAACTGAAGATTGATTTTCTTCTTCATTTTGTACATTTTTTTTTTTATTTTACACTTTCGGTGCTTTCTTTCGTTACTACACTAAAACGTTACAAATCCCAACACTGGTCATGATCTCGAAAATATCTACATAAAACACGGTTACATTTGTTTCAAGTCTCAGGTCTTTATCGTTCTTAGTTCAAAAGATATACGCAATCAAACTTTGTTTGGGTTGTGCAACTTTACGGACATACTGTAGTACAAAATGCTGAGCTAGTTAAAATTAGAATTTGAAGGTGCCGCACTACAACTAAATGCACCCCAAATTTTGAAATGGCCCTTCTATGTTTATTTGATTGGTACATTTTTTTTCTTGGTGATATAAAAAAGGTACAAAAATAGTACTAAATTCTGAGCTACTTAAAATTATAATTTGAAGACGTCGCACTACAGGTGAACGAAGTGGCGAAGTTTTGAAATTGCCCTTTCTCGTTTATTTGAATGGTATATTTTATCTTGGTGTTACAAAAAGGTACAAAAATAGTACAAAATTCTGAACTAAATGAAATTCAAATTTGAATATGTCGCACTACAACTAAATGGACCCACCCATACGTCATCGGAATTGTTTTTTCTATAGTTCCATCCCTCAACGCACATAAGCGTACAGCCGAATAATTCGGTGAGCTTGCAAAGTCAGGTAAATTTCACCGAGAAGCGTTCAACAGAGTGTGATAGGTCTAAATGAAATCATTAGACGAGGTTTCTTTCCGTTTATGCGGTCTTAAGAAGTTGCCTTATAATTTCTGAACTAAAATTTATGATGTTTTTTTATTTTCTCTTATAAATTCATCTTCCTTTAAAAACTGGGGGGTTGTGGAAATCCACTCAGATGGTGCACCCGCAGGCTTTTCCACCCCCTACAATGTCCCTGCAGCAACCCCAGGAATATTCAAATTTCCATATATATTTTCATGGAGATGTGCAAAGACCTGCCCGATGGTGGATTAGATTTGTAGTTCTGTTTACAGTATAATTAGTTCTGTTAACAAAATTATTAAAATTACGCTGCAAATGTAAGATTGTTTTTTTAAAAAAAAAATAGTATTGGAGATAATGAAATAATGACATAATATTATTTAAATAATTCATATTCTTCTGACCAGAGTACACAGTAAAAAATGGTTGTGTTAATTCAACTCAAATTTAACACAGAGCAGTGGTTCTAGCGTGACAACCACTATGCGATGTTAATTCAACACAGACCCCGCGGTGTTGACGATTAGCACAAGGGGTGTGTTACGTTTTTAACACACAACCGGGGTTGAGCGGGGTTAAATTCGGATTTGTGTTAGTACTTTCGGTGTTGATTCGACACCATGTCAGGGTCGGTAGTGTGGGGAAAAGTGTTGAGTGTTACTTGTGGCGGTGTTGCACCAACATGAAGAAAATAACACAATGTGTAGTGTGTTAATTATTTTGTGTTAATATTACACCATCTCAATATCAATATAACACAGTCCCTCTGTTATTTCAACATCTTTTCGTATTATGTCAACACACAATCTGTCATAATTCAAGGTCAAAGCCATATAAGTAACACCGTTTTGGCGTTAATTCAACACTCCCTGTCTTAAAATTCAAGGTCAGACCATCAGATTAACACCGTCTTTGGTGTTAGTTGACTCCACTTCTGTGTTACTATGACACCTATCTAGGTGTTGAAATAGCTCCTTGTGCGGTGTTGATGTAACCATTTTTCTGTGTTGGAAAAGCTTCTGGTGTGCATGCTTATGATTAGTGAAGATTCTAATTTTAAAATAAGAATAGTAAACTACAGAACACTTCATTTAGAAAACCTTCATAAACTTTTCTGTCGTCCTCCCCATTTATTGTGAAGTATTTCTTAATGGTGCGAAACTCAACCTTCACCAATATCTTGTTCAAGAATGATAGAAACTCTTACCTATATCCTTATAGCATGTTTGCCTCTCAATTGTGTTTCTACTTGTTTTCCGCCATTTTTGAAACAGTTCCTGCTGTTGACTAATGAGCTCTAGTGCAGTTTAGAAGTGACATACTAATACGCTGTTGTTTCTCACTGTTGACATATTTCTTCAGAAACATTATGTGAAACAATTGAAAACACATCGCTCCCTTTGCACGTTGAAATTTTGCGAATACCTGGATTTGTTTAAGTATTTCCTTTTACTGTGTTTGTCTGTAGCTTCAGTACATAAGCCTTTATAATTAACCCGCCCCGCTTCGCTGCGGTCACCCCGGAACGCAATAAACTTTGTTACTTAGATAATTTTTACTTTTTCGCTTTCAAGTGATATGATAAAAACCATAGTAGATTGCAGTAAATGTTAACATTATATCGCCTGTCATTTATGTTAACCCGCCGAGTGACACGGTCATGCGGGTTGCATATAAATACGTTTATTTTTACCTATGATGAACTAACAAAGGATTTGTACGTTATGGACACTTGAATGGTCAATTATCTCAAGACACTGGTAATTAAAAATTAAAGTGATATGATAAAAACCATCTAGGGTCCAAATCCTAATAACCCCCCAAAAATGAAAGAAATTGGTTCAGCCGTATTAGCGTGATGAGGGAACAAAGGATTTGTACGTTCTCTTTTATATATATAGATTAAAATAATTCGTAACAGTTTCAATAACGTTATCTTCTTCAGACGTTGATTGGCATATCATTAATTATTAATTATTATTATATAGTACTATTAGTGTATATTAATATTTCATTAATATTAATATATATAATAATTAATATTAGTACTAATTATTTAAGTAATAATTCCAGAGTCAACATGGAGGAAGGTATATTTTAAATTTTCATTCAATTCTCATATTTCAACAATGAGAAAATCTTTATATGGGAAGAAAACACATTATAGAAAGAATTTAATATATTCTTACGATATTTTTAAGTATGTATTATTAAGACAGATAGGTGCGTCTCAAGCTATTTATACAGACGTGAAAAATAGAATAACTAATTGGAATTATAAAACAAATCTATTATAGCGAGAATAAAATCAGGACAATGATACTGAATTTAATCCAACTGATAAAATCATCATTTCTTTCAATACGAGCATATCTCTCTCTAACGCAACAGTTCCTACAGTCAGAGGGGCTCATTAGCTCCGCTTAGAGCTCCCATTTCCGAAATCAGATTAGATGTACGTAACTTACAGGGTGTCCCAGAAGTCCCCTATATCTAGATTAGAATATCACAGAGAGCAATGACAGCGTAATTTCAGTTTGTACTTTTAATAAATGCTATAGTTGAGAACTTTCGTATACGAGTTGTGTATTCAGTGAGACTGTATGTGCTTTGTTGTGCTGTACACACAGATAGATGCGACTCCATGTCCTCTTTGTGACACGTTGCGGGTCATCTGAAGAATTATTATTCGAAAGGATTCCTTCACACTGCTCCACGTGAACGTAGGCATACCAAACAGTGTTTGAAATCAAGGATATAAGATAATGCTGTTGTCTGTGACCACAAAAGCAGTGTTATCAATATCACAAGTAAAATTACGCTAATATTGTTCTCAGGGGGCAAGGACTTCTTGGACACCCTAATGGCAGGTTCCAAAAGTTCAATCCTGTACTTTTAGTTGATCTATGCTATACAGATTAATTTTATCTTCTCTAAAGTTGACCTCTACTTCAACTATTTGTAACTAGATGCTCTGATACGTCATAGATTGTAATTCGTATTCTCAGTAAACCGCACATTGAGAGCAAGGAGAAAACAGCAAATCTAGAATTGATAGGAAACAGATGGCAGGCAAATACAAGTACACTACTCATGGATTCATAACTAATCGTACACCGTCAACATTTGTTCTATTCCATTCCACCAACCTTGCTTCCTCCCCTTCTTTGCTCATTCTCTTATCTCTGTACTGCGTTGAAAAGGAATCGTCGTAAAAGCCCACTTCTACGTCATAGAATGTCCATTGGAAATGACTGCTAGACTGAGTACACTGATAGTGAATGTCTTTCCCCTTATTAAAATCGCGCCAAGTGGGTCTTACAAGATTGTAATGTTAATACGTCCATACGTTACTTCTTCATACTATAACACTTGAACGAAAGCAAATTTTTGAATTTATATATATATATATATATATATATATATATATATATATATATATATATAGATAGATAGATAGATAGATAGATAGATATAGATAGATAGATAGATAGATAGATAGATAGATAGATAGATAGATAGATAGATAGATAGATAGATAGATAGATAGATAGATAGATAGATAGATAGATAGATAGATATAGATATAGATATGGGGGAAGGTGTTGTACCTTTGAAACAATGTACCGGTACCTTTGAACACCTGTGCTTTTCTTGAATTCAGAGCTACCTAGGTGCACTGATTAAAATTCATTGGAAAGAGTAAATGAAAGAAAGCACTACAAACGCGTTGGGCTGTTGTTTACTGAGTGTTATGCCGAGTAATGTTCCTTTTAATTTTTTCACCCCCAAAACGAAGATTTTTTTTTGTAGTTACCTTTTGAGTTTTGTGCTCTTCGGTTGTCGCAACTTGTGATATTTATTTGTCCGAACTTGGGGTAGAATCATTGGTGAATACAGTAATATTTTTAGTTTTAACTTCTGTTCAATATTTATGCTAGTGAAGAACTTTTTTTCGCAATGGTGGCCCTCTTGTACCTATGAACATTAATGCATCGTATCCTTTGAACGATTAATAATACTGTTTAAAGCTACACAATGTAAGTAGTTAAAACAATTGATATATTTTGTATAGGTTAGGTTAGAATATAAAGTTATTAATTATAATTTTAAGTAGTTTCTAGTAGAACCGCCGCTACTATTCTACGAGTACCGTTATGTTTTATAATTAATTTAGAAAGTCATGTCCTCCTTTTATGGGTGCGTTGGCAGACGGTCGTGTAGATCATTAGGGGTTGATGACATGATTACGTGTGTTTCGAAAGTTCCTATGTTTCTTTTTTTAGCTGTGATGACATGTGTGTATTGTTGGAAAGGTCGTGTCCTCTTTTTCGAGGTTGTATACTGGATATTTTTAAAAATAATAATGGAAATTTAAATTTGAATTAAATCTGTTGATATGATGAAACGTATTCTGTATCCCTTACTTCCGTATCAGTGATTAAATTAATAATAATAATATTGAATATATTTACATTATTGACATTGAGATCAAGACCTGTGTTCGAATCTTGTATTATACAGATGATTTTGACTAATAGAAACTCAGAATGAAATGAATACATGTGTTGAATTACGTATTATACAAATGGGTTTGACTAATAGAAACTCACATTGAGAAATATATATATATATATATATATATATATATATAATTTGGAAAAATGAAATATTTGAGTCCCACCATTATGCCTGTTAGGCTAAAGGAGATGGTGATTATTTTATTTGTTCGTTTGTTTTACAAACTCGTTGTTAAAAATAAGATATTCGAACAATATGTGAGAGAATAAAAGATATTCTCCTAATAAATTAGTCGGAGCAAATTCGTTGTTAACTTTAATTTGATCGCTTGCTAAGCAAGCTGAGAACACTTACAGTGTGCAAAAGTTTATGTGATACGTACTGAGAATGAACCCAGGACCCCAAGCTCCGGAGGTGAACGCTGTATTGTACTGAGAATGAACCCAGGACCCCAAGCTCCGGAGGTGAACACTGTATGAGAGAATTAATGCAACCTTCACATGTAACTTGGAGAGAAAAATACATATGGGAGATAGGAAATGTGTGTGTGATTTGAATAGTTTATTTATTTATTTTGTTAACATTCATTTTTATTGATTTGTTTATTGCTTATAGCTAACTCCGTGTTTACAACCATGTTTCTAAGTTTGAAATACGGAGTGACTGAATTGTTCTTCCGTCTCTCACAGAAGGCTATCTTAGAATGAACACATAGTTTTATTTTTGTAAATGGCTTCACTTCCGGGTAAGTGACCTATACGCGCTTTCCCTTGCTTACGTTAGAACTTTGAGTGGTGACACACATAGAGTGTCAATGTACTTTTTAATTTTATTTCCGCTTGTCAATATGTACTGAAATATCCTTAGACGATTTTCCCTTGCCCGTGAGAAGTTTGACTGGCGATATACTGAAATATTTTCCATTAACTATGATTGTCACTGCGATAGTTATCTGCAGTGATGAAGAAGACAGATAGAAATTTAATGTTTCTTCCCTTTTACAAGATGTTTTGGACAAACACATAAATGTATTTTTGCAGCAATATCTGATTTTGGCAAGTGAAAGTTTTACTTGTAAGCATTTCCTTAATTAGTTGAGAACCGTACATTGCTACAGGGGGCCAATGTCGATACCCTGTCCTGAATGAGGAAAAAATGGTAGCTTTTCCTTGAAAGGTCATTTACTGTTGAGATTTCTACAGCGGTTGATGAACTTGTAAATAAGAAATTTTTAGATTTCCTGGTGGAGCAATGAATAATTTGATGCTATCGAGTTTTAAACATGATGACTTTATTTATAATTAATGAAAAAACGGTTTTGAAAACCTGATGAAAAGATGATGGTTGGGGGAGGGACACATTGAAATCATTATAAATACTAGCGAAATAAAAGTTTATTATTATTATTATTTACATACTGCAATTGTGCATATTGAAAAAAGTTTATTCTTGTGTTTTTATTGAAGTTTTTGCTCGTTGATTCTAACAGAAGGAAGTTTGATTTTTTAAGGTGAGAACTTTTTTTTTAAATGCTAAACTGACTTGTATTATTCACTTAATTATAATGGAAGTTTTTTTGAATAATTATTGGTAAACTACGCGAGTTGCTTTTGAGAAATTGAACTTGGGACTATTTATATTTGCCTAATAAACCTACGACCATTTTGTAATCATGACAAGTGGGATAAGATTTGTAACAGACTGCAAACAATTGAAATGTAATTGCGATTTTCTATTACTAAAGTTATTATTATTATTATTATTATTATTATTATTATTATTATTATTATTATTATTATTATTATTATTATTATTGTAGGACTACATATTTTGGGGGAGGGAGAGCATACACGTAAAAATGAATATACGGGTATGTTTCCATTAAGAACCGCTACTGTGATTTTACCAAGGGCTAAAGACGTATCATTTACTTGTAGAGTTTTATTTGCTTAATTATAGTATGCTTAATTACAATATGTTTGATTCATTTGTTACGATTTTTAACTGTTACACCGATTGTGTATTGAAACATGATCACTTTAAAATAATTTATACCTGATATACACCGTGTATATGTACGCTGTACAGATGGGACTTGAACTGCTTAAGTAAGATCATTTTGCCGATAGATGTCATACAAGTACGCTTTGGTACCATAGCTGATAATCTTTTAGGAACGCAAATGTTTAAACACATTCATACATGAACTAAGACTAGTATTTGCAGAAAGAAAGAAAGAAAAAAGTTTCAGTTTGGGGAGGGGAGGGAGCGCTTTGGCCTAGAGTTTTGTAGCTTATATGTGGATGCCTAGTACTTTTTTTTAATTTTCGTGTTTTAATAGTAAATATTACTGAATGTTAGTTATTTGCGGGGATGGTAGCCACATAGCGCAAACAATAGCTTTAATGTTAAGAAAGAAAGAGAAAGGATGAAAATTTTACGGACTCCTAAATACATTGGTTATTAAACACTGTCTTTTGATTTTGAAAACTTGTTGTGTATTCTCGAAGTGAAAAAAGAGAATTATGTACTCCTATTTGTACCATGTCCCTCCAACTAACTGGCTCTTGCCTGCCAGATAGATTGCCTAGATTTTAACAGTATTATAGCAAAAGGAAATGATGTACTCCTATTCGTAGTATATCCCTCCAACTTACTGGCTCTTGCCTGCCAGATAGATTGCCTAGATTTTAACAGTATTGTATTACAAGGAAGCAAAATGAAATTATGTATTCCTATTTGTACCATGTCCCTCAATGAGGGGCTTTTGCCTGCCAGATAGATTGCCTAGATTTTAACAGTATTATAGCAAAAGGAAATTATGTACTCCTATTTGTAGCATGTCCCTCCAACTAACTGGCTCTTGCCTGTCAGATAGATTGCCTAGATTTTAACAGTATTGTATTACAAGGAAGCAAAATGAAATGATGTACTCCTATTTGTACCATGTCCCTCAATGAGGGGGCTTTTGCCTGCCAGATAGATTGCCTAGATTTTAACAGTATTATATTATAGCAAAAGGAAATCATGTACGGCTATTTCTACCATATTTTTACCAACTGGGGGCGTATTTTCCATTAGTTAGAGTACCTACAATTTGCGGTATTTTTCTGAATAGGTAATAACATGATGATAATTATGTTCAACTGAAGGGCCCTATGTGTTGGTGGGTCCCCCTTAGGGATTTGTAACATAATGAAAGTTTGGTGGTTTACTGATAGAAGAAGCAACTATGCCCTCACAAAGTATGTTTTATTAACAGAACACAACTGCGAGAAGGGTTCATGCCTTTTATTTAATGCTATCAGTAGTATTTTACGGATAAAAAAAGAAATATATATTATACTTTACCTTTAAAATATAAAAATATATTCGGGACCATCGACGAAATACGTCAACACGACACACGGGGCTAAACTAAACTAAGGTTAATTTAAATTTTTTCCGCTAGGTGTCACTGTTAGTGGTGGTGGTGGGAGAACACTTGATAGAACATGATATAACATGTATTTGATGTGTACGCTTATCATTTTTTCTTACGTCGGCGTGCGTTAAAGATCACAGAGAAAGCTTTCCTGATTATTAAACCTATTTTAATAGTATTAAATAAAGTATACTGGATTATCACTATATTTATTGAAGCCTGTTTTATTACAAACATTGAAGCTGTGCTAATCGTTGTGTGATGCTAGCAATTACAATTGAAACACCCAAACATTAAAAGTAGCTACCAACGCAGAGTCGAGATTTCTTCTTTTTTTGTGGATTTGTGAACGGAGAACTAAGCCTTGAGAGGTATGTATTTCTTATGATTATTGTGATTTTTTTTTTAAAAAAAAGAAATAAATTATATACTTTTAATTATACTTGAGTTGTATTTAACCAATATTAATGAACAGAGAGACTTTCTCTCTCTCTCTCTCTCTCTCTCTCTCTCTCTCTCTGTGTGTGTGTGTGTGTGTGTGTGTGTGTGTGGATATTTTTAATAGAATAGTTTACAACTCAATATAAGTGAATATATTTACTGATTTTTCATAAAGTAACTTGATTGATTTCTATTTACATATCAATAATTAACTAAAGATGATTAATTTTTTATATGATATTATCATGTGATAGTTGCTTAAAAAGAAGTATTTATTTGATCTTTTTATTAAAGTGGAGTTGATTACTCAAAATAGTTTTTGTTTCTTTTATTTTTTTAGATGGATTTCTTCTGCCCGGCTGAAGAATTAAACATGATAGATGAAATCTACCTGCAAGAGGTCTTGCGCGGTCTCAGCGAGTACCCTAGGGTTTTTAGTACCTGGAAAGCCATTATGGAATTAAACAGACTTGGCCATAGGGGATCGGTGAGATGCGAAGCCATATTGCGGACCCTTCGTGTCTTTGAAGGTAATGACACACTACTTCTCCAGCACTGCGTAAGCAGTGCTGACGTATTGGATTTGTTTGTGTACGGTTTTTTCCGTACTAAAGAATCGTATGAATTGGCTCTAGATAAAGTTATGTATTTATTAGCTTTTTGGGAAGGTCAGGTAGATAGGATAAATGATATAGAGTTATCTGAGTTTTTTTATTTTGGCTCGCGATTTGTTTTGGAACCATGTTTAATCCTATCTGAAAATAATAATGCCAGAGTCATGACCCCTCAAGAAACTCATAACTTGAGTCATAATAATTTATATTTGTTAACGAATGAAGATTTAGCTTTTCTAAATGATAAAGCAGATGGGATTGGCAATTTAAATTCCGTTGAAATACCAATCGAAAAAGAAATGAGGAGATTGGTTGAAAATGAGGACAATGCTGTGGTTATACCCACGCAACAGGTCCAGGGAGAAAATCCTGTATACAATCAACCTGAATATTGTGTACAGGATAATCATGACTATGGGAACCAAATGATTTTTTCTCCTCAGCCTGGACCGTCATCTGCTAGTGTCCCACCAATGGTTGGACATGGCAACATAAATAAGAATAGTACAAGTAGTACTACTGGTAGTCCTAATAGTGGTAGTACAAGTGGTAGTAGTAGTGATAATAATAATAATGGCGGGGATAATCAAAGAAATAGTAATTTCGAAGTTGTAAGACAAAGCAGACAAAGGTTTCG
Organism: Thermobia domestica; assembly: GCF_964235325.1. Taxonomy (NCBI): domain Eukaryota; kingdom Metazoa; phylum Arthropoda; class Insecta; order Zygentoma; family Lepismatidae; genus Thermobia; species Thermobia domestica. Next base: position 158,402,087 of record NC_137454.1, read on the forward strand.
TAAGTTTCATCTTACGGGCCATGAAATTGCCGTCAGACCTGTGGGTGATGAAAGGAATATTAATAACCCAGAGGCCTATATTGAAAGTTTAATCGATTTTGCGTTGGAACATGTGATCTCCAATGCACGCCCCATGGACTACATTGGTTTATACATTGAAAGTACTAATAGTACTAATAACAAACCAGTGTATGTGCCGTTTAGAAGAAAGGGCAATTTCACTGCTAGAACAGTCCTCACTTCAATCGAACGAGTACTAAATTCGAATGAAGTGTCCCTTTTAGGGGAAGAAGTATTGTTTCGATTCCATATAGCTGAGAATTTACACGGCCAGGGAAGAAATACTACATCGAGTGCCGTTGACAAGTATGGGAAATACCAAGATTACTTGGAAAAGCGATTAATTCGCATTGAAAATAAGAATATGTACTGCCTCCCCATGGCCATAATATATGGAATAACAAAGCATACCTCAAGTAGTAAAGTTTTATATAAATTAAAAACAAGAGATTATAATAAGTGGCTTTTTAAAGCAGAAGTTCTCTGCGAGATGGCAGGAGTTAACGTTCAAAGTAAGCAAGGTTGTGACTTCTCTGATTTGGACCTCTTTCAAGCATATTTGAAAGGGGAGTATCAAATCGTAGTTTATGAGGAGATTGAAAAGAATAATCGGGAATATATAGTACGTTACCCGGGAGAACATGCAGAAAATAAGATTTTTATCCTATATCAAAGAGGTAACACTATTGGTCATTTCGAACCCATTCGTAATATTAGAACTTTTCTCAAGGCACGGAAGTATTGTTATTATTGTTTGGAACCTTATGATGAAAGATATCGGGCACACAAGTGTAAAACTCGTTGTACTTTTTGCGAACATACTCACGAACGGGACTATACTGCAAACAGAATTAAATGTAATGCATGCAATAGAGAGTTTGCCGAGGGTACATGTTTTGACAACCATGTGGCACGTAATAAAGCGGCTAAATCCGTATGTGATAATGTAAAGCTTTGCATCGATTGTGGTATCATCTTTGATAAGAGGGGGCGAAAATCTGAACACATGTGTGGTGAACATTTTTGTTCAACATGCCGTGCGTATGTTGATACAAATCATACATGTTTTGTTCAGAGACAGCAACCTGTTCATGCGAAAAGGTTTATGTACATCACCTATGATGTAGAGACGATGTTGAAGGCACCGAATGACCGCGGTGAAAGGGAACATGAAGTTGTACTGGTGTGTTGTCATCATGTATGTCACGTCTGTATAAGGAAAGGTATCGATGAGCCTTGTAAAACGTGCGGTGACAATATTGGAAATCGTTCGTTTTCTTTTAAGACAATGACGGATTTTATTAACCACGTGTTAGTGGAACGTCCTGTCTTTCTGAAGATCGTGGCGATCGCTCATAATGCATCCAGATACGATGGCCTCTTCTGTCTTAGAACTCTAATAGAAGACCAGCATATTGTACCTAGTGTTCTTATCCAGGATCAAAAGATTTTTAATATTAACATAGGTAACCGTATCTTTTTTCGAGACTCTTTCCTTTTTATTGGTGTGAAATTATCAAAATTAACGAAAACTTTAGGCCTTAGTGAAAATTTAAAGAAGGGAGATTTCCCATATTTGTTTAATACTGAAGAGAATCAAAATTATGTCGGTCCCTACCCTCCGCTTAAGTACTATGACCCTGAGGGGCGAAGCACAGAAGAAAGAAAACAACTGGAAGTCTGGCACAAAGAACGTGCGTTAAATGGCGAGGAGTTTAACCTGCAGAAGGATATGCTGGCTTATTGTGAAAATGATGTTAGAATTCTAACAGAAGCGGTCATTAAGTTTAGCGATATTATTGAAGAGAAAACGGAGGGTTTGCAATGTTTCACAACATCATCAACCATTGCACGTCTTGCAATGCGTACATATCGTACCTTGCACTTACCGGAAAATACTATTCCTATCATTCCCGCGTTGGGATTTCATCATAAGACCAAGTATAGTACAAAAGCTATGCAATGGCTTATGTATATGGAAGACCAATTAGGGATAGAAATCCAGCATGCTAGGAGAGGTGGGGAAAAGTATATTGGTAGGTACAAGGTCGATGGATGGCACGAAGGACTCAACGCTGCCTTCGACTATTATGGATGCTATTTCCATGCCTGTCGCCTTTGTTTTCCCTTTAACCGTGACGTGGTTTTGCACGATGCACAAGACTCGTACAATACGATGGAGAAACGATATGAGCAAACCATGCGCTGTCGTAGGTACCTGAAAAGTATAGGTGTAAACCTATATGAAATATGGGGATGTTCTTGGGACAATAAGGTAAAGACGGACAAGGAAGTGCAAAAGTTTGTTCAAGAACGTTGTACTAATCTACCTGATTTTCTTACTCCTAAGAACTGTTACAACGGTGGTCGCACGGAGGTCTTTCGTTCTTACGTCAATTGTGCGAGTGATGAGCGTATTTCTTATGCCGATGTAACTAGTCTTTACCCTTGGGTAATGGCGCGTAAACCTATGCCGGTTAAATCACCTAAGATTCACACGGGACCGGACTTTCCAGATGTGGAAAGTATTCACGGTGTAGTTAAATGCACAATTGTCCCTGCAAAGGACCTCTATTTTCCGATCTTACCATACGTTGCGGGAGGTCGATTACTTTTCGGCCCTTGCCGCACATGTATGGAAGAAGAAAACACTAATGAATGTACCCATAGTGACGCTGAGTGTGCTCTCACAGGAACATTTTGCACTCCAGAGTTACACCTTGCTCTTAAAAAAGGTTACAAAATAATCGATATACATGAGATATGGAAATTTGAACTCTTAGATCCTGAAGAGGGGAATTCCGGTGGGCTGTTCGGGACCTATGTGAATTCCTTTCTTCAGATGAAGCAGGAAGCCTCTGGTTTTCCTGCTTACTATACAACTGAAGAAGACAAACATAAATATATCGATGAATATTATGCCCATGAAGGCATACGATTAAATTATGATAATATTACGATGAAACCGGGATTGAGGCAATGTGCGAAACTATACCTCAATTCAGTGTATGGAAAGTGGGGGCAACGCACAGATATGTCACAGAGTATAATCGTTAGTGATGAGGTCACATTTCTTAGGTATTTAACTACGGCAAGGTATGAGATTCAAAGTGTGGTACCAATTGATGATGACCATCTCATTCTCACATACAGAGACATTGAAAACGAAAGCGTTCCGTTAGCGTTTTCCAATGTGATACTAGCCGCATTTATTACTTCGTGGGCTAGACTTAGACTTTACGAACTACTGACGACTGTAGGACCTGACAGAGTAATCTACTGTGACACTGACAGTATCATGTACCTACAGAAAAAGATGAGGAACCCTTGTTACCGCTCGGAAACTATTTGGGTGATCTAACAAATGAAATTCCTGAAGGTTGGGAGTTTACAACCTTTATAGATCTAGGCTGTAAAAGCTATGCCATGCGGCTAACAAACGCCCAAGGGGATGTTCGCGATATATTCAAAATTAGGGGGATAACACTAAATGATAGAACCTCTCAAAAAATTAACTTTGAGAGTTTCTATAAATTAGTGTCTGGACAATTAGAGTCCACAGTAATAGAAAACCCAAATAGCATCGTTCGTAGACCGGGGTTCCGTATCTTTAGCTGTAGAGAGACAAAGACACACCGTGAGGTCAACAAAAAACGAAAACGTATTGACGAACCTGACATAACTGACAATGAACCAATACAAAAACGTGCAAGTGTACCTTACGGTTATAGACCCACGAATGAGTGAATGTGAGTTGTATGAATGTCTTTTTTTTTAAACCGGATCGTATGCATAGCATGCTCGTTCTTAAAATCGATTGTAAAAATATTTATTTTTTAATTTATTTTTAATTTATTTTAATTTATTCCTAATTTATTTTAATTTATTCCTAATTTATTTCTTTTTATATTTTCGCTTGCTGTGCAAACAATATATAAACTAGTCATTTCAAGCTTTAATTTTATATCCCAGTGATTCTTTTTTTTATTGGTTCGTATGCCAGAGCAGCTACGCTGTGATCATTTTATTTGTTCGTTTGCTGTGCAAACAATATATATATAAACTAGTCATTCAGGCTTTAATTTTATCTTTTATTCCCTCACATGTATAACATGTTCGAAAAATATGTGAATGTATGAGTGTGAGTGTGTATATAAAGCAGAGTCTCTATTGTATGCATTCATTTGATTACAAGATGTTAATTTTCAACATCCCTCTACTATTTTAATTGCTGGTCCTTCGAGGGCTGGTAAAACTTGTTTTGTAAATCGTTTACGTAATGAATGTGATCAAATGTTTAGTATAAAATTTAATGATATTGTTTGGTGTTATGGTGCAGTAATACCAAAATTAGAAGCAAATGCAAAAATACGTTTTGTAGAGGGAATGCCTGACATGAATAATTTTGAAATTAAAGAAAATTCATTATTAATACTTGGTGATTTAATGTCGGAAACTAATGGTGATGTTGCTAATTTATTTACAAAGTATGCACATCATAAAAAGTTAACTGTAATATTTATTATTCAAAATTTATTTCCAAAAGGAAAACATGCACGTGATATTAGTTTAAATGCACATTATATTATAGTATTTAAAAATCCACGTGATAAATTACACATACAATATTTAGCAAGGCAAATTATGCCTCGGTATAGTAAAGAAGTCGTGACTGTGTTCGAAGAAGTAACACGAGAGCCTCACACTTATTTATTATTTGACTTGACACAAAAAACAAACGATGCATTGCAAAAACGTACAAATATTTTTCCGAATGAAATCATGCATGTGTACGCTAACGTAAAAGACATGCATACAGAAATTTTTGTTTAGTCTGCATCAAGATGTTGAAGATGAAACAACACTACAGCACGCTCCGTGGTCTGTGCAAATGCAAAAATGCAAAACGAAAACAAATTTTACAAAATGCTTCAGGGGATTTAACAAGAACAATATCTCAAGTAGCTAAAAACACAATAAAAGGAAACATTCCTTTAAATTCTCGTCAGAAGCAACGTTTACGTAGACATAAAAAGATCTTACGTGCTCTATCTCAGCAGCGTACTGCATTGAATAAAAAGAAGTTGTTACTACAAAAAGGTGGTGCGCTTTTACCGTTAATCTTGGGACCACTTCTTGCAGCAGTAGGAAGTAGTATTTTCAGTCGTTAAATATGTCAGAATTACGTAAAATGATTTTAGTTCCTGAAAATGCTGTACATGAAATTCAATCAAATCTTAAATCCATAGATTCACATCAGTCACGTTTAGATGAAGAAATGAATAATATCTTAAAACGTCGTGATCTTAGTGTACAACAAAAGTGGAAATTATATCAACAAGCTTTGCATCGATACTTACAGTATACATCTTCTTCTTCACATAAACCTATTACTTTACCTATTATTGAAGAAGAAGAAGAAGAAGAAAAATTATCATCAAGTTCCAAACAAGATAGCAATACTTCTATTTTACCATTTGTATCAGACATTTTACAATCAGTACCGAAAACACTTCGTAGGAAAACAGATCTATTATTAAAACAGTTGACAAGTTCTGATAAAATTCACTGGGATAAGTCTAGCATTGTACGTATTCAAGGAAAAACAATTCCAGGTTCAAATATTATAGATTTAATAAATGATGTTGTTCGTACAAGAAAATATTCAAGAAATCCTTTAGGTATTCATGAATTTAAAAATTTATTAGATCTTAATGTTCCTAAACAATTTATTGGTACACCTATTAGCACACCAGCATCAAAAGTGAATAGTAGTAGCAGTAGACAACGTATTCGTAAAGTAAGAAAATCTACTAGTCCTGCAGTAGTTGCTAATTTATTTAAACACTGGAAAGAATATAGTATGTGAAAAAAAGAAAAAATGACAAAATTATCAAAAATATATTATGATTATTCAAATCCTGATTCTTTATCAAGTATACAAACATTACAACGCAAAACAAAGTTATCTAAAAAGAAAATTAAAATTTGGTTAGCTTCTCAAGATGCTTATACATTACATGCACCAGCTCGTAAAGTTTTTGAACGTAAAAAGTATTATGTTAGTGCACCAAATGAAACATTACAAATGGATTTAGCAGATATGCAAAATATTGCAGAGTATAATAATAATTATAAATATATATTATGTTGTATTGATATTTTTTCACGTTATGCATATTGTGTTCCGTTAAAAACAAAGAAAGGTCCTGAAATGGTAAAAGCAATAACAAAAATTTTTAAAAATTTCAAGTTACCCGTGTTTAACATACAAACAGATTTAGGCGGTGAATTTTATAATCGTCATGTAAAACAATTGTTTAAAGAATATGAAATTAATCATTATAGTGTTCATTCCGAAATTAAATGCGCGTTAGCAGAACGTTTTATACGTACATTAAAAGAAAGACATTATCGTTATTTTACTGCAAAGAATACTTATCGTTATATTAATGTATTAGATCAAATTGTAAAAAATTATAATCATTCATACCATTCAAGTATTAAAATGGCACCTGCACAAGTAAATGATTCCAATGTGAATCAAGTGTGGGAAACATTATACGCGAATTAAAAAAATAAAAAGAATATAACATGTAAATTTAATGCGGGTGATTATGTACGTGTTAGTAAGTATAAACATATATTAGAAAAAGGATATTTACCTAAATGGTCACAAGAAATATTTATTGTTGACAAATGTATTAAGTCAGATCCTGTCACTTACAAATTAAAAGATTGGAACGGTGAAGAAATTAAAGGAATATTTTATGCACAAGAATTACAAAAAGTAATTATAAATTCAAAGAAAACATATCTCATTGAAAAAGTATTAAAACGTAAAAAAGGGTGGATGTATGTAAAATGGTTAGGATATCCATCAAGTATGAATTCGTGGATTAGATCAGATTCTATTCAGTCTGCAAAATGAATTCGAACTTTACACACGACTTTTACGTTACTCTTCCTTCAAATGCAAGTAGCAATTTTTTGATAATAATACATCATCATTTCGAGTTAAATTGGCACAACCTATTGATTTAAGTGATGGGGAATGGGCTGTTGCATTAACACAAATTAATATTCCGTGGAGTGTTTACAATGTTGGTGAAAATGAAGAAATTATAATTACTAGTGTTATCGACGATAAAGTTGAACGCTACCATGTTCCAATAACACCTGAATATTATTCATCAATTGAATCGATTCTACAATTAATTCCTGAAAATGTTCGTATGTTACACTATTTACAAAATAAAAATCAAGTTATTAAACATTCTTCAAAATTAGAAGATCAATGTATGATTGGTGTTGCACCAGGATTACAACAGATTTTTGGATTTATTAATGAAAATACGCTTGATGTTAAAAATGTTATATACACAAAAGTTAAAAATGTTGATTTAATATTAGCACGTGGAAAATTTCCATGCGATTTAGATTATAATATTCCCAATACAATTAAGTTTGCATTGATATTGTAAAACAACAACAAAATATAGGTCCATTAGTTCGAAAACTTAGTGTATATAATGTACAACACGGTCATGTAAAATCTTTTGTGTTTCACACACCACATTATGTTAAAGTTGAAAAGAAATATTTTTATACAATAGAAGTAAACTTAAAAGATGAACACGGGTTAAAATTACCATTTCGTTTTGGAACTTCAAACCTAACACTTCACTTTAAACGAAAATGATTTCTGAAAGTATTGATGATAGTTTTTACATTACATTAGTTTCAAATGCTAGTGCAGATGTATATCCTACAAATAGTCCAACACATTTTATTAATCAATTAAAAATAATATTCGTTCATCAGAATCCGATTGGCATGTAGGATTAAGTGAAGTACATATTCCATTAACATGTTATAATGTTACCGCGGGTGAAAACGTTATATGGTACAAATTTAAAAATGCAGAACCTATGAAAAGTAAAATTCTTGTTGGATATTATCCATCCATTCATCATTTACTAGAAGAATTAAACGCAATATCGAGTTTTATAAGATTTAGTTTTTCAAATGTTGTACATGTTGAATGTGATGAACATGTAGAATCAGTTACATTGTCGCCTACATTAGCTTTACAATTAGGTTTTTCTGAAAAATTAGATCTAACAGAATCTCACGGATTCAAACAACCATACATAGATATCGGATATCCACATCAAATTTTTATATATACAGATATTATACAATATCAATTTTTAGGTGATACAAAAGCACCATTATTACGTATAGCAACAATCTCTGAAATTAAATATGGAAAAGTTCAAACAATTACATTTGAAGATATTCATTATATGCCACTTGCAAAATTTTGTTTTAACACTATTGAAATACTATTAAATGATCATGCAGTTCGAAATTTGCCATTTCGTTCTGGGACACTGACCGTAACACTACATTTTAAACGCTCTCCGGCATCTTCTAAATAATAATAATAATAATAATAATAATAATAATAATAATAATAATAATAATAATAATAATAAATGAGAGCAAGACGTGTTACTTATCATCGTAGGCGCGGAATACCATATTTTTCAGGACCTGTATATCAAAGGGGACATGGTATAGGTAGTTTCTTTAAAGGATTATTTCGTTTTGCTTTACCATTTCTTAAACAAGGTGCAAAAACTGTAGGACGTCAAGCATTACAAACCGGTATGCAAGTTGCGGGTGATGTATTAGAAAATCGACCATTTAAAGAATCGGTTCGTGCACGTGTAAAAGAAGCTGGTAATAGTTTAAAGACAAAAGCAATTAATAAAGTTGGGCAGTTGCTAACTGGTAACGGCAAGAGACGGTCACGCAAGAGGAAAGCTCCTGCAATTGTAAAGTTTGAACCACCAACAAAACGTAAACATATACAGGACATCTTTTAATAATGGCGTTCCTAAATTCAAATAGTTTTGAATGTTGTACCAATGAATTTGATTTCTTTTCTATACCAATGACACAAACAGCTATTGAAGCAACTACAAATGCTGAATATCGTCTTATTTCCACATTAACATCAGAAGGACCTATTGAATTTGTTATTCCAGGAGAAACAGGTGAATTTATTCATCCTGCAAATCTATATCTTTATGTACGTTGTAAAATTACTAAAGCTGATGGTACAACTTTAGCTAATGATGATGTCGCACCCGTAAATAATTCCTTACATTCTTTATTTAGTCAAATTGATATTTCGTTAAATGATAAATTAATTAGTTCTTCATCAGGATCTTATCCTTATCGTGCATACATTGAAACATTATTAAATTATTCTTATGATGCTTCTCAAACACATTTAGCATGTGCCATGTGGCATAAAGATACTGCAAAAAATTTTAATTAATTAGATAATAGAAATGCTGGTTTTCAAAAACGTGCTAATAAGGTGAAAAATAGTAAATCTTTTGAAATGTATGGACTTCTTCATACTGATATTGTAAGTTTAGATCGTATGCTTCCTAACAAAGTAAGTTTGCGTGTAAAACTACATCGTAGTAAAGATAATTTTTACTTAATGTGTGCTGAAAATACAAGTTATAAAGTTGCACTTGAGGAAATTATTCTTCATGTACGACGTATTAATGTAGCTGCAGATTTAGCTATGCAATTAAATACACGAATGGGTTCGGAAACAGCCAAGTTACCTCTGACGAGAGTGGAAACAAGATCTTATACTATACCTGCACAAGTAAAGTCTTACAGCATTGATAATCTTTTCCTGGGTAATGTTCCTAAAGGCCTGATTATTGGTTTCATCTCCAACACAGCCTTCAATGGGAAATCACATCTTAATTCCTTTGAATTTCGAAACTTTAACGATAACAAACTGCAATTACAAGTCGGTTCAAAATCATTTCCTCCCAACCCCCTCACTTCTGATTTTAATAATAATTTATACCTTCCTAGTTACTATACTTAGTAGAGTACATATGTATGTTCTGCAGACACTTTTCCCCCTCCACTCCTAACTAACTAAAACTATGAATGCCGCCACTGTGCACTTTAACACAGAGGGATACCCCAAAGTGAGATTGAATATGCTTTTATGACATTTAAAATCATAAAAACTTACATCTAAAAACTTATAACTAACTTACATCTAAAACTTATAACTAACTTACATCTACTTCTTTTCTATCTTATAATGACCCCAAGCTAGTGTATTTACACCATCTCGTAGTATATATCTTTTATCGTCTAAGGAATCTAATGCTAGCTTATGAACGGTTATGCTATATATATCGTGCTTATAACTTCTAATGAGGTTTATGTCTTTATACGTTTTAACATTTTTAAATAAGCTTTCTTTATAATCATCAAACTGCAACTCCTTGGCAACTACGCATTTAGTTACTCCTTTAGCTTTTTTCTTTTCTTTATTTTCTACTCTATAAGCATACATCTTTGATCTCAATTCAATAAACTCTGTCATTATCTTACCTTTATTCTCATCTTTCATCTTACCTATTACTTTTTTTGTTTATTAGTGGTAGTCCATATATGTTATTTTCCTTGTATTCACTCGTGTCAAACTGGTCAATTATTTCTGCTATATCTTTGTAAAAGTCTTCAGTCTCAATCTCATATATAAAGCTATCGGTGTCCATATAACATAAATCTATATTGTTTCCATATTTCGGCTTCATCGTGTTATAATGAAAATCATACATTAACAGTTTTGATAGTTCTAATACACTCATACCAACATATATTGGCTTATTAAACGTTAATCGCTCTTTTTTCATATGTATAGCACACAAGTTCTCACTAAATATTGTTCTGTAATCAAAGTTAGGTTTAGCAATTAATGCTTCTACCCTCTTAGGATCACATTCTAATTGTATGGGCTGCCTCTTTCTAATATTTTCCATTGTTTTTCCGAATACCGAGTTATTCATGAGCTTATAAAAATCTTTTTCAAACTCATTTTTAGCTTGCGTCCTCATCTCTGTATTTAAATCAATGTATTTCTTTAACCAGTCTGATTGTTTGAATTCTAATATTCTATGCACTTTCTTCAATCTCATTCCAAGTGACATATAAAGTTTTAAGTTTCTATAGTGAATTACATATCTTTCCTTATTGTAAAGCGTTGTTAATAATTTCGATTGTTTTGAGCCGGGTGGACACATGTTCTCTGGAGCTAATGGTAAATCAGAATGCTTGTTATGTAAATGCTTTGGATATTCTAAATCTACTTCTAATATGTAGCCAGTTTCTGAGTCATCTGGAATGTTCTTTATATCTATATATGGTTTAACCCACTTAAAGTCTTTATAAGACATGTATTGACTCATCGCCCATCCATATAAGTTGTTTGCGTCTAGATATGCTAGGTATGTTGAACACTCATCCTTATTATAATCTTGCATATATTTGTTGTTAGCTTTTACATATCTTTTACTGCATTGTGAGATTCCTCCTCGTATACCCTTTTCTAACATTAGTATTTTATCATAATCAGTCAGCATTTCTAAGTTAATTTTAGTCATCTTTAACATTGCATCCCACGATAGGCCTGGTGCTGTATAATACCAAGAAGGATCTAATCCATATGCCTTTAAACACACATCTCTAAAGTTTTCAAATATATCTGTTAATTGGAGGACATCCGTTTTGTTATAATGTTCAGTTAAGTCCTCCAATAACTCTAGATTGAATTCTTTAAAACTCGTACATGAAGCTTATGGCGTTCAGGACTCATTTTTTCTCCTGTTAATCTGTTTGTAAATTTGTCTGGAGATAATGGAACAGGTTCCTTCAATTTTTCAAATGAATCAACATAATCATATGGATAATCACCTTTAGTATTAACTAGATCAAGTTTATCAATCGGGAAAAACTTTAATGTTTCTCGAAATTGTTCTGGCTTTAAATTCTTTGTTAGCTCTGCTAAACTCTTTGACATAAATCTAAATGAATCAACAAATCTTAAATTTATTCCATCTTTTTCTGGTCCTGCTTTTACATATTTTTCATATGTTATGTACCTTTCCTCATTATTAGCGATTAGTTTAATTTTCTGTGTATCATAAGCTAACTCCTTAATAAACAAATGCGTATCATAGCCAGTTAAGTTGTGAAGAAATACAGGAACAAAGTTGGGATTTTTATAGTTTAAATTGCAATAACTGTGAGCTGCACCTCTAAACTTTCCAGTTAAATGATCATGATCTCTTACCTTTGGTTTATTTTTATTTATCTTACACAAACATTTTTTAAGTCATGCTTCCATTCTTCTATTTTTTCACTCATATCATCTTTATCCTTGTAGAATTGTATTTTCTTCTTCAGTATATTTATTTTTTTCTCAACAGCTGGTGGTAAGTCATTCAAGTTTTTCTCACATATATGACAAGTATCCGAACTGTTATAAACTTCTATTTCCTCCTCACTAAGCGGGGTCATATTAACTACTCTGTTATATATTTTCATAATTTCTATTGCTTTTTTTGTAACATTTCAATAAATACTTTCGCAGCATCTGGACCTATATAACTAACAGGGGCTTGGTAGTCTCCATTTGAATACTTGACATAGTAACAAAAGCTCATTGGTTTATGCTTTTAATATTTTACTGTTTTACTACAATTATGCTCTATTTTTAACTTACATAAGATGCATTCAAAGTCAGCAATTATCGTAAATGGAACTCTTAATGAACGATTATAGTTTTGAAACTCTATTTGATTGTCGTATGGTTTTGGAAGTTCTATTCTAACAGCCTCATGCTCTTTACAATATAGTTCATGGTTTTGCAACTGCTTCTCATTTCTAAAGTGCCTTGTTAAACATCTATCACAAAAGTATAACTTCTCAGTATGTTTTGTCACTTGACTTCTTATTAACCGTGATAGGTCTTTTATCCAACAAAAATGATTGTTTTTTTCATCTTTTACATATAATAAATTGATATGAGTTTCCTGCTTATTTTTTGTGATTTGAAGTGGATATACATTATAGTTCTTGTCATAGCTGTAAACATTGATAGAAATATTACTTCTTCTTTCAAATTTTGGAATATCTTTTAATTGTACAGGAAATTCAATGTTATCACAATACTTCTTTTGCAACTCATTAACAAGCTGTTTATAATGTGAAGGTCTTTGATACTGAGAACATCTGTCTATAGGTTTTAAATAGCTTGCAATAGAATACAAGTAACATTTGTTGTCTTTATTTTTAATATTAATCACTGCTTTCTTATCTTTAATTGGTTTAGGAAGTTCAATATAGGAAGAAGCTCTTAAGGGTACATACTTGTTTAATCTGATTTGTAAATATTTAATTTGATGCAATGTCCATCCTGATCCTCTACCTTCAAATTCTTCCATTTCTCTACGAAGTTTTTGTTTTGCATGATGTATATATTCACTTAAGTCAGTTGATTCTAATATTCTCTCGTTTGATGTTTTAAAATTGCGCTCCTGTATTTCTTTATCTTTAATATAGTCGCAAATGAAAACAAGGTTAACTTTAACAGGGTGAATTTTTAATTCCTCTTTGATTTTGTTAATAGCAACTCTTCCACTTGTATCTAAAAATTTTATTGGGTCTTTATATCCTCCTGTGTTTTCGACTTTAATGGTTTGTAAACGCTTCTTGAGTGCTGTTTCTTCTAATTCAACTTTGATGGGTATACGTGCTGGCTTCGGTTCTTCAAATACTTCTTGTTTAAATGGGAATACATTTTTAATCTTCCTCCTGCTTTGTTCATTGTCATGTTGTTTAAGAAGGTCTATCAGTTCTGCTTTTCGTAGTCGGGAATATCTTCTGATTCCCCTCTCTTTACATTGTCGTCTTAACTCTATTACAGTAAACTTGTTATAATTACTCATCTTATTTATACTATAGAAAATCTTTATACTCTTTAATTTTTACCTACACCAAAACTTTTACTTCATTTTCGTCCATTTTTTTAACACGTCGTTCAAGCATCTGCATGCGCCTACATATGTTTAAACTGCGTGTTAGTCTAGAACTTTCATGGGATTAACCCATCAAAGTCACATATACACATTTAAAACTGAATCATTTTTGTAAGCTTACTCATCATCATCATCATCATCATAATCATCACTACCATATTTGTATTCATCATCACTACTCAAATCAAATGTTTTTTGTTGCATTATTAATAATTCTTTTTCCTTCAACAGTATTTGCTTCTCTAGTAGTGCTGCTAAAAGTTTAAGATCTTCATGAATGAGGTTAAGTCTATCATGTAATAAATCAAATTCTTTCTCCATATTTATTATATACAAAACCAACAAAAATGAAATAAATTTTAAAAATCTAAGAATAAAAACGAACATGACTATCCGGAGATAATAATATTTGTTTCAGCATCCCCTCCTTTTACTAAATATGTGGAAGAGCGACCGCCGGAATTCCAGCAGTCGGTTTTCTCATCGTAATACCTTATTAGTTCTTTAGATTGTTTATTTTCTAGCCAGTGTCTAAGCCTCTTACCTCCATCTTGACACAGTTTAGTAGCGTTGAAATATCCAGTGTTCTTATCTATAATCAACTTGAAGTCGCCAAAAACCCCATACCAATAGTTGTCCTTGATCTGTTCGTAACATTAAGACTAAGCATTGAATCCATTCGTATTTGGAATCTTGGTGTTTGCCGTACTCATTTTTTAAACGGTGTGATGCGATTGATCAAACTTCTATGTAAGTAAGGCTAACTGTTTAGTTCCCTTGTTTAGTTAGGTTTTATGGACGAAACCATAAAACCTTTTCAATAACGACAAATATGTGATACACTTATAGCCTTATACTCAAAAACAAATCAACAACAAACTCATCGTCGTCTTCTCCTTCAATATCCACGTGACAACCATACGAAACAACACAGCTGTATTTTTCTTTGACTTTGTTTAGGAGGTTGACCGAGTTTGGATCTTTGGTTTCTGATAACACTGACATTCTTGGATACTTTTCTCTAAGACACTGAAGTTTTGCTTTAACGTTACGCTGCTGAACCCTTCCAACCCAATATTTGTATGACTCGTAACGCCTAACCTGATCGTGTTTGTCTGTGTCGTACTTGTCTACTATGTCTTGAAGCTGACCAGCCGTGAGGTTCTTTTTAATAATAACTAGTTTGTGTATTTTTCCCGGATCTTCTGTATGTTCAGCTGCTATATCTCTAAGTCTTGTGTTTTCTATTCTTAAATCGTTCATTTGTTGTTCTATCTCTTCTACTCTTCTTTGCAACTTTTCTTGATCTTCTTGAATCTGTTTAAAATTAGAAACGAAATAGTCTTCGATGATCACAGAACATTTTTCGTAAAAGTCATGTGATATCCAAAAAGCAATAGCTAGGAAAATTCTTTTGTACACATATGTTCCTGAGATGATTGATGTTGTTTCTTTATCCCCTCCCTCTATTAGATATGTAGAGCAACAGAGCAAAAGTGCTCCATTGCTTTTTTCCGTTTTACTATTAATTTTTTCATTATAGTATTGTATTAGTTCTTTTGATTCTTTATTTCTCAACCAATCTTTAAACGGCTTACCACCATCTTGACACAGTTTAGTAGCATTAAAGTAACCAGTCTTCTTATCTATAATCAGTCTAAAGTCACCAAACAAACCGTACCAATAATCATCTTTAATCTGCTCGTAACAAATATCATTTAAACTAAGAGAACTATCCATAGTACCCATATTTATTATATAGAAAATCTTTATTTTTAACTTCATTTTCGTTACCAGCTAGTTTTTACTGTCTAAGATGAGTTTCTGAAGTTCCTAGTTTTGGAGGAACTTTGAAGTTTGTTGTAGTAATCTAATAACTCTTTAGAATCTTTATTATCCCCAGTTACTTCGTAGCCGGCGCCAGATATCCCGCGTCGGCTTTGGGGGTTTGTTTGTTCTAATACAACGCTCGTACTTTGATGGGCTAACCCATAAAAGCAATGGTATATTTAGTTTCTCGTATTTTTATACTTAAATGTCTCTTAACTGAATAAACCTGTCAACAAGATCTATATCACTTAAATCTGTGTTCATATGCGAACCGTGCCAAGTTATTCTATCATCATATCTTTCTTTAGCTCTGTTGTATAAGTTGATAGAGTTTGGATCGTCGATGTTAAGCACAATACTCATACTTGGATACTTAAGTTTGAGTTGTTTAATCCTACTTTCGTAATTGTGTGTTTGTACTCTTCCAACCCAACACTTATATCGTTCTATTCTTTCTTTTTGATCTCGTTCTTCTTCGTCATAGTAAAAGAGTATATTCTCAAGTTGTTCTTTAGTAAGGTTTTTCTTGATAATGAATAGCCTATGTATCTTTCCTGGATCTTCTGTATATGGTGCTGCAACTGTTTTAAGATAATCAATTTTGCTTTCTAGTTCTTGATTGTACAATCGTAATTGCACCATTTGTTGTTCTATCTCTTCTACTCTTGATTGTAACTCTTCTTGATCTTCTCGGATTTGTTTGAAGTCTTGTGTGAAGTAATCTTCGATTATATCATAACACTTATCATAGAAATCATCAGATAACCAAGTTGCAATATCTAAAAGAATCTTTTTGTAAACATATGTACCTGATATTTCATTATTGGCTTCTGTACCGCCAAGTCTAATCTCATATAATGGCTGATGATGGTTCCCGGTTTTCCGGGGGCCATGCTTTTTCTCATAATATTCAACTCGTCTCTTAGATCGTTTATTTTCTAACCAATGATCAAACCTCTTACCACCACTCTGACACAGCTTAGTAGCATTGAAGTATCCTGTACTCTTATCTATAATCAATTTAAAATCACCGAAGATACCATACCAATAGTTATCTTTGATCTGTTCATAGCAAATATCATTTAAACTAAGAGGACTATCCATAGTACCCATATTTATTATATAGAAAATCTTTATTTTTAACTTCATTTTCGTGGGGTCCACCAGCACTGGACCCCTTTCAAACATGCATACGTCGCTTCTTTGAAGTGGTCTATATCTAGACCGCTTATCTCGTTAATGAAGATTGTATGTTGTTGTGGATTAACGCGGGTCCCCGTTTCCGGGACCTTGATTTGTTTGTATGTAACTTTGTTTTGGAGCGACTCCCAGAATTCTGGGGGTCGGTTATTTTTTGATAATTTCCACAGCCGGAATACCGACCCTGGAAATATATGTTATGAGACTAACGTTTCATCACTGTGTAAGATGAATTTTCAAAGTAGCCCGAATTCGGTCCACTTAGTTTGTCTGGAAATATATGTTACAGGGTATCGTTTCGTTACCCCTTATCTCATTTAAACCAGCCTTTTATGGAATAACCATAAAAGACAACATTTATATTTACACTACAACATTACTTTTATCTATCCAACTATTATGCGAATCATCAAACCCTAGCCATTTAACGTATACTTTGTCACCTTTCTTTCTCAACACTTTCTCCACCAAGTATTCCTCTTTATATTTTGTCTTTAATAGTTCTGGTTCGTAAAATCTACCTTGCACATCCTCTTCTTCTAAATCTTTAATTCTATATGTAGGTGGATTGGATGGAATAGCTTCACTAATAACAAATACTTATGTTGACCAATTAGGTGTATATCCTTTCTCAAATAACCCTTTCGACTTACTTATCAGAACATGATCACCTAACTTGTATTTGGGCTTAACACGCTTATATTCTTTTTGATACACTTTCTCCAATATTGTTCGCTCATTCTTCTTATTAACTTCTATAGGCTTTAAACCAATTGTTCTATGAATTTGATGATTATACTCTTTAACTAGTGTTGGTAATATCTCTATCCATTTATAATTCCCTTGTGTCGTGAACCTTTTCCACATGTTCTGCTTAAGTGTTCGATTAAATCTCTCAACAACAGAAGCTTTCTTACCACTATAGGTTGAGTAGTGATTAACCTTATTTTCCTCCATTAACTTCTTAAACTCTTTATTGTAAAACTCTTTACCTTGATCAGTTTGTAAGTTACTAGGTTTTCTCGTTCTTAATATGGATTCGAATGCTTCTGTAACATTCTTCCCACTCTTATCTTTAACAGGAACAGCAAACGCATATTTCGAGAACACATCTATAATCGTTAGCAAATACTTATAACCTTTATTGATTTTGGAAACACCTTTTAATACTCCACTATCCATTTCTACAAGATCAGCTTGCCAAAGATCATCGATACCTTTTATAACTACACTTAATCTGTCAAAGTTTTTTCTAGATGGTTTGTGAATTTCTTCTATAATGTCTTCTCTAACACCTTTACCTTCTTCTAGTCAATCAGGCTTTTTAAAGAATTGAGTTTTAGTAACACCACATACAGAACAAATACCTTTCTTTAGATATCTTCCATTCTTTGTTTGTTCAATTCTAATAGTATCTTTCTTCGTATCTGTCGATTTCTTACACTTAACACAATACATCCTGTTTATTATATAGAAAATCAATAACTATCGCTGTTTAATATTATGCTATCAACATTCTCACCATCATCATCACTATCTTCGTCTTCTCTTTCTACATGCATAAGAAGCAATAGTAATTTACCATGTTTCAGATCAGAACCTTTAGATGGTCTAACTGCTAATTTATCATTTGTATTAAAGTGCAATGGAAAATTTTCAACTAGAGAATCATTTAAATATATATCTATATAATACGTATTGTAAGATGACTCTATATGCATTAACCTACCTTTATAAAGAAATTTGTATGCGATAGATAGATTATGTATTAAAAAGAACGGAGTTTCAACATTTTCTGATATCAATCGACTATGAAGCTCTATAACATAACTCCGTTTGATGAAGTTAAGCTCTTCTTTCAACATAGCAATATCTTTTCTCACAACTGTATTATCTAACTCTGATGTCATTTTAACATTACCAAAGATATCCATATTTATTATATAGCAAACGTCTTTAGGAAAGCTCTCTTTCTATGTACATTACAACAAACAATAATTGTCCTTCTTCCATAGCAGAATTTTTATTTGGTTTAATCGTAATTATATCGTTCTTCTTAAAGTCAAAAGATATCTCTTTAACCAAAGTATCACCCAAATATATATCTAGAAAGTATTTATCCAAACTTAATTCCATGTGCATTATTTTCCCATTATAGAGAAATTTGTAACCATTAGAAAGATTAAATATTCTAAAGATTGGCTCCTTAACGTTTTTAGCTCTTAATCGATATAGTAGAGGCATGGTTTCTTTCTGCATAACCAATTTAGTAGTATCCATCCTAATCTTTTCAATATCTTCTTTCTTGACGTATGTGTCTTGTAACGTTTCTAATGCATCTTCAAATCGTTTTCTATCGTTCTCTAATTGGGCTTCTATTGATCTAAGTTGACTTACGCTAACAAGATCATTTAAATTCTCCAACAATTTTAATTTTTCTTCACTAATATCAACATCATCTTTTCTGTCTTTAACATTACCAAATATATATATACTCATTTATTATACAGAAAATGCCCATCCTAATTTTTCAAAACATTTCTTTGACATCTCTATTTGTTTAGGTGAGTGTTTAAAATCAATATCAACATGAACATCATGCTTTTTCAACAGATGGTACAATACACATTTCAAGTTAATAAACAATACTCTTTTCGGATACAGCTCCCTAAAGACCTCGTGTAATTTTTCGAAGTCGTCTATAAGTGTCTCCTCCATATGTTGTAATTTTAATGGTTTTTGATCGGTAAGGTGATAGTGCATTAAATAGACATCATCATAATATTTTGTGTATTTGTTTTTCTTTAGTACTTCTAGAACATCTTTTGTTGATATTAAATGTTTTGGCATATCTCCAAATTCATCATTTAACACCTTGAACACCTCTTCGGGAATAATTCTATCCTGTAAAGCTTGCAAACGAAATAACTGTAACTTAAATCTTTTTGTAGTATCGTACCATGGTTTTCTAGCGCAAGCAGCTCTCATTCCTTCATTAGTATCGTAAACCCAACCACTCTCTACAGAACAATCATCGCAAATGTAACTACTCATACCTTTTGTTAATGACTTACTACCACAATTACTGCACTCTAATGGTCTAGAGCTATAATTTGACAACAAGTCCTTTAAGGTAATTATTGGGCGTAATTTTTCCAACTCTTCTTCCGTGTACAAAAATTTTGGTATTAACATTTTCCATAGATCAATAGCATTATATACGTTGTTTTTATCCTTTAAGTCTATCTCGCTAACATCCTGAAAATACTGATAAAAATTATATCTATCTAGTGCATCTAGTTCATCCTCATGCTTCTCAAAGTAATCTAAAAATCTATTGTGTATAGCTTCCATATTTATCTTAAAGAGAAACTTTTATGGATGCAAACCATAAAAGCGCTTAATCATTTTTAATCATATACATAACGTCACTAAAAGAATGCCCTTGATTTAGAAGATTTAAAACCTTAACACAAAGATGACCACATATAACTGAGTTAAAGTCTTGTATTCGTTCGTCATTGTAAAGTAAGTTTTCGGTACCAAGATATTGTACCAGTTGTTTAGGAGGAATACCACCATAAGAATCGAACACGTACTTTATGTTGTTATCTTTCCAATAGCATATCCAATGAGTACCAATGTTTTCTGATTTATCAAGGTTAACTACACCACACTCATGTACATGGGGTTTTTGTGGAAGTTCATCATACATAAATACACCTCTAAATCGTTTTATCTTTAATTCTTTAGCCAACCTCTCTATATCGAAGTTGGTCAATGGTTTTAGTTTTTTGACTTCTTTGGTTTACCCGCCCCCTGCTTTTCTTCCATAGCCATATTGTGTCTTTTTTGTTATTCAAGTTCTTGTTTATTCTTCTTAGCATCCAGTAGAGTTTTAGTAATCGCTGCTGCACCACCTGCTAATGAGCCAACTGCTCCTAAAGCTGCTAAAATGGCTGGAATTGTAAAGATAAAACAACCTATATGCTCTTTCTTAATCTTTTTCATTTGTGCAGTAGCTAAAGTTAAATTCATTCCTTTACCTTCTTTAATTTTCTTAGATTTATCACTAAGTTGTTTCTTTGTTAATACATGATCAATATTTAGATCCTTTAGTTCGTTATAAGGAACACTAAACATACAACCTTTAATAGAACACATCTTCCTATTTATTTAAGAGAAAATCTTAGTTTGTAAAAGTACAGTTGTTGTTGCTCCACCAAAATCAATTAAGGAATCATTCTCATCTGTTATCCTTATCTCAAAATTGTCAACCTTGTCTTTAGATATAGGGAAAAATAATGGATAAGTAGGCTCGTAAATAATACTATGTTTGAACTCAGCATCTGTTTCGAATGATGCTATGAACCCTGTTTCTCTATGTGTGTATTCTGTATCTTTAATAAGCATGCCATCTGCTATATTACAGTGAACATTTATAGTATCAAACGCATGAAACTTTGGCAACTTACTTCCAATATGTGTTTTGTTCTTTTCTAAAACTTCAAAAACATTAAACCCGAGGACAGTGCCTATACTTCCAATTGTAACATCATTACTATCAGTTTCAATTTTAACTCTATTTCTTAAATGATCTTCTGATAATGTTATGTTGATGGATTGAGATTTTAAATATTCATTAAGATTGTTTAAGCTGTATTGCCCTTCTGGTATAAAAACTTGTCTATCACCATATGAGAAACTGTTTTTTTCTGTTGTTATGTTTGGTGTCAGATATGTACTGTAAAACCCAACTAGTCCTATTCTTAAATAGTTGCTCCTGTTGTCTAATTCGTAATGGAGTTTCTTCTTTAAAACAGAAGTATCACTCGTTAGCTTAAATACCTTAGCCATTTATTATATAATAAATGAATGAGTTTGGTTTACCTAGAGATATTCCAAGAGAGAAAGTAATCAAGTTAATAGAAGATGTCATTCGAAAGTTAGAATACAGTTTAAAGAAGAAAAAGAGAAAACTACGAATTGTTAAATATGCATACTACTCTTTGATCACGTTGTCGGTTATACTTTCTGCAACAACTGGGTTTATTAATATTTTTATACCTGTAACAATTTACTCAATATTAACAACGTCTCTTGCAACTGGAAGTGCTATAATAACAGGTTTGTCTTCGAAGTTAAACATAAGCAAAAGAAAAGACGAATATAAAACCATTGTCACTTGTATTAACTCATTTAAAGAACAGTTAGAGATGATAATATCATTAAATGGTGAAATGGATAGCGAATATATAAAAGATACGTTGCTTAAGATCAGAGAACAACTTAAAGATATAAGATAGGCTATGTAAATACAAGTCAAGTCCTTAAAGACAACGTAAGATCTGGAGACTACAAATGGCGTCCGCATTACGGACACCCTTCCAAATGAACAACCTTACACAACCTTCATCAACGAACCCGGGCCTGAGATAAAAAGATCAAGCTTGTTTGTGCCTTTTGATTTGTTAAAGAACTCTAATCCTTGGCCCTTCACATGTGAAGGACCTGAAAGTCTTGTAAACGTACAAGCACTGACTAAACACATAGACGAAGATGATAAAAGACAACTGTCACATATAAAGGGGGTTGTACAGGAAACGCTACCTGTCAATTCACAGCCTCATACAATCTTCATCAACGAATCTGGTCTGTACTCTCTAATCATAAAAGAACGATTTTCTCTATAATAAATGAGTAAGAAAACTATTAATTGGGATGTAAAAGAGATGATAAAAGAAACAACAGCTAAGAAAAGAAATGGAGAACTTATACCTGATGATATTCGTTGTCTTATCGTAGGTTCGTCGGGGTCTGGTAAAACGTTTTTGCTATTTAACTTCTTATTACAGCCAGGTTGGTTAAACAATAACTACTTCTACATATATTCTAAAAGCATGAATCAGCCAAAGTATGAGCAGTTAAAAGATCGATTTGAAAAGGCAGAACTAAAGTTTAAGAAGCAAATAGCAACGTTCTTAAGCAGTAATGTCTCTATTGTACCTATTGATGAATGTGAAGAATACTCTGTTGTTGTGTTTGACGATTACATTTTGGAGAATCAAGATACTGTTAGAAATTACTTTACAAGAGGTAGGCATAGACATTTAGACTGTTTCTATCTTGCACAAACATATTCAAAAGTATCTAAACAGCTTATAAGAGATAACGTCAACTTCCTATGCATATTCAGACAAGATGATACTAATCTCAAACATGTGTATAATGAGTTTGTTGGAGGAGATATGTCTTATGATAAGTTTAAAGAGATATGTTCAAAATGTTGGCAAGAAGATTATGGTTTCATAGTAATTGATATGACAAGGAAGGTAAACAATGGTAAGTATAGGAACAAGATAAAACACTTCTTAAACGTTTGATGTTTATTGACGTTTTACGTTTTAACGTTTGACGTTTATTGACGTTGATTGACGTTCATTGACGTTTGTTCGTTTGCTATACAATAAATGGATGAGAAAGAAATTGATAAGAATATTAAGTTGAAGGAGTTCTTGATAAAGGGCTTCAAATCTTGGAAGAAAGAAAGAGCAGGTATATACGATAAATTTAAGACACAAGAGCAACCTGTAATTGATGCTATTCAAAACTTGGGAAGTGAGATCAAAGAAGTAGCAGAACAAAATAAAAATCTAATAACTGAACTTGTTCCAGTTGCACATAAGACGGCTTCAATAGATCCCAGTCTACTAGAAACACCTAAAAAGATAACTTATGATATTTCTCCAAGTAGTAGTGATACGCCTATAACGGGAGAAATAAAACAAATGAGGAAACAAATTAAAGACAAAGTGGAAGGAGTAGAACCTTTAACTACAGCACAGTCATTTGGTAAGATTGCAACGAAATATTATAGTAAAAGAAATGATACTGTGTTTGGAATAAGAACTGCAGAAGATGGAAAAATAATAAACAAGATAGGAAATTTGGAAGTTAAAGTGAATGGTGATGATTTGATAATTAATGGTAAAACTTATAAAGGAACAGAAGGTCTATGGGAATTGTTAACGACAAATACTAGTAAAACCATTGAAGATTATGATGATGATGATTTTGAACAGTACAAGGAAATAATTATAGAATCAGATGCCGCCTTCCAAAAATATAATCGAGATAAAAAGGTAGCATCTAGTAGAGGTTCAAAGTACATTAATATTATCAAGCCTATTTGGGATAATTATATTAAACCATCTTTACCTCCAAAACCACCAAGAAAGAAAACACAGAAGTCTGGTGAAGGAATTAAACAATATACCGAAATACCTAAAGAATATGTATGGATGGATGACGTGAGAAAGCTTATAGATAGGCTAATTGTTATAGATGGAGAAGAAAAGGCTGGAAATGATAACTTTTATAATGAGAAAGTAGGTATAGTGAATATGATTAATAACAAGCTTTCACAATTTATTCCTAATGATCCAAAAGGTATAGGTTATTTGATTAAGATCTTAAATACATTACCACCACGATTCTGGAATGATGAGAAGCTTGGGAAAGGGTCAGTAAATGATTTGATTAATAAACTTCCAGTTGAATTACATATTCCAGGTTTTAGATTTTGCGGGCCTGGGACTAAGCTTCAAGAAAGGTTAGAGAGAGGTGATGAAGGTATTAACCCATTAGATGAGGCTTGTAAAGAACACGATATATACTACAGAGACAATAAAGATACAGAGTCGAGACATTGCAGATAAGGAACTAGAAACTAAAGCATGGAAGAGAGCATTTAGTAGTGATGCGTCAATTGGTGAACGATTAGCTGCTTTTGGAGTTGGTACTGCTATGAATGCTAAGGTTAAGTTGGGATGGGGATTATAAGTTGGCTATGTTTAACAAGATTTCCCCATGTGCAAAATCTCACATAGCGACAATTCACCACCCCGCGTTAATCCACAACCTTGTTATTATGTATGATTCTTTTATGGGCATATGCCATAAAAGCGCCAAGGGGGAGTTTTAACCACCACCTCCTTACAGAACGTTCATTCTCAAACAGTTTTTATCAACGATGTTTCAAGATTTTCTTTATAATAAATGGAGTGTTGAGAGTTACGAGTTACAGAGTTTTAAAGCTAACACAAGAACATTTAATAATTTGAATGAAGCTAACAAAGATATTGAGTTCGATTTCAACGTGGGTGATGGGTTCGTACATCCACACAAAGCAGATTGTCATATGACTTTTGAAGTTGTTGGTGCATCAGTTGGAGGAACATTTGGCGCAAACGATACTATAAAACTTGTAGATAACTTCTTCCCATTCTTCTTTTCTCAAATTGAGGTTAGAAAGCATGGGGTTGTTATAGATAAGATTGAGCTACCAGGAATAACATCTACAGCTGTCGGAACATTAAAGATTTCCAAGCCAGAAGTTGAATATTTAAAACAAGCAGGATTTGAAACAGATGATAAACTTGGTCTAAGAAAGGACTTTAGTGTTTTGTACCCATTAAGATTAATTCCAGGCTTCTTAAGTGATTATAAAGATGTTATATGGAAAGGTGGATTGAGAATAACATTTACAAAAGCTAACAACAATAACGATGTCTTGTACAAATGGACTGGATCAGGAGCAGCTCCTCATGATGGAAAAATAACAATAAAAAGTATGGAGATAAGAATGCCTATTGTTGAATACGAATCTAATTATGAAAACAAGTTAAAGTTGAATATTCTTAAAGAACCCAAAATCATGTTTTCATTCCATACTTATCAATGTGTTCAAAAGGCTGTTACAGGTTCTTTCTTGGAGTTTGATGTTACTACTCAATTTAATTCTAGACAATTTGATATGCCTGATTTCGTAGTTGTAATATTCCAAACTGATAGAAGTGGTAAACAAACGGCAGATGCAAGTAAGTTTGATCATTGTAAGGTAAAGAATATCTATCTTAAGAATGGGAGGAATGAGGTATTTCCAAAAGAATCAAGAAACTTAGATATTGCTAACAAGGATTACTTTAAGATGTACGAAGATTATACTGCGTTTAAGAGAATAACATGTGGCAACACCGAAATGTACTATGATTCTAAAGAGTTTATAGATAACAGACCAATGTATGTGATTAATTGTAGTAAGAGGAAGAAGGTATCGGTAAATGAGAGAACGAACATAAAGATTGTTGTAGACTTTGCAGAAGCTGTGGCTGCTAATACTATATGTTATGCGATTTTAATTGGACGAAAGAACTTTACATATGATCCCAAGAATGAGAAAGTGGTAGAAGAGTTATAGCCCCTCTGTATTCGGAGGTCCAAAATGTCAAGTATTTTCTCGCATCTATGCAGCGTCATACACAGAAGACCCGGGCAAGATCCACATAAATGTATGTTTGTATTGTTTTATGGAAGTTTTCCATCAAACGAAATTGACAAAAAATGATTAAATATTTTTTGGTGAAGATAAAAATTGAAAAGTGTTCATTGATTTTCTATATAATAAATACGATGGCAAAACACGTTGATTTTTTAAACAACCTTGGAAGTCTTGAACAAAAACAGGTTATTGGATTAAGAGAATTAGAATTAAATACGGAATATAAAATTGTAAAAATGGAAAAGATTAAAACTAAGTTTGGAAAGAGCATATTAGCTGAGTGTGAAAAGTTCAAGGTTTTTCTTCCACCTAGATTTACAAAACAATTAACAGATAAAATGATTGATGAGATCGTTAAAGATGGAATAAAAATCAAATACACTGGTCTAAAAGGTAATTATCCAACTGTTGAGTTCTGTATGTAAATCCAAAAAATGAACGAAAATGAACAAAAATATGTTGTCATAAGTAAAAAATGAAGTGTTTAGAAATGGATCCCCCAAAAAAGTTCATTCTTACTAATAACTTTAATGTAATTGTGAAAAATGTGCAAACCGAAGTTCAAGTAGTTTTTGATATTAACGGCTGTCTATTCAGTTTGAATTACGATCAGTGGACAGAGTTTAAGAAGTCATTGTTTCCTATAGAGAACGAGGTTAACAGAAGATTCCATTATCAGTATCCGAACTTGTAATTTTAAGTATGTTCT
This sequence comes from Thermobia domestica, assembly GCF_964235325.1. NCBI lineage: Eukaryota > Metazoa > Arthropoda > Insecta > Zygentoma > Lepismatidae > Thermobia > Thermobia domestica. Next base: position 158,429,163 of record NC_137454.1, read on the forward strand.
AAGTGTATAAGTGTTTTTTATGGTAATGCCATAAAAGCTAAGACCTTTGGATATACAAATACAACTAAGTTATTAAATGCTTCAACTCTAGAAATCTGTGTGGGAAGAAAAAAGAGATGTGAGAAATACATTTTGTATATGGAACACTAGCGCGCGCATGTGGCACGTTTTGGAACTAAATAGTGGCTCTGTCGACAAGGATGTTCACAGCCAAAGTCCGCCGTGTAACAGCGCAACATATTTCGCTCGAATTGTGACCGTTACGAGAGAAAAGTTTAGCGAAGGATACAGCGCCCGAGCTATGTTTAGCTGTTAATTTCAATACTAAGTATATGAGAGGCGACGTATATGCCGCCGTTAATCATTCTCTCTCTGTTTCTATTGCATAAATCTCTCTGTCGTTCACAGCTGATGGGAAGGAAAGAGAGAGAGAATAAGAGAGAGAAAAAAAATTGGCAAGCGTACAAGTTTTACTTCCTCCTTCTTCTTTGCTATATATGTATATGTATGTTAGTAGCTTTTTTCTTTTTAAACTTCTTTCAGAGATGATGTAATAAGTAAATACATATAACAGCTTGCATTTCCTCATATTGCGCAGAATGAGCAGTACATCTGATCAAAGAGTATGTAGATTCTTAGAAAGCATTGTAGCTAAGTCTGACAATGAAACAATTGAGCTAAAAATCACACAATTAAAATTAAAAAAGAAGCGATCTAAGGATAATATTAGAAATGTACAAAAACGTATGAAAGAACTATCTAAAATGCTTCGTATGTATGAACATGATTGTGATAATATCGATATACAAATTTCAAATCTAAAAAACATAAAAACAACTGAATTTGAAGAAGATGAAGATATGGCTGAACTAAACATTAATCTAAGATAATACATCTCATAATATTTTTTTGAAATCGGAGGGCACATATATATGGATGGTGCTCACAGAATGTCGCGATGGTTGGGGCGATATTCACAAAATATATATATATATAATTTTGTCTTTCCATTAAAGGAACAGTAATCTAAACAAATTCTTTTAGATGTAAGTTTTTAGATGTAAGTTTTTATGATTTTAAATGTCATAAAAGCATATTCAATCTCACTTTGGGGTATCCCTCTGTGTTAAAGTGCACAGTGGCGGCTTCATAGTTTTTGTTAGTTAGGGGTGGAGGGGGAAAAGTGTCTGCAGAACATACATATGTACTCTACTATACTTTGACTTCAGGTACTGGTATATATTATCAAAATTATTCACATACTGTTACTCTTGATGAGTATCCAAACGGATATGTTCTGTATGCATTTATTCTATCTCCAACAGGAACTTTAGATGATAACACGTGGGATGTAGTACGTGATTCCCCTGTAAATTTAAAAGTATCATTTTCAGAAACTTTAACTGAACCTGTTACATGCATTGTGTACGCACAATTCGATTCTTTAGCACAAGTAGACAAAGACAGAAATACTTATACTGATAACACCTTCTAATTTATTTAGTTGAGTACAATGCGGGTTGTTGTTCACTTCTCGGCGTATCATGATAACGAAGATGACTTTATTATAAAAGAGCTAGCCATTGTAAATCCTGACGTTTCCTTTTTTCAAAATTGGGTTTTTAAAACACCATTTCCTTTAAATAAGTTATCTGAGCCAATCGTAAGTACAAACAAATATCTAGGTGAGAATGTGTATGGCATTACCTGGCACGAAGGGGATGTAGAATATTCACATCTTAAGGAAATACTTCAAACATATTGTTCAAATACTACAACCATATACACATATGGAATAAATAGAAAGTGTTTTCTTCAAGAAATTCTTCAAAGAAAAGTTACAAATTTGGAAGAAATAAACTGTCCAAAGTATACTGCATTAAGTTTTCACGTTCATCGGTGTGCACATAATAAGCATCGTTTCGGACAATATAGATGTACTGTTCATGAAGCATTACTGTATAGTGAATATGTGAAAGTGTATGATTATGTGTTACATGTGAATAACAGTGATAATTACATACCTACTACAATTAAAAATAATAATAATAATCTTCATCATGTATAGTGACGAATTATTAAAAGTGTTACTAAGTGATAAAGTGACTGGTGCAAGTGTTACTGGAATTCTCTTTATTGACAAACTTCCTGTAACGGTAAAACCTCCTGCAGCACTTGTGATTAATCTTGATACATCTGATTTTGCTGGTTCCCACTGGGTTGCAGTGTACATCAATAAGAAAAAACATGGGTACTACTTTGATAGTCTTGCTATGGACATTCCCAAGGAAATAAAAACCTTTTTGTCGAAAAATACTAAAATGTACTTTACAAATATCAACAAATACAAATATCAACAATATCAACATGATAATTCTGTGTTATGTGGCTATTTTGTCTTATATTTTCTGCAGCATATTATTCGCACTCAATCATTTGAAAAGTGTTTAAAATTATTTAACAAGAAAAATTTGAAAAAGAATGATGATATTGTTTATAAACATGTAAACAAATTTTTAAAAAGAAGACAAATAATTTTTTTAATTTTTTTATTATATATTTTTTTTAATTTACATTTTTAATTTACAATATTTTTTAACAAAACTTACACCCATGCATTTTGTTTACAATTCCTCATTACAATCTTGATAATGCATTAGTTAATGTTGTTGATCTTTCATATTTCCACCAATAATTCAACTGTTGTGCATTACGATATGCACATCATGATTTCTTTACAATACTTGTGTGAAAAGAACAATATTCATTAAATGTATTTCCACATAATTCATTTAATGAAGGACAATGTTTTGTTTCTAAATCAATGACATTATCTAATGCAAATATTCTTTTAATCCAAAGAGATTTCTCTAAACCTTTACAATAAAAGGTTGAATTCTTTGCGCATAATTGATATACAAGGTTTCGTATGCATGATACAGTATATCCAGTTTTGCTATTCCATTTCAATCCATGCAAATTTAATGTTAACCAGTCAATTTGTTTTTGACATCCTAGTGATAATAAATTCTATTCTAATGGTGATTTTACCAAGCAATGGAAATTTACTGTATCATCGCATGCAGTTAAACAAAACTCACGAATAATAAATTCGTTATCAGACATTTTAAAACCTTGAATATCGATAATATACTGATTTACACATGGTGAAATTTCATTTGTATGAAAAATAAAAAACGGAATTATCTGTCCAACAAATTCTGTATTTTGTAAAAGATCACAAGTCTTATGCATAAAGCATAGAAATGAGATTTCACTATGTTCTTGTTCAAACACTTCAAAGAGTTCACTAAGAGTTTTGTCAAGAAATAAATACTTCACTGCAAATGATCCAGTATTATGAAAATGTCTACATTCATGAGGAAGATGTAACTTGCATTCCACGCATTCCATTGGATTATTGTTGTGTAAGTATACTTTTATAGTTTTTAATACACAGTTCACATTAATGTTTTCACCAGTACATAACACACATGAAACACTAGCACTATTCGAATACATTTTTTCAATCTGAAATATTCGCTTTCCGTTTGTCTTTTCTTATGAAAATCTCTAGTAATTCCGGTAAATAGTCTGTATCACTTAATAATTCCACATAGGCATCATAAAATTTTTCTCTTGTTAATAGTCCGATAATATGCGTGTTTGCGTACAAATAAAACACATCATCTTCAACACTAGGACTTGCTATAATACTCCAAGCGCGGATTTCCAATAATTCTGGACGCATAGTCATACAACCATGAGCAAAATCATGATTAGATCCTGTTGTACATCCCTCACATATTAGTGTTTCATTAAAATTCCATTTTTCAATAGCCTTCTTTATACATTCGCGATCCACTTTTTCACTATTACAACAACAATCTAAAGCCCAAAATCGTGATGTTCTTGATAATACAACTGGAGATGATGGTGGTGTTGGTGAAACTGTTAGCGCTGGTGAATCTATTGCGTCAAAATCAAATTCTTCATCTGACGATGATTCGTATATTTCTGTTTCAGCATCAGATATTGCTTCAATATTGCTATTGCAAAGATCCTTCTTCTCATACGACTGCATGATGTATCTTTATATATTTTGTCTCTTATAACCTGTATTTAAAGTAATTTTCATAACCGCAAGGTAATCACGTGTTCAGCATTCCCAACATTAAAGTTCTTTTCTATTCTTAAATACCATATGGACATGTTTCAACATGCTCACCTACCACGTGCGCAATCTTTCTTTTGTTCACCTACCGCGGCACCAAAGTTATTTCTATTAGTCTGGCGGTATTCTGTAATGTTTACCAAACGTGTCAACGGTCTTCCTTTGTATTTGAATTCAAGTTTTAGTAACCCCCTGCAAGCACACATCATCACTCCTACTCAACCGGTTTTCCAAAAGCGCGCGAAAAGTTCAGTTCATGTCTTAAGTTCACCAGCAAAAGCGTACGGAAACCACGCTCTGTATATGTACCAGCATAGTATATCGTACCGTAGTATACGTATTCCATACACGAGCTTTTACAAGGTTCACCGAGTATGCTATGCATACGATCCGTCAAATTAAAAAAGTTCCGCATGAATAAATATTTCCCTCCCATCATACAGCGTTCACCTCCGGAGCTTGGGGTCCTGGGTTCATTCTCAGTACGTATCACATAAACTTTTACACACTGTAAGTGTTTTCAGCTGCTTAGGAAGCGATCAAATTAAAGTTAACAACGAATTTGCTCCGACTAATTTATTAGGAGAATATCTTTCATTCTCTCACATATTGTTCGAACATCTTATTTTTAACAACGATTTTGTAAAACAAACGAACAAATAAAATAATCACCATCTCCTTTAGCCTAACAGGCATAATGGTGGGACTCAAATATTTCATTTTTCCAAATTATATATATATATATATTTCTCAATGTGAGTTTCTATTAGTCAAACCCATTTGTATAATACGTAATTCAACACATGTATTCATTTCATTCTGAGTTTCTATTAGTCAAAATCATCTGTATAATACAAGATTCGAACACAGGTCTTGATCTCAATGTCAATAATGTAAATATATTCAATATTATTATTATTAATTTAATCACTGATACGGAAGTAAGGGATACAGAATAACGTTTCATCATATCAACAGATTTAATTCAAATTTAAATTTCCATTATTATTTTTAAAAATATCCAGTATACAACCTCGAAAAAGAGGACACGACCTTTCCAACAATACACACATGTCATCACAGCTAAAAAAAGAAACATAGGATCTTTCCAAACACAGTAATCATGTCATCAACCCCTAATGACCTACACGACCGTCTGCCAACGCACCCATTAAAGGAGGACATGACTTTCTAAATTAATTATAAAACATAACGGTACTCGTAGAATAGTAGCGGCGGTTCTACTGTTTCTAAATATTCGCTTATTGTATAACATATAAGGTTGTGTTAAAAGAGTTGTATATGCTCATCTTTATTGTTCACAAGTTTTTGTTAGAACTTCTCTTCAATTTTTAATTTAATTAATAAAATTTCAATTCTGGGGAACTTTTTATAGCTAAACCTTTTATTGCAATTTATAACTATTAATATTTTTGGCTTCTTTTTATATTATTGCCTCAGAAACGTTGTAATTATCAATTTGTTCAAAGGTACAAGAGGGGTCTGTTCAATGGTACAGTACATGACCATAATGTACCTGTGAACAAAACGGATGTTTTCTTATTATATCATATAAAAGCTTCTGTAATTATGTAACACGTTTAAAAATTATCCTATCTGATAGCAAAGAGATGACACTTCAAATATACGACAAAAATTGGAGGAAAAGTGCTGAATATTAGCACCAATATTTCGAATATATATACACGAGGGGGGTGAAAAGTTCTTGGCTTGATCCAGAGATGCCACTCCAATCAGCAAAATTTAATTGTTCTTGCCTGGGAGCGCTTTTCACTTGTTCGTATAACAAGTGTCAACTTGTTGTCTCAGCTAGTTTGTGAGCAGGCATTGTTGCAGTTAGACGTCTTGCGTGTTAGTTGTGAAAATGGATAAACTTGAATATCGTGTCGTAATCAAATTTTTCGTTTTGGATGGATTAACCCCTACGGAAATTCATGCGAAGTTGACATAAGTTTACGGGGACTCTGCTCCTTCCATGTCAACCGTTAAAAAGTGGGCAGCTGAATTAACGTGGTCGCACATCCTTCGAAGATTACCCACATGAAGAAAGGCTGAAAATCGCAACCACACCGGAAACAATCGAAAAAGTGCATGATATCGTGTTGGATGACAGACGAGTGAAGGTGAGTGAGATAGCTGAGAGTGTGGGGATATCGGAGGAATGGGTGCGAAACATCTTGCACAAGAAACTGGGGATGCGAAAGCACTGCGCAAGATGGGTGCCGCATTTGCTGACTGCCGACCAAAAGCAAATGCAAAAAAGATTTTCGCAGCAATCTTTGGACCGATTCAAAAGAGATCGGGCCATTTTTGTATGGCGATTTGTGACAATGGATGAGACATGGGTTCACCACTGCACGCCAGAAATGAAACACCAGTCCAAGCAGTCCAAGCAGTGGTGGAAGACGGTGGTGCAGCGCCGAAGGAAGCGAAGACGATCGTATCGGCCAAAAAGGTAATGGCCAATGTGTTTATGGGATGCGAAAGGGATCCTGTTAATTGATTATCTTGCAAAAGGGAGAACAATTACAGGCGAATATTATTCCAACCTTCTTGACCAGCTAAATGCCAAAATTCGCGAGAAGAGGCCTGGCTTGAAGAAGAAGAAAATAATCTTTCATCAGGACAACGCACCTGTGCACAAGGGTGCGTTGTCGATGGGAAAACTTAGGGATTTGGGGTACGATTTTCTCGGCCATCCCCCATATTCTCATGATTTGGCACCATCGAACTTCTATCTGTTCCCAAACTTGAAGAAATTTCTTTCTGGGAAGCGCTTCACATCGAAAGAAGAAGTTGAGAAAGTCGTGGATGACTATTTTCACAACCTTCCAGACTCTCACTTCCGGGAAGGAATACTGATGTTGGAGAAACGCTGGACCAAGTGTATTGAAGTTAAGGGAAATTATGTCGAAAAATAAAATCATTTTAGAACTGAAATTCTCAGTCTTTCATTGTCAGGCCGAGAACTTTTCATCCCGCCCTCGTATATATAGGTTATATGCCATAAAGCCACCAGTTACCAGTTAAGATGTTAACGTATTGACATTATTAACGAGCTCGCTCAAGATAGGTAGAACAATTATCTTGGGCGAGCTCGTTAATAAAGTCAATCTGTTAACATCTTAACTGGTAACTGGTGGCTTTAACGGGAGGTTTCCATATAGCCTATTAGGATAATTAGAGAACTCTGAGTGGTATGCAATACACTTTTGCTTTGTCTATCGCTGGAGGATGCAGATCGTTTTAACGGTGGCTATACAGGGTGTCTCAAAAGTCCCTGACATAGGACAACATATGTTAAACGAAAATGCAACGTTGCCATTTACCTGGACCCACAACATAAGTGAATGAAATTACTGTCTTTTTTGCTAACGTGTCGATGGCCAGCCACCATTTCAAATAGTATCTTCATTCTCTTATGGGTCTAGGTAAATGGCAACGTTGCATTTTCATTTAACATTGAGCGCATAAAGAGTATGTGCAGCCCAAATGGCTCGTCCGATTTTAAAAATCCCTTCACTTTAGATATAAAACTTCAGGTGTGAAACGGTTTCTCCTCTTACATTTTGTTGTAACTCTGATAATAACAGTTACCCTGTCAGGGGACTTTTGAGACACCCTGTATATGTTCCATATAAGTATGCCTAATGATCCTTTTTACTATCTTCAGTAGAGTATATTTAGTGCTTGAGAAGAGAAATTTGAATTTTTACTAAATAGGGTAGTTAGTGATGATTTCCTGAATTTAACATACACAAAGAGTGGAATGTTGTGAGACCCGTTGAGGACTTTACCGATAACGTGGAGAGTAATTTCAATTGCTAAATAGTTTTCTTCTTACATCTGTACGATAGTGCATTTACAAAGTAATTTTTAGTTCTTACGAAGTTACAACTTCAACGTATTCACGAAATACATGATAGTTATTAGGTTTTTACTTGTAGGATTAGGATTATGAGTTTTTTTTTTTTTTTTAAATAACCTACATTCACGTTTTCAGTGACGGAAAAGAAGTGGATCGATTGTCTAAAGATTACCCTATGACCTGCGCAATGTATTTTCTATGGGAAGGAAAACCTATTTTGGTAAGTATTGAAATGTTTGTCTATTTCATGTCAACAGAATTTCTTTTTCGTTCAATGTTTTATGTGAAATGAAAATGAAATCTTTGAGTTTTACGTCCCACGGTTATGCCGGTTAGGCTAAAGGAGACGGTGATTATGAGAGATGAGTGAAATGGTGGAATGAAGAAAGTGGGAGGAAACGGGAGAACCCCGAGAAAACCCACGAGCACGGTGTTTGTCCACCTCAAGGTTCACTTGGCGGGGGCTGGGATCGAACCCGGGACCCCAAGCACCAGAGATGAACGCTCTACCACTGAGCCACCGCGCCCCCCTATGTTTTATGTGAGTTTCGCACTTTTTCTTACATCAGGAAAACACATGAAATGCTCCTGATGGGGGACTTACCGACATGAGGGTTGAAATAGTGAATCGGCGACAGTTCGAAATGCCCTCATAATCAGAGGCATAGTTAAAGACTTATAGGCACCTGGCGAGTTTTTAGTGGCCAACTCTTCTGGTTTCTATTTCTACCTAGGTATAACTTGCAATTTACTTCTTACAATTTTTATAATAATTGAAATGTTTCTATATACCGCATATTAAGAACTAGCAGAATACCCGTTCTTCGTGCTGGAGGAATACGTTTCATTTTAGACGTAAAGGACTGAATTTCGATTGAAACGGCATCGGAAATGTCACTGTTCATCTCAGCGACCCAGCAAACTATGGATTCGACACTAATATCGGTCATTTTTGATCATATTTTAAACACCTCCCCGTCCCCTAAGTTGCACCGTCAAAGTGAAATAATAAAAACCATCCCAGGCCCAAACGTCATCTACTTTGAAGAGGAACGAAGTCAAGAAACATAATGACTAACATTTTTATATATAGATAATAAGCAAATCTAAATATAATTTATAAGCAAAATAATGTTTATAAAATTTACTACTAAGTTAATGTTTTTATAAATGTAGTATTCTAGCTTACAATTTCTACCTTCTTGCTTTCACTTCGGCGAAGTTGTCTATTGCTGCGGAATCCAGTTACCCAGCCAAGAACTGATCAGTCCAAAGAAGTGCTAATCCTTTCAATCTTTTTTGACTCATTGTGTTCCTCAGATAGTTTATTATTATTATTATTATTATTATTATTATTATTATTATTATTATTATTATTATTATTATTATTATTATTATTATTATTATTATTACGACTTTAGAAAATGAAAGCCCTGCACTCGCAGTTGTGACAGAAATGCTCAGAAACAACATTAAAGCTGTATAGACTTCCGAAAATCTAGATGAAATGAAGTCGATTCAGGCCCGAAACCAGCTACAAAGGTTTGGGGGGCCATGGATATGTTAGGGGGGGGGCAAGTCATTAAAAATTCTCCTACAAATTGTTTTTTGTATTAATAATAGCATTTTGTATTGAGGTCTGGAGGGGCCACTAAAAGTTTAGGGGTGCCTGTGCCAGGCCCCCTAGTCTCCCTCTGGTTGCGGGCCTGAGTCGATTATATTCATTATAAGAAAAGAAGCTAATTCATTTATTGTTGTCACTTTAGAGATCTCGTTACTAACAAGGGACATGTTACGGTTCGAACGCGAGGATCAATATAAAACTTGGTAGACATATACAGGACTAAGTACTGACCATTGTAAGGGGAGTCATTCCCGTGTAAAATTCGTTTTCCGCTGACAGCGCGACCTATCCTTCGAAACACTAGCAGTTAGATTCCGCGTTGTAGGCGCTGAGTGAAGATCAGTCATGTGCGTTAGTGAGTGGTAGTAAGCTCCAATTAGTGTTAGGTGTGGTATAGACTGTGTGTAAAAATGGGACGTGCTGTTGGCATTAACCGCCTTCATGTAGTAGAACTGTTAAAAGGCAAACTAACGCGCTAATTTAAGGTTCAGACGTCAGTTGGAATGAAAGATGAGTCATTTGCGACATTCTTGTGCAATGTAATTATCAGTGAGTACGAAAATGAATTAGGAATGATACACACATCGACACTCTACAGATATTATGAATTATTCGTGATATAATTCTTGCTTGTTTCTAAAGATTTTGAATGAAAATCGGCGACATTTTGAACTCCGATAAGCCAACTTCTTTTGCTGCTTGGAAAGCCCAGCACTGTAAATGCCAGTAATATACTGATACACCATGCTCTCTGATGACTTCACATTTCACTGTTTGGAGTTTCATTTCCCGATTCCCTTTGAATGAAACAAACTTCGTAGACAGCGCATATCCATAATCCAAATATTTTTGCAGTTATTTAATGAAATAAGTTTCTTATGTCGTTCCAGAAGCTTCCTATACGAGTTGTATCCTCCTTCATGATAATCTTTGTAGATACTCTGGATTTTCTCTTCCATAAACTGCAAAAAAACATCTGTACTTTTCAGTTTTCGTGCTGGAGATACGTCGTATTTGCTTTGAGTACTGTCTTGTTCCCGCTATGGAATACTGTCTTATTCCCGTTCTGAACTGCTATCATAGATGTCTTCCTGTGCCCTGCCATTTTCTTCATAATATCTCTAGAGTGTCGATTTGTGTATCATTTCTAATTCATTTTCGTACTCACTGATACTTAAAGTGCACAAAATGTCTCAAATGACTCATCATCCGCTCCAACTGCCGTTTGATCCATAATTTTGCGCCTTAGTTTGCTTTTTAACAGTTTAACTACAGGAAAGGAGTTAATGTCAACAGCCCGCCCCATTTTTCCACACTGACTACCACACCTAATACTAATTGGAGCTTACTACCACACACTGACACACCTAACTGCTATTCACTCAGCGCCTATAACGCAGAACCTAACTGCTAGTGTTTCGAAGGATAGGGGGCGCTGTCGGCAGAAAACGAATTTTACACGGGAATGACTCCCCCTACAGTAGTCAGTACTTAGTCCTGTATATGTCTACCAAGTTTTATGTTGATCCTTGCGTTCGAACCGAAACATGTCCCTTGTAAGTGCCAACTGCATATTTTTTTTTTTCTTGCGAAAATACTGAAGAAATATGTTTGTTGTATGTTTCTGGGAACGTATCAGCTCTATGCAGGCACGTAGCCAAGGAGGGGGGGGGGTCTGGGAGGTCCGGACCCCCCCTTCGAGACCAAGAATGAAAAAATTAAGGAAGGATAAAACAAAATGAAATGACAAAAAGAAGGATCAGCGTTAAAAATTAAAAAGAAAACTACAGGAAGCTTTTACTTACTCTTTCTTATGAGGAGATTTGTATTACTTGCAATATGATGGCGAGGTAAGCGAGGTATTCTGGAAGAGTCAGGGAATTTGAAATTTCAACAAAAGTTATTGAATTCTCAGAATTCCTGCTACTAGTCAGGGAGATTTCAAGCTTTCGAAAGCATAAGTGCCGTTGTGTAACAGCGTGGACATTTTTAATCATAACTTTTCGTCATCGCATACTTGCAGTATCAAACATGTTATTTCAAGGACAATTTTCGCCTTTGGCGTGGGAGGTCCGGGTTCGATTCCCGGCGGGAGCTCACGTGGTTCGGATTCCACGTTAATCAGTAGGTCCACGTCTCATATAGCCTCGCTGCTGAAAGGGACGCTAAACTAAAATCAACTCAACTCAAGGACAATTTTCTGTTGCTCCTTTAACCTGTCATTTGGAACCGACAGTAGTTGACGGAATAATAAAAACAAAAAATTATGTTGAAAGAAAGTTCTGTTAGCATTTGATTCAACAGAGAAAGGAACGCATATATTGTAAAACTAGTTGAATATACACATGCTTCGCACAGGGGCTGTATTTGGAAGTCAACACCTGTGGGAGTATCGCCATTGATCTCAGCGACCGCGAAAACTATGGATTTGATACTAATATCGGTCATTTTGGGCTATTTTTTACATGTCTCGGTCACTGGCGCAAATCCCAGGGGGGACGAGGGGGACATGCCCCCCCAATCTTGGACCTGGGGGGACTGTCCCCCCCAATAATCTGACCTAAAAAGTGATTTTTAGGATAAGTGTGATGAATCCACAAAGGAATGTGAGATGAAATTGATTTCTCTTGGCTTTTCCATTTCTTTTAAAAAGAATCGTATTATGTAGTATTTCAAACTGAACTTCGGGCTGTAGTGCGTTCAGTAGTCTCATCAATATGTATTAATCCCACTTCCGCTACTTGGGCACAAATTGCAATAAATGCCACAGGAGGATATGTCCCTCTCCTCATGCTGAAAAGTTATCTCAGCTGTAGGTACGGGCCCAAATTCCGGGGAAATGGGGAGACATATCCCCCCCCCCCAACATTGGAACTGGAGGCTCTCCCAATAATCCGATTTGAAAAATGCTTTTTGCAGATAAGTGTTATGATTTGTGTCTGACTGACACAAAGGAACGTGAGATGAAATTGGTTTCTCTTGGTTTTTCCATTTTTAATGAAAATGAATGTGTGCGACTGTGTGTGACGTAACCTGATGTGAAATCTTATCTCCTCCTCTCCCCTAGGCCTCTAGAACACGAAGAGTATATAGACTACCAAATGTCAGTAGAACCCATCTTTTCAGTAAATGCGCATTTCATCTATTTGTAGTATCAACCTAGGTATCTACTCATGCTTCGTAAGCCAACTCTATGGCCTATGGAAGCCGGAGGTTCAATGCCGCGTTCACAAAAGCTCACCATTGACTTCTATCTTTAGCCAACTGCATCCAGTTTCTACTTTGCATTCCTATTTTTGCGAGATCCATCTTAATATTGTTTTCCCATCTGCTCCTACGTTTTCCTAATGGTCGTTTTCTGATTGGACTTATCGCTAACACTTTGAAAGCGTTCATGCTTTCTTCCATACTGGTTATATGTCCTGCACACCCAAGCCTCCTAGACCTGATGACCCTAATAATGTTTAGTAAGTCGTATAATTTATGGAGTTCCTCGTTATGAAGTTTTCGCCATTCCCCATTCTTGTTCCTCTTGGATCCGAATATTCGTCTGAGGATTTTGCTCTAAAACACTTTCAGTCTATGTCCTTCCTTCAGAGTAAGAAACCATGTTTCGAAACCATACAGAACAACAGGCATGATTATCGTTTTATATATTTTAAGCTTCAAATTCCTCGACAGAATTCGCGACAAGAGATTTTGAACTGAATAATAACACGAATTCCCTGTTTTTAGTCGATATTTAATTTCTTCGTGAATATGATTTTCGTCTGTTAATATTGATCCTAAAGTTTTGAAAGTATCCACTTTATCAAAAGTATTATTTCATATTTTAACGCATTCATAATTTGCCCTGTTACGGTCCCGATGCACTTCCATGTATTTAGTTTTCTCTGCATTTACTTCTAAACCCATATCCCTGCAACCGTTTAATAAGACCTCTGCATTTCTTTTTATTGTTCTCATATAATCTCGTACTAAATTTACATCATCAGCGTACGCATAACCTGGTGAACGCCATTCAACTCTAGGCCGTGGTTGCTATTAGTGTTGTAAAAAAACGGTTTTTTTTCTGTGAAGTTTTTTTTCAATAAAAAACATCGTTCTTTTTCATGTTTTTTTTCAAATGTCTGTTTTTTTTTCTGGCAGCTATTATTTATTGATTTATGATGAAGATTATTAAAATAATCAATAGAACTTGAGTCGAAGCCCTCGTAACTTACAAATCGTTTGTTTCCTTGTACCTATAAGAGCAAAATCGTGTGATTATTCCTTTCGGACCCAGATCATTTTTGGCGTTTTCCTACTTTGTCAGTTAGTGACTTATTGCTCATAAACCATTTACCCTATTGATATGGTTAAGACCTTGTTTTTTAGAAAAGGAATGTGGCTATTTTTTGGTGTACGTTACATTGCAGTGTTGCGAACGGGTGGTAAATTACTGAGGAAAACGTAGGAGTAAAAATTTACAAAAAATCCCTAACCGAATTTCTTTTTTTTTTTTTTTTTTTTTTTGTATCTAGCACCACTGTTGTCATATGGGTCTAAGTCACCTAAAAAAAATTCTTTGGTACGTTGACAAGGTACAGTGAAAACCTGAAGTCGCTGGCTTCCATTCAAAGAGAGAGAAAAAAATTCTCTGTTTCCATACACATGAAATTTTGACACTTTTTACACCTTAGAAGCAAAAATCAACAGATATGCCGGAGCTACAGCTTCTCTAATTATCCTATTGAATCTTTTTATGGTGCGTTCTGTAGGCTAAAGAGAAGTCTTTCAGGTAGTGGTACATTTGTTCCAACGTAGCGAGCAAGAGTGAAATAATAGAGGGGAAAGGGAAATTTGCCGAATTTTTCACTTAAAACCGGGAAATAATTGTTTTGGCTGGAAACACTGCCATAAAACAGACGTAAACTATCTTAAAGTAAACATTGGTACCCTAAGAATATATCCTACAAGTATCATGGCGATATCTAACAAAGTAAGCATGATTTTTTTTAAAAAAAATCTCATTCTAACTCAGAAATGCACAATTTTCTTACCATTTACAGAACATGGTTTATTATAAGCCTCAACTGTACTTCCCCTAATTATTCTACCGAAACTTTTTTTGGTGTGCTGTGTAGGCTAAGAACGATGCTTTTAGACAGTGGTACGTTTGTTCGAATGTAGCCAAAAAGAGGGAAATAATAGAGACAAAAAGGGAATTTTTCCAAAATTTCCCCCTAAAATCAGAAATTAAAATTTTCTGTAGCTGGCAACAATATTAGCAGACACACACAAACTATCTTAAAAGAAGCTTTGGTATACCTATAATATACCCTACAAGTATTGTGACGATATCTAATAAAGTAAGCAGGTCATTAAAAATATTTCAGTCTACCTAAAAAAATCACAGTTATCTTTCCACTTAGAGAACAAGGTCTACTGTAAACCTCAACTGTACTTCCCCTAACTATCCTATTAAAACTTTCTATAGTGCATTGTGAAGGGCAAAGACAAGACTTTCAGATACTTGTACTTTTCTTCCTATGTAGCCAACAAGAGAGATATAATAGACAAAACACGTAATTTTCACCTAACATCTTAAATTAAAATTTTCCGTTGCTGGCAACACTGCTACCAGATAGACGAAAACTATCTTAAAATAAACACTGGTACATTACTAATATATTCTACAAGTATCATGGCGATATTTAAGAAACATTGCTTCTAATTACCAAAAATATATTTCGAAGTAGGGGAAAATCAAGAGTTAGAACCTAAATCCGAATTTTTCGTGCGTCCCCTAATTACCCCACTGTAACAATATGTACCCGAGTTTGTTCAGTAAGGACAAACGTTCGACTGGCGTAAGTTGACTTGCATTCGGACGTATAGGTACGGTTTATAACAAAAATTTCGAATTTTTTTGCCCAAATTTAAGGAGATTTTAATTTCCGTAGTTGGCAACACTGCGCGCAAGCCCGTCCAATTGATGTAAACAATTAGGTATCCATCCAACGTATCTTCCTGACAAGTCTTAAGGAGGTCTCTCTACAACGAATGAAGTTACAGGGGAAAAGTAATAAAGAAAATTCGAAAATTCTCGAATTTTTGACTGGGGTGAAATTTGAGAAGGAAATTCGACACACAGAAGAAAAAGAAACTAAAATGATAAACTATGGACCAACCATATTTGGCAATATATATATATATATATTAATTAGTGACCATACAGGAGAGGGTTAAAAAAAGTGACACCCGTATGTGCAACTTTGGCCACCTGGATCCGAAAGGGTTACGAGTGTACATTTAATGACATTTTTTTTCACTACTAACTTGTGTTGTAGTAATTATAGTCTTGACTAATAATAATATCGTTGTTGTAAACAATCACAATCTCTCCTTTTTACATCTTAGTTCCAATACTGATGCTGAGAAATGCAGAGTGTTTCAAAATGAATATCGGGGAATTAAGTCTTCGTAGTACTTTTTACATTTTACGCACAATTATAAACAATACATCAAGTAGAAGAACACCTCAAACAGTTTTTGCTTCAAGTGTTCGATGTGAGCTTCATTCGTCACATGGTACACATTGAGTCAATAGGTGAGAAAGGCCCATAAACTTTCCGCCATATGGCACAAAACATTCAATTCACACAGACGGTTGCACTGTAACTACAGATTCAGTCTTTGTAAAATTAAAACACACAAAGCTTTCTGGTCTCCATCTTGGCTACTTGCTCTTTCTAACGTAGCACTCATGTCCAAAATTATTGTCGCATGTCTATAAATATGTTATTGTAGGAATATAATTTGATAACTAATCCGCCTGGTATTTCTTATAATGTTAGTATGTGTATAATGGGCAAAGACATGTATGTGGCAAATTTAATGTCAAAACAGCAGTAAATAAGAACAATAAAACGAAAATAAAACTTTCTTGTCCATTTAGCAACATTTTCTTTTATTCTTTCTCATTTTCGTATTTATAATTCTTTTCCTTTGAAATTTACTACAAATATACATTTTCCGATTATACACACAGCATCAGTATTAAAAGTACCCTGCAAAATCATTATCAAATTATATTCTTACAAGAAGACAGTTATAGATATACGACAGTCATTTTGGACATGAGTGTACATATCATCGGGCCGGCCCTAGGCAATTTGTCGCCCGCGCAATGACGTAATTTGCCGCCTCCCTCTTTCTCCAGAAAGAACAAATCTTAAAAGTCACGATTTTAAGTATGCTACTCCAGCATGAACAACGAAAGGGAGGGAAACTACACTCGCACTCAGAAAGGCTTAAATACTTACTACAAATACAATATTGTTGTGTCTGTTTTTTTCTTTAAATATTAATCTATTATGTTAGTGAAAGATAAAGCAAATACATCTGAAAGATGGTAATCTTTTTTATAGAATTCAATATCGAGTTTCAATCTCAACATATCAGTTTGCAGTTGTAGTGCAACTAGCTCTTTTACCTTTATTTCTTGATTTTCCTTCTACATCTGTTATTTTTTTAAAGTGTTTCCACCTTGAATAATAACGATCTTATTTGCGACAAAGACAAGAGAAGCTTTCATATCAGAACTCTGATAACTAACCAAAGGGGACAGGCATTCGAGAATTGAGTTCTTGTATTTGACAACAATCAAGCAATTTATTCTGGAATTTATTTTACCATTTGCTTTAGCACTGATCATGTGACAAACTAATGCGACCTAAACATAATTTATGAATGTAGTATTCAAATAGAAGGTCAGCTTAGTAAATTTAGTTACCATGATCATGAAGTCTATCTCCAACAAGAAATATTTATTTTAAATAATATACTTATGACAGATATTGCAACCCCGTGCAAATGCACGTGTTTCACATATGGTAGAGCCAGCAATGCATATCATATATCTAGTCGACAAATTATTTATATATGATATTCAGAAAAATACTAGTAGGCAAATTAGTATTAGTTTTTACCTTTAGACAAGTTATTTGCATTTTGTACTGTTCGTGATATTATTTTCGTACTTATTAAAGGCCTACTTTCACGAAAAACACAAATGTTCATTTATACTTTTATTTCTTCGTTGATATTGGTGAAACAGTACAGAAACCCGGATTATTAGTAGGTACGCTACTCATATAAATTGTAAAATATTTGTACCGTATCAGTATCTAGTGTTTAATTTATGTTGCATTTTATGGTAATTACACCTACATAAAAATACTTCAGACTTAAATGACGTAAGATACATTACAAATGACTATTTGAAAAAAAACGAAATTTAGAAAAAAAACGAGAGGCAATGTTTTTTTTTCTAAAAAAACGTACATTTCTGAAAAAATACGAACGGTTTTTTTTCTATTTACAACACTAGTTGCTATCTTTGATTTTCTTTATAGTGTATTCCAGGACAAAGTTGAATAATAATGGCGACAACACATCTCCTTGTTTCAGGCCTTTCTCGACGTGAAAGCTCCTGGTCAAAAATTTTCCTACCCGGACTTTACTTTGGGATTCATTTAAACATGCCTTAATTAATCTAATTAGCTTTTGGTTTTCCAAATTCTGTAGGAACGTTGTACAATATTTCTCTCCTAACCGAGTCGTAAGCCTTTCTAAAATCAATAAATAGTTGATGTACCGGGCTACTGTATTCCCACTTGGCAATACAGTATTCCCGTGGGCAATTCTTCCTTGTTGTAGATAAGGAGGAAGAGTTTGTGTATCTTGTTCCACAATTTTTCGCCTCAGCCGGTGTTTCTTTAATTTCTTTATAGCGATTTCTACTTCTATTCGGTTGGATTCTGGAATATACTGTTCTGCGGTGTGTATCTCCCTTTCTCCACGCACATTAGTTTTTGACTGCGTGTTAAGCAAATCGCCAAAGAAATCTTTCCACCTATTTAAAACGCTATCTGCATCAGTGAGAACTGTTCCATCAGCTTTCTTTAATATAAGCATGAGGTTGATAGCCTTTCTTAATTTCGTTGATCCCTTTATACATGTCCCGAATGTTTTTAGTTTTACTATTATCTTCAAGTTCCTTAATTTTAGCTTTCGAAAAATCGAGTTTCTTTGTTCTTAAAAATTTTGGAAGTTTCCCGCCAGATGTCTATGAAATTTTGTGTAGTTATTTCATTCGGATTTTGCAGCAAACGTAATTTTGCCTGTTTTCTCTTCTCTGCTAGTTCGAACCATGGTTTGTTCCTACGTATTTCCGCGTGTCCCAATTTTTCTTTTGAGAGAGGATGCTTCGTAAGCAAAGAAAAGAATTCAATGGAATATTTTTCTCGATAATCTTAAGGTTACATCTGTTAACTAAAGAGCATATGACATGCGTCAGTTTTCTGTAACGATTCCTGTAATATTATTGTGATTATCATAATTTTGCTCAAATACGAGTATTGTTGCGTCATACTTAATTGATATTCTTTCTTCATAGTTTTGGGGAAGTCTTTATTTATATTATTATAAAACAATTTTAACATTGATCTTTGTGGATGCCTAATTAGAAACATGCCAATTATAAATATGCATGTATTCAGATTTCAGAATGTGTTCACGGCAGTGATTTGTAATACTGATATGTACTACTACTTCATCTACATCGCCTAATATATAATATACTCTACAACAGGTTCACCTCAGAAATCAGATTCATCTACCGTAATATGAGTTTCATCTCCTTTTTCTAGAATAAGCCTCAAATCTGCCCACCTCTCAATGTTGAAGACAACGAATGGCGTATTTAGGATTTTGTTTCGTGGGGCTATGTCCAACACAGGGAAGGAAGTGGGCAATTGCCCACCTGAGTTTGAGAATTAAATATATTTTAATTTATGAATAAATTGAAGTTATAATGGCAAGAATTGTAGACCGATAAATCCTATATGATATGATACAAAAATTTAGGAGTGAATCTACCCTTTATTCTATTCATACAAGAAAAAGGAAGCATCCTCTTGGCCTTCCTAATTTCCCGGGCTAATTATTCCCCCGTTTTGATTTTCTTTAATTCAAACATTTCCTTCTTTTAAAAACTAACTAACTAAACGATATAATTTTTCCTTTGTTATAATAACCAAAGTGCTGTCATGTTGATATCCGCGCAAGTTGGTGTGGAACACCAGTTTCGCTTATCAACTCTTCTTAGTTTTGGTGTTACTGCTGACGGCCGACTTGAATCAAACTGACAACGGTCGATAAAGTATGATAAGCGAAATGAAAGAAAGTAACATCAAGAAAAAGAAACAGAAAAGTAGAAAGGGCGAAAGAAAGAACAAAAGGACGCAGTTCTTTGAAATTTGACAAATACAGTATTATTTCTGATGAAAGAGCATAAGAAAATGGAAAGTCAATGACATTCTTAGAAATGATAAGAAGGATTATTGTTGTGCATGGAATGCGAAAATCTAACAAATTTATTTCGGGGGGAGCTTGAGCCCAGCCCGATAGCCCCCTAAATACGCCACTGAAGATAATTCTGCTCCCCTTATCCTTCACAGCATTGCTTTTCAATTTAATAAATATTATATATATATAATATGGGAACGGTCTTACCCTTTCTCCCCCCAATGTTGAGGACAGATTTGCGCCGATGGTCTCGGTATCCACCCCCGCTGACTCCCGGCCCTCATACTTGCAAGTCATCGCTAATGGAAGTATCACCATTGATTTCAGCGACCGTGAAAACTATGGATTTGACTACCTCTATCGGTCATTTTGAATTACTTTTATATGTCTTGGTATCTCACCCCCCTCCGGTGACCCCCGGTCCGGAGCCGAATAGCGTGAATTTGGAAGTTAATGCGACTGGAGTTTCACCATTGATTTCAGCGACCGCCAAAATATGAATTCGACACTAATAGCTCAAGTGGTAGAGCGTTGGCTTCGCATTCGGGAGGTCGTGGCTTCGAATCCCGCTGCCTACCATCCTGACTGAAATTTTTCAGGGTTTCCCTCAGTTCTACCAGGCAAATGCCGGGATGGCACCTACTAAACAGGCCCTGGCCGATACCTTCCCAAATCCTTTCCATTGTTAATGTTGTTGGATATTCAATGTAAAATGGCCTCTGAGCTGTATCTGGTGATTGTTAAATAAATAAATAAATAAATAAATATCGGTCATTTTCTAATACTTTTACATGTCCCGGTAAACGCCCCCTGAGACCCCC